>NW_006800069.1:160505-224916 GCF_000485575.1 Poecilia formosa
ATACAGAAAAAATAAAATCAGAACAAATTGACAATTTTGGTTGCATGGTTTTCTTAAAATCTAAAAAATAAACCCAATATCACTGTGTTAATGCTTTTCAACAAGTGTCCAGAGTACAGTAGCTTGAACCTTTTTTGCATAACCATGAACCTAGTAATATGTGACAGAACAACACCAGTGCTAATCAGCTAATATTTGAGCCAGGTGTGCTGAAGGAGAGAGACAACTAGAAGTTGTAGGATACCGACCCTTGAGGCCTCGAGTTTGAGACCACTGTTTTAAAAATAGTGAAGTAATTGAAGATGCATATTTAGTTCTGAAGGGTTGCAATATTTGAACTAAACCCTTAAGATGTCAAATTTGATGTACTTGTATAAAAAAAAAAAAGACCACCTGAATTTACACTTCAAACGTACTGACTGATGAGTTGTTATGTTCTTCACTGCACAACTTCGGTTTGAGCCTGGACATGTTGAAGGAACAGGACTGAGTAAGGTTTCCTGTTCGTGATACAACACGTTCACGCAGGAAGCTGAAGTTTGGCTACTAATCCTTCAAAGAGTTGGAAAGTCCCTCAGATTAAACAAAAAATGTAAGAGCAGTGAAGTTTCGCAGGGTTGACTCTGCTGCCCTCTTGTGTCCTTTTTGACAAAGAGGCAGACGTATACAGATAAGAAGCAACATTGCTCAAAAACTTACTTTACTTTCTCATTTCGGACCTGAGTGCGTTTGATATAGAAATTAGCCGTACTTAAAATCAAATTGTCACTTATTCAGGTTGAAATTTCTATCTTAACCTTCAATAGCATCACCATAAGCGGCAAATCAAAGCCTACAAACAGTTTGTTCTATGACACATATATATGGATAATCTTTTAATCTGTTCGTTTTTCCTTTGATTAAGGCTAATATCTCGATCACGGAACGTGAAGCGTTTTTTTTTTTTTTTGTCTTTTGTGGTCAATGTTTGTTACATTTAATTATTGAATTGGCACAATTTTGACAAAAAATATGCGTAATGCATCAAGTTGGCTTGTGATTATTCTCTCCCACATTACTGTTCAAATGAAAAATTCGGATGTTTGGATTGTATCTCATATTATCTCTCGTTTGGCTCATCATCATTTTCCATATCCTTTTGAATTTTTTAAATGTTTTCAAAACATTCTGAACATTTCAGACAAAGACAAAAAATTACCTAAACTTTTGTGGGGCGGAAGGACCAAGTCATCTGGACCAGTTTGGATCTGTGAATTTCGTCACTTGTAACTTTTGACATATTAAAACCTGGACTGGATTATCCTGGCCAGGTTTCACAGAAAAACAATATAAAAAGATTAAAAAGCAATATATCACAGGTGTCAAACTCCAGTCCTGGAGGGCCGCTGTCCTGCAACTTTTAGATGTGCCTCTGCTGCACCACAGCTGAATATAATAATTAGGTCGTTAGCAAAGCTCTGGAGATCTGATCTACACAAGGAGGAGGTAATTAAGCCATTTCATTCTTGTGTTTTTGTACCTGTGGCACAATCTAAAAACTGCATGACAGCGGCCCTTGAGGACTGGAGTTTGAGACCCCTGCATTATATGATGTTGTAGCTTTATTTATCTGCATTTACACCTATAAATCCAGTAAAGTGGTCCCCTATTTTTACAGTGATTTTCAATGTGATCAGATCTATTTGTAATTTTTCTGTGAGCGACTCAAAAAGCATTTCAATCAATGAATCCGATAGAAAAACTCTTAATTTGTGACCTGGCAGACCCGACATAAAAGACACTATGTGCCACTAAATCAACATAGGGAAAAAAGCATGTATTACTGTCTTCCTATGCAGCTTAAAGTCAAAACTTTTGCAGATATTACAAACTAAAATGTTGGTTCTTTTTAAATTTAAGGAATGCTGTAAGACAATGGAATCGGGAATCAAGTGTGCAAGTACAAAATATTTTTCCATACCGACTTTATTGCCATGTTTTGTTCCAGACTTGGAAAAACACTGATGATAGATTTATACTTTTTAAATCTACTTTTCATCCATATTTGTAATATTCCAAAAATCTGATTGTGTACATTTTAATAGGCTCCATTTTACTGTGGTTTGTTGCAAATGAAGTAGTGGAATAGATATTTTTTCCCAATTTAATTTCAGCTTATGGTTTTACCAAAGTTCTTCTTTTCAAAATGTCCAGATATTTTTATATTTTTATTTATTTATTATTATTATTATTATTGTTACTATTATTACTTTCAAAACTTGTCTTGCGAAACGTGCTTGTTATTTCTCTTCAGGAAGAAGGCGTGGCCCCTCTGATGCCTGGCAACAATTTCTGTTGCTTTTGCCTGAAAATTAATAACTTCAGCCTTCAGATAGCGTTATAGCTCACTTCCTGACGTCACGTAGCAGCACTGACACACAGGAAGCTGATGCTGCTGTGGTAGGGCCTAACTACCTCAGGAAGCAGCACAAAACAAATCGATGTAAAAATTTAATTTATTCTAGAGTCGTCAAAGCAACCAAGCCCTCGGTTTTGTTTTTTTGCTCTATGCGCCGTGGTTTCTTTATCAAGCACACGGTATTTTGGGTACCTGGGGTTTAATGTGAAAACTCCAACCCACAGACCATCATCAGATTCCGAGCTGAGAGGTGTGGGTTGGTTCAGCGGCGGTGAGGATCGTGGCCTCGGTGACAGGAAACCAACTTTGGGGTCGATTTCTAGGTTTGATGAGCAACCTAGTTTATACACAGTTTCATTTTGACTACACTGACACTGTGAAGAGTCAAAAATATTATCATACTGGACGCTAGAATGGACGAGTGAGATTTTTATTTAATTTTTTTAAACCGCATACCTGAATCCCCAAACCATCCTACTTGTTGCCATCTTTACAGGATCAGTTTTGCACAAATATACGGCGGAACATACTTTGACTGACCACATACCGTAGCAAACGGATATAATAACCGTGAATTTTTGGTATTAAGAGGTGCATACCACACCGCGCCCATCTCTACTGTAAACATCCCTGGTCCAGCAAAAAGAGAATAATAAAAGCGTTCAACATTTTACTGATGACAATTTCCCCAGGACATCTTTATGACAAAAAGGGGAAACAAACACGTGACATTAAGGGAGATTTAGCTTACCTAGCAGACTCGGGAGTTCCAGCTCATTGTCGTCGCCGTAAGGCAGAAGTTTCCGTGAATGTATCAGTCTGAATCCCACGCCCCGCAGTGGCCATATTTGGTAAAGTGTTCAAAGCGTCTCCGGGCAGCAGTTTTAGGTCACTTCCCCTCTTCAAGGGTTCAGACCTCGGATAAAAAATAAATAAAAAGTTCAGACAGCGAGGTCATTGTGAGCTCATAGCTGCTGCCTTAGTTCTTCAGTTTTGCTGCATAAGGAATAACAACATCTTATGAGAGGCCCCATAGGCCAAAACCTACAAACTCTCTTACACGTACTAATCGTTTGAATGCAAGACTTTGATTTACAAAGAGTGTTCCAACAAAGCTTAAATATCCCCTCATATGATAGAATATCACACCAGAAGCAAGTTAGAAGTAAAAAGAAGTACACAGATTAAACCCGAGGAGCAATAAAAAGTAATTATTAATGCACATTGAAGCAAATATATTGTTGTAAACGGAAACAACCTCAATTTTTTCTGTAAACGTAAATCAGAAATGCATCTTACTTCTACATTAATCGGCTTTGTAATATTTCCTAGACTTTGCTACAGATTTTCTGGAGAAAATTCGTTGGATTTGACTCTATTTAACCAAGAAACACATCATGAATGCAGTGGCGTTCCTAAAGGTGGGAGCAGGGGGCCATGGCCACCCCTGGAAAAAATACTGACCACTCCAATGAATGAGTCATTCCTACATTTTGTTAGAATTTATCACCCCATCTATATGAGGGCTTTTAAAACTACAAATAAATGACATGTATGGAACCATATTAACTTTGGCCAAATATTTGTCGTACGATTTGTCATCACTGTGATGTTCATATTTTCTGAAATGCAATTTTCCCTTATCTGCTCAATAAATGTATATTGGAGAATTGTTCTGTTTGCCAGTACATTTCTTTTGCAATAAAAAGAAAGTGCAATATAACTTTCACAAGAAAAAATTTGGAATTTCATGTTTTATTGAAGAAAAGAGAATGATGGATGGATTGGGTATGATGAAGGGTCATCTGAGGAGACTTGTTGATGGAGGTTTGGGAGGAGGAGACCCTGTGTGGGATAAGGAAATAGTTGTTTGTTTGTTTGTTTGTTTTTTACATAGAAGCAACTTGAAACAAAAAATTTGTTTCTGAACACAAGAACTGAAATTTTTATTTTTATTTAATTCATTTTCTTTATTACATAATACATTAATGCACACCAGGTGTTGACTACCAGTTAAATTAGAGTAAACTGCAACAGTATGGAATATCACCATGCAACGTTAAAACTGGCAAAGCTGGTTTGTCCCTGCTTGTGAATCACAAAACAAAACGCAGAGAGACTGTAAAGAAAAGGCACCTTAATCCCGTCTTGAACTGTTTTGTGAAACGGATTAGAGATGACTCAAAACTGGATCGTGACAGCTAGTTCACCACAGACTTTCAGCTGCGGTGTATTCAGGAGACGAATTTCATGAGCTTCCAATCAGAAATATGTCAAGAACGCTCCCTGGAATCAGATTTTCAACCGGCAAAGTTTTAGATCTGGAGCAGACCCAAAGAGTGTGTTGGCAGCACGAAGCATGCTGGGATTGTCCTACATTGTATCATATTGTACTGTAGTTTGACCCACACCAGTGAGCAAATCAGTGTCTTGCAACTTGCAAATCCAACTTGCTACTTGGATGTAACATCAATTCCATATCCGAGCGATTTCTAAGACGAATCGAGTGTGTGTGTGTGTGTGTGTGTGTGTGTGTGTGTGTGTGTGTGTGTGTGCGTGCGTGCGTGCATGTGTGTGTGTGTGTCTTATTTGTACTTTGATGTATCTCATTGAAGCATTGTTACAAAAAAAAAGTGGACACAGTATCGGAAAAATGTACCTTCTCGGGTCTGATTGGATTAAAATGAGGGAAATACATTGTTATCATCTTGTAGTTATCTCCTTGATTTTCTCACTTACTGTTGGAATTTGCTCTTCTTCTGTATTTGGGTGTGACATCACTGCTAGATCCAAGGTCCAACCTTCAAGATAAATCTATAGAAAGCAGAAATTTCTCAAATGTCTGTTGTAAGGCGTCACAGATCTTTTAAAAGACTGTTGCAGAGGATGCAATCTTCTGCTGTCATCCATTGAGGTAGCAGCTCCAGATTCAGTTGCTTACACAAGCTGATAAAGAAGAGTGGCTCTGCTATGGGGACTGCTCTGGAACTTGTGGAGATGAAAGAAGAATGATTTGTAAAATAAAGAGCATTTGCTTCACAAGACTACAACAAAACTCCTTCCCATAGTCATCACAACCTATAATGATTCTATGATGAAACTTAGATAACGAGAGCTCCTCCTACACCTACTATTCCCAACAGCATTAAAAACGTATTTTTAGATTTTAACCACCAAAATGCACTGAAATCCGGCAATTCCAGACTTTCTTAGCTACAGATTGCAATTTTCCCACACGAGGTCGCTGTTTCAACTGTTTTTGTGCTCGTGATCCTTGAAGATATGCTGGTTGATCAGCAGTCAGGACAACAAGATAACAGAACAGCGGAGATCATTATTTTAAACAACGGGCACTGTATCGAGAGCGACGGATATCATAATTGCGTCTGGATTTCTCCTCTGCATTATCACGACAGGGAAACAAACCTTTGATTAAATCAGTGTTTTGATGAGAGAAGGGGAACCTGCTTGGGATTTGGAACTCCTCTGGAATAACGTCCAGCTATCCTCGCTAACATGCCTCTCTGCGTCTGAAATAGCAACAGAACGGGACCTCTGGATATACCTAGCAGCATATACACACACACCGAAGGAGTCCAGTGCGTATAGACAACCACGTATCCTAATGTTGCCAAAGCTATGCGGTGGTTTCGCTTTGCAGAGCTACCCGGTTAGCTAGCTAGCTCGTCGGCTCGTTGGTGCTGCTGCAAGCCGGGGACGCGGCGCTTAAGGTCGGCGTGCGCGCTAACGCCATGCCGGTGGTCGAAAGGGGCCTATTGGTAGTGGCAGTTCCCCTCAGCTAACGTCGGCTGGATGTAGCGGGCCCCCGAAAATTCTACGTATTAGATTAGTCGCAAGGGTATTTGTGCTTAAATTTGAAAATAGCCATGCGATACTACTGAAAACAAAATATATGGAGAGGATTAGTTAGATCGGAGCATCTGCTACAAGCTCCACATGTAAACAAGCCTGGCAAGTGTGTGGGAGAGAGTCTGTGGTTGAAGGTTAGCACTAAATATTCAAATTAATCCTTTGTTGTTATCTGTAGCACTTGTTCTAGGTGTTAAAGTTAAGCTCCAAGTGATTCCGTTAAGTTCAGTAATGGGCTTAAAAGTCGTGGATGTTGTTGATCTACAGCCCTGTCAGACATATCAGCCATTCATTCATGATTGATGACCCTTGAGGAAGCAGACTGTCTTTCATCCATTTCTACTACAGCGAAACCACAACGTTAAGTCACTAACACTTTCTGGATTATACAGGTTTTGTCATTATCAGGTAAATACGGGGAGCTTTTTTTGGGTGGGTGAGTTTGTTTCAACAGCACTTTATTTTTCAAGTCCCCACTGACCTCGCTGGAACTCCCTACAGTGCATGGGAACATGAGGGACTGTCTGTTTGATCTGAACCAGCATCCAAGTAGCTTCAAGGACTGATCAAGGCCCAACAGAGAGCCCCATTGTGTGGACTACGAACTGAACGGGGAAAGAGATGGTGATGATAAGAGTGGCCCAGTGACTGTGTTTGATCCCACACAAGGAAGCAGAGGAGTGCAGACATGAACCTCCGCCAGCCCACATCCACCCTGGACAGGTACGAGCCTGCCGTCCGCCATCCTCTACGTCTAGATGGGGTCCTGATGTTGGCATCTTATCTCGGGTGCCTTCCGTAAAAACGCAGTGCTCTCTTTTTATCAGACCGAAGTCCGGTTTGACTGTGGGAAGAACAGGTCAGACAGGTTGACTTTAGGGATGGTGAAACAGCCTCCTAGAAGAAGAGAGGCTACATTGTGTAGACATGCCGATAGTTTACCGCCTACTTTCATTCGCCTTCCCACCGCCTGTACCCTACACCCCCTTGTGCTGCCGTGGAGTTTGCCTTTCTAATGTCTTTCCATCACCCGCGCTGTGTTTCTGATCACCTTTGTCTTTATCATGTGTGTTTCCATGTCTCTCTCTCACTGTTCGCTGTTTTCCCCGGTGTGTTCTCACGCTTTCGTCCAATGCTTCCCACTACCTTCTTTGTGTGTCATGTGACAGCAAGGTGGCCAGTGAAAAACACACCCACCTGTTCAGGTAGGACTACTGCCCGGCAGTGATTGCTCGTGTTTGGGTGTGTGCAGACAATAGTGATGCCCACAGATTGTGCCATGAACGCATTTTTGTAAAAACAACACAAAAGTTGACTCTTCTACCAAGTCAAGTATATTAATCTTTAAATGTGCACAATTATGCATGAGATAGGTCAGACACAAGTAACTCCTGGGTGAATATTATCTTAGTCTACATTGGCGGTCTCCAGTACCACTCCTTGACATCTATTGTCCTCCACCTTTTTAAGCTCTGCTCTAAAACATCTCAATTGAATGGCTCAGTTGCATCTTCAGCATGCCATTAGGAACGGATAATTCCAGGTTAAGAGCCATTCATTTTATGGAGATATATTTGAACAGGGTTGGATCTAAAAGTTGCTGGACAGTAGCTTTTCCAGGCTGGAGTTGGAGACTACCGGTTTAGGTCATTTGAAAGAATGAAATTGTCTTTATTGGATCTTGTTGAGCTTCTAGGAAGCAGAGTAAATCGTTCTGAAAGCAAATGTGTCAATCTGACTCTGAGATTTTTACTTATTCTGAACACAAGAATAGACTAGAAACATCCAAATGTAAAGAAGTTGATTCTCACCTAGGATTTACCACTTTCTTCTCAACAGAAGAAGTAGTAGTGTTGTTCTTCCTTCATAGTATCGCTATCTGAATTCCACCTTGCAGGGATGTCTCAATTCAAAACCAGTTAATGGATCTATTTCATAATTAGTGTTTGAGTCGTTGACTTATATCAACTATTAGCAGAAGAATTACATGTTTTATCAGTATTGTGTCCCATTTCACGTGCTAACCATTGGCAGTCTGGTCATCACAGCGTCTGTTTTTCTGCACTATGACATATTTTGTCAAGGTACGATTTTTGGTAGGTTGATATTTTGGTCCTGCTGGCTGAAGCGTTAAGCTAGCACTAACATTTTTCATCCTCTGTTTTGATATGACTCTTTGATCTTTCGGCTTTCATTAGGGCTGCTGAATATCTCTCAAAATTACCTTCATCGTGACACCAGTGTGTGTGCAATAATAATGTCACAAAAGGCTGCTGTAATTGTTGGCTAATAGATTTTGTTATGAACTTGGATTTCACATTCCTTCTAGATTCCACACCTGACAAAAACGAGTCTCCCATATATGCTAACGATAACAGGGTTTTGGGAGCACACACGAGAAAGCTAAATAAATTACTGTAGCTAAAGGATGAAAATGTCAGGAAAATCTTTCTGAAATTGTTGAATAGTATTTCAGGTTGATTAGATCCACTATACTTACTTGTAACCAAGGATACTGTATCAAAAGGTGCCTAAAACAAAGCCTTCATCTAAGTGTTCACTGCATAAACACAAAGTATATTTGAAATAAAACAAACTTAAAATGAACTTTTCAGCAAGACATAGAGGCTTGTAAAAAAAGGCCAATGATTCCTTAATATTGATTAAAAAGTGCTACTAGACCCTCTGGCAGGTTATTACTTATAACCAGACATTTGTTCTCTTCTGCTCTGTGCCGGAAATCAGGTCGTTTTGTTAGTTTTCCACTGATTACGTGATTGGACATTGCACAGCTGCTGCTGCTTCCTACTGCCTTACGTCGGTCCCTTCAGAAAAATAAACACTGAAATCTCCCCCCTGTCCCTTCCTCGCCTCAGTCATTAAACATTAAGTAGTCCCAATAACACTTACAATATGCGGGGGAAGTGCACACAGTCTGCAGCCGTGTTTTGAAATGCTTTCTGTGAACCTTGACCCTTAAACATGAGTATACTCTGTTCATTCATCACCTTTAAACTGAAAGACCCGACTGCTCTCGAGTGTTTGCAATCTGGAGGAGGAAAGGGTCTGCCGATGGTTTGTAAAAGCTTTCCCTCTACTGGCCTGTTCGATTCTCCATGTTTGTTGTTCTGAATCTCTGTTCTCTGTTTATCTGTGTTTCCTTCTTTTCCGTCATGCTTCGCTTTCAGCCCTTTTGCTGCTTGGTGAGTTGTTTCGTGCCCGCTGTTTTCTTGTTGGTGTCCATCTTCAAAACTCATATGAGATCTTCTTTGTGTCGTATCTCTTCCTTCACTTTCTGCTTCTCATTACAAGGTTTACTTTGTGTTTTGTGGTTTGCTCCGGTCACTTCTCATTTGTCTCTTGTTTATCAGGTCTCATTACTTTCAGACTTCTTTCTTTTACTCTAAATTGATATAATTGTACGCTTAGATGCTCTTTTTTTGGTCTTTAAACTCAGGCTCAACAGTCTGACAGCTGGCGATTCGGAGCGCAGAGCCCCTGCCAGCCAACAGAGAGAGGTGACGATAGATGAGAGTTCAAGTAAGTACACACTGGCTACTCTGGCTCGTGAACGAACCCTTGGCTTTAGCGCCGTAGTTATTTTTGTCTGTCAAACTCAACCGTGACTTTCCCCTCCCGGCCAGGTCCTGGTCTGGTCCACAGGTGTGTGGTGGTGCAGAAGGACCAGCTCGGTTTCGGCTTCACTGTCTGCGGAGAGAGAGTCAAGCTAGTGCAGAACGTCCGACCAGGTGAGAATCATTTTAAGGATATCCTACTGCCACAGAATGAAGGGGAAGTTGGATTCACACCAACCACTGTTTAGTCTGGTGTAATCGAACCGGCATTTGTTTGTGCAGAAAGTCTGGTTCGTTTGGGGAGAACACGTAATCAAACTCTGACCCAAACCAAAACAGCTAACTCTAGTTTGCCTACAAAACTAGGACTCAGTTTTGTTGAAGTAAACTCTGGTGCACATTTGAATGCAAATGGACCAGAGACGGCTCCAAAAGCAGGAAACAGACTATAGTGCAAGGCATTCTGGGTCAATGGAACCAAAACAAACATGTGTCTAGCATCAGCTGGAGAATTGGCTCAGGGCCTTTTACCAAACACCAAAGGGAAATAATATAACCGCCAAAATCTGACACTACTCCATTTGGAAGTAGCGCTCATGTCTTCTTCTGATTCTTTTGTGTCGCTTCCTTCAGGGATTCTTGGTGCAGTGCCCCCGCAGGCGACGGGGAGAAACATGTTTTTCAAAGAGTTTGGTTCCATCAGCTGTGAAATCTTTGAATTTAAACAATAAAAAAAAAATAAGATTTTAGTTGTTGTTTTTTAGTTTGGGATATTTAAATGTCTTCCAGTTCCAGTGTTAAGTGTTCTTCACAAAATTAAAGGTTATTGATCTCTGAGAGGGCAAATTAGCACTATCATGCCATTATTAATGTGTTACTTGAAAATGGTCTGAAAACAGCAATACTATGGTTTACTGGGACAATTTATCATCACAACAGGTCTATATTCTCTGCCTTGTTTTGGTCTATCTCATAAAATGAATTGGCATTGATTCTTTTGCCAGGTGTACAGCTTCCTACAGAGAAAAACAAAACACACTCATCTTTAGCGTTCTTCCCATTTATGTACCTTGACATCATATTGATTTGGAGGACAACATCATTTGTGATTGAAAGTTGCTTTTCACCTATAGAATTTCAAAGATTGATTGAGAGTAAAAACAAAGATAGCCTAGCTAATGCACTTATTGTGTAGTTTCTCAATGAGTCAGTTTTAGAGTCTTGTGCTTTCAGTTTCGCTTAATTAGTTCAGCTCGATTCAGAGAAGCAGAGAGCAGTGATTTGACAAGGAAGTCAAATCACAAGTCTCACCTCACCTTTCTCCTTTCTCTGTTATCGACCTGCTGGCTTTCGCACAAGTTTTGTTAGGCAACAAAGTCCACTGCTTGGGGTTGTTGTTCCAGCTCTGAGCTCTACTGCCTCCGTCTGGAGGGAAGAAAATAAAATACAGAGGGAGTAACTGCAGACATCCAGCCAACTTCACCAAGCCCAAGCCAGAGACAAAACGGATCGATTTCTAGTACATAAAGCTGCATCAAGTAGGGAGACAGAGTCTGGGCCAAGCAAAAATAATTAAAAAAAGGAAGTATGATCATAATTATTTAAAGTTTGGATATTCATGGGATGGATCTGAAGACTCTCCAGTGCCACAGCGTTGTCAAGGTTATTTCTCGAACACTTTGAAAACCCCAGTTCCACGCCATTAAAGTCGCTTTCACACTAGAGCTGCTTTAAACGAACCAAAGTATTGACCCAACATGCACCCTGGTGCAGTTGGCTTACAGTGGAAAACAAAACACATTGATATTCAGAGAAACCAAACAGAGGATGTGATGCCTCTCATAGGTACGGCTGACACACATAACTAGGATCTGAAAACGTTTAAATCCTGGCAACGGCTCCATCTGCATCAGAGCACACTGCCTGGCTTACTGATGCTACTGGGCAGTGGGTTGTTACAGCACCCCCAAATGGACAGGTGGTGTAACTGCACAATGCTGTCCTGAAAGTAGGGGTGAGCCATATGAACTGTAACAATCCCAACAATACCGACAGTTTTGGATGGTTTTGAACATCGTGAATAGGAATTTATTGTTAAAGCTATAAATCTAAATTGTTATCACTAAATTTACCACGATCAGTGATAAACAATATGATAAATGCCCAGCTCTAACTGAAAGTTTCGTTTACTTCCAAAACTTCAATGTGAAAGTGAACCAAAACAAAGACGCACCTAGTAAATCTTGACTAACACTGCGAGACACATGATGTACCGTTTCCTTACGAACAATAAGCCACATGCGAATGCAAATTATGGTCATTTCATTTGGATCCCACAGTCTTTTTACTCTCTGCACGGTCCAGTGGACTATGTGTGTGGTTATGGAAACTGATGGTCTGACAGGACAACCTCACCGCTACCCAGTTTTCCGACCATGACATTTGCTATGCTAAGACCGCAAGAGGGTTAAATAAGCTGTATAGTTGTTTTTTTTTTCTCGTCATAATCAGCCCTCATTTGACCTACGACCTTCTGTAGTTTCCATTCATTTCTTGACTTGCATGCCTGATCTCCATCCTAGGTGGCGCTGCAGTCAAAGCCGGGGTACATGAGGGGGACCGGATCATTAAGGTTTGCATTTTTCCATCTGAAACTTGTTTATTTTTTTTAATCTGGAAGTTGGTGTTTTGAGATTTCTTCCTTTGTGTTAACTTTGCCTCTCAGGTGAACGGTTCATCTGTCTCCACCATGACTCACCAGGAAGTGGTAAAGCTCATAAAATGTGAGTTTGACGAGCTCCGCCAGATCAGTGTTTGTAGCCTCAGGTTTTATTAAAGCTGTCCCGTTTTTCTGCAGCCGGACCGTACGTCGCCCTGACACTACAAGGACCGCCCCCGTCCGCCACCTCCGTGCCCTTGGAGCCCCTCCCTTCAGACCCTACGCCCAATCAGAGGTCTTCCCTGGCTGGGGAGGGTCTACCCCCTCCGCCTCCGCCCTTACCCTCCGGACTGGGCAGCACCCCATCCCAAAGAATCACTGGACCCAAACCGCTACAGGTGACTGGAAAACCTTTAAAAGTTGTTTTTGAATTACATTTGTTGGCTAAAAAAAGTTTTTCAAACAATTTTTTTTCTCTCTCTCTAAAAATGGTTAAACGTTTTTGTAGGATCCAGAAGTGCAAAAACATGCAAGTCAGATACTCAGGAAAATGTTGGAGCAGGAAGAGGCTGAACTCCAGGTGGGAATTCTGATGCAGAAAAAGACATTTGTTTGTTTAAAAGTCACAACATTTGCTCCATTAAGCTGCTTGTTTCTGCAGGTCCTGATGGAGGAGTGGTTGAAGAACCCGTCGCCGTCGCTGGACGAGCGCATCGAGAGCGCCAAGAGGAGAGCTCACCAAGTCAGAGTCAAGATTCAGAATCAGGTCAGCAGAAAAAGAAGCAGCAAAGAAATAAAAAAAAAAAGAAAAGTTTAAGTAACAAGTGATACCAGGATGGGATGGCTAACATCTTAGGATGATTACTTTGTTTTCTTTTCTTCTTCTATCGTTTTCCTCCTCAGGAGGGAACGGGATCAGAATCTGTCACAAACTACATCCAAGCAGGAGAAGGTTTGTCTGCTTTTAAATGATTAAATCAATTAAAAATTAAAATAAAACATCAATTTAAAAAAGAAATTATACCAAGTTTTATTTCCCATTTTAATAGATTTATTTCATTTCAGAAAATTTTAGATTAGTACGAGAGGATCAGGAAATTATAAGATCTTGTATCTTCCTCAAATTTTTGTTTGATGGATTTTTTTTTTCTCTCTTTTTATTTACAATGGCCCTAATGCGCCATGTTAGGGACACAGATGCTTGCCACACTTTTCAGATTTTCACAAAGAGAGATGTCTTTGGACGCTGTTTTTACTTCCTTATCAAAGCACCAGTTTGTGTCGCGGGAATACGTTGAAGTTCACATGGTTCTAACATGACAAGTTCTGGTTTAAGAAATGCGAGGATGTTTTTGCAACGCACCTCAGAGTCATTGTAAAAGTGTTTTTTGTTGTTGTTTTTGCAGGAAGTTGTTACAGATCTTCCTGTTCTTTCACAGGACGGCTGTCGATGGACTCCAGTGAAGGAGACTTGGAGGTAACACGCTGTTGCTGTGTGTGTGTGTTTGTGCATGTGAATGTGAATGTCCACTCATCCCGTTCCACTCATCCTGGCTCCCCCTTCCCCTCCCGTTGCCCCCAGGCCTTTGAGAGTCCCAGTTCCTCCCCCTCATTGTCCTTCAGGACCCCCTATCACCGACGCCAGAACTCGGACACATACACCCTGTCTGACACGGTGAGACAGACACACATTTGCTTCCATTTTTTTCTCTCTCTCTGTCATTCATTTACTCATTCATTATTTATTTGTTTTTGCGACAATTGTTGCTTTGTTATTTTACCGAAACAGGAACGTCGTCACGCACTCCGTTTGCAACACTTTGATTCACTCGGCTTTTAAAAAAAAAAAAAATCTCAATGTCACAAAGGGGGAAAAAAAAAAAGATGTTGGTTTTGTTTCAGCCTGTTTAGGCTTGGCGTTTTCTGCCTGAACACAATTAATAAATAAAAACAACTCTTGATCCGTTTCAGACTGAAGAATTAAACTAATTGTTCTTCCATCTGATTCTGTCGTAGGGTGTCAAAGCCCAGATCATCAGCCCCGAGGATGAAGATGAAGAAGGTGATGGCTATGCCTTTAATGAGGTGTGTGTGTGTTTTTTTTTCTGTTTAATTTCCCCCAAATCACTTGACTGCTTTTCATCCTGACTTTGTTTCATTTGAACCCGTTCACAGATGGACGGTCCCTTCCAGGACATCGAGTTGTTGAAGTCACGGCCGGCACACATGACGGTGTTCATGAGATACGTCTTCACCCAGCTGCTGGACCCAAACCCTCTGGTCAGTTCAGAGCTAAACAGATTTGCTCTAATGAGCTAATTTTATATATATATATATATATATATATATATATATATATATATGAGACACTGTCTGGTTTTCTTGATGCTAAAAAGATTGAAATTTGAGTCAGGAATATATGTTGCTTTCTGAATACACATAAACAGTGATTTCAATTTTTTTTTTCTGCTTTAGTCCCGGAGCCAACATCTGTTTTATTCTTTAAGACGTCAGAAGTAGAGGAAGGTGCATAAAAGGGCAAAAAAGTGATAACGTTACATTTGGAACAGGTCGCCTTGGAGACAAAGTACAGAACAGAAATCCAAGACAAAAGTAGCAAGGTCTCCAGCATTTGACTCCCCCACTCAACTCCTTCAGACTAGCCAGCAGCAATTAGCAAACCCCTGGTGTTACTGGACATCTGCTGAGCTCATTAATGGAGCTACTTCTCAGTGAAACGCTGATAAAAGTGTTGTTAAAGGGTTAATGGAGGAGCCACGTTGTGATGACTTCCTGAGGGCGGAGTTTCAGAAAGAGTAGAAATTTTTAAAGAGACAGAGGCCCAATTTCAAAGTAAAATTACAAAGTAAAATTTCTTACAAGTCATATTTGATATATGTAGCATTTTTTGAAACAACTGAAGTTAGCATAGTTACTTTATTGTGCCTTAAAATGGCACTATGTGCCTGGAAAACACATCATCCAAACTGGGACTTAGTTTCTTACATTCACGTCTTCTCCCCTCCACAGCTGTTCTACCTGTCTGTAGAGGCGTATTTAGGCTCCGCCCCTAAAGACGCCCGTGCACTCGCGCCTCAGATCTGCTCCCACTTCCTGGATCCTGATGCTGTACGTATCCATGCAACAACTGATGTTTTCACTGTGATAATACATGTGTTTTGCAGAGATTGACAATAGTAATGTTTTTTGGGGTTTTTTTTTGTAAAATGTGAAAATAAATACATTATTACAATTTTAACCATAATGTTACACCTTCAGTGCGCCAACTCATTGGAACATTTTTTTTACAGCCTTTGAAGATCAAAGTGCGCGAGGAATTTCTAACAGAAATAGGTAACAGGAGGCTTCATTAATAATGTGATATAACACCAGTTATTTTTTCGTGCATCCTTTTATATTCTATCATTAATGTTTGTATTAATGTCAGAGAACCGCCTTCACGCCCAGGAGGACATCCGAGGGCCTCTGTCCGAGCTGCAGCAGCAGGTTCTGCCAGACATCCAGGATCAGATTCAAGACTACAGGTGTGTCATTTAAGGATGCTGCAGTCCAAAACTCAACACCGTTTTCCATCCAAGATGTCTGTTCTGACTGAGTTTGAGCTCTACAAGGTGTTTGTTTTTGTGTTTTTATCACAGCTGCCGTGTGGTCGCTGATCTTGACCCAAACTTGACCCTTAATAAAAAATGTTCAGCCAGAGAAAGAGCAGGTGCAAAAACGCAGGACGGTGCAAGTCTGAGTCTGAAGGCTTTTAGTTTAGTCTAAGGATATGAATTTAAACCCTGCAGATTCTGATGTGGGACTCTGGCTTTGAACTCTGTTTAGTTCAGCTGTAGTTACATTTAAACCTTTGTAAAAATTCAGAGAAATGCAACAGTAACAGTAACCATTCATGCCAACTTTAACAAAGATGAAAAAAATAAATTAATTCTACTTTTCAACCTCCAACTCTCTTCCTTCTCTAATGAAGCAAAAAAGCTAGCTAATGATAGATAGATAGATAGATAGATAGATAGATAGATAGATAGATAGATAGATTTTAAATCTTAAATTTCATTCCAGGTGGCTTTAAAACGATCTTATAAAGTCATAGCTGCGTCTTACTGAAACCAGCAGACTCTCTGCCTCAGTTGCTTTTGTAACTGGATCTTAAGGTTTGTGTGTATCGCTCATTTACTGAGTGTTGTAAAACCACTATATGTATAGGATTTTCTGCTTTCTGTTTCCTGGTAAAAAAACCTCTTACTTTATAGCTTTTTTTTTTTTTTTTGTAACCTGTTGAGTTTGTGTTCGTGTCTCCTGACAGGAACAAGCAGATGATTGGTCTGGGCTCTCTGTTTGGGGAAGGAGACCTGCGTCAGCTGGATGGAGACCCCCTGAAGGAGAAGCAGGTGGTGGACAGACAGGTCGCCGCTCTCTGGGAGATTCTGTGAGTCATGAAGCTGCCTTCATGAATGGAAGTCGTAAAAGGGTAGTCCGTAGTTTTCCTCTTTGATTGGCTCACTTTGACTTTAGGAAATTAGGAAAGTCTCTTTCCCTTTAAAGAGAGAGAGAGGGAAAAAAAAAAAGCTTTTCTCTTAGGAACTGAAACTGATTTTCTGTCTCTATAGTAGGTCCACCTGCTCAGGTGTTTATAGAGTCCTATAAAATAGTTAATCACAAAGCAGCAGCAGCAAAACGAGCGTAACAAAGGTCGTTGCTCCAGATGTAAAGGCTGGAAACCATGTGACACTTGCGCTTTCGGCTTTTTCCACACACCGTCAGATTCTCTGTCACATGACTGAGACGGCAGGGCTTCCGTTTCTAACGCCTGTGGATGTAGCTAAACCGCTGCAGATCCAATCGGCAAACTATTTTTTGTCTGTTTTTTTTCCCGTTCCAGATCAAAGGATGAAGAGGACAGAAGGTAAAAGCGCGTTTATCGGCTATTCGACACTTTAGCAGCTCTCTGTTTCTTCGTTGGCCTCATCGCGTCGGCTCTCTCTCCTTCACTGCAGCTCCCCTCTGGCCTCAGCTGTCCTCCTCTACCTGCGGCACTCCGGCATCAAGCTCAGAGACTCCAAGGTCTTCCTCGGCCTGAGCACGGAGAAGGACAAGTGGCTGGCTTTTTTAAAACCCAAAAAGGTAAAGACAAGGCGGGACTCTTATCTGCGCCGGTTAAAAAAAAATAAATAAATAAATAAGTAGATACATAAGCGTCTGATTTGAGAAAAGCAGTCGCTGCTGCACATGTAGTTCATCTTTAACAGAGGAAGCGAGTTTTTTCTTGTTTTTATAGCTTGTAATATCCCAGGAACCAAATCCGCCCCCGAACTTTAATGGACGTTTTAACTTGAAAACCTTGATAACTGGCTTCCAATAAGCGCTGAACTCTGCTCTCAGTCAGCAGAGAGTTTATGTACGCTGCAGAAACACCAGATCTCTCCACGGATCTTTGGTCTAGTTTCTACTTCAAATATCTTAGAACGCTTAAAATAAGATGAAACTAATTTTAAAGTAACTTTTTAGCACAATGTAGAAGTTTGTTTTAAGTCAATAATCCCTGAATATTGATGAAGAAGTCTTAGTTGGTGGATTATTTCACATAAAACATGAAATAAGTGATATAAGTCCATCTTGGGGCAAAAATGCAGCTTAAAAAAATTGCAACTTTTTGAAAAAAAAAAAAAGATGCTATAAAATCAATAGTTTTAGTTCTGCAACATCCTGGAAGGACTGGATGGTGATTAGCACAAATTATCATTATATTTTCAAAATCATGCGTTTTCTATAACATGTACAAAACAAAATTAAATCAGTTTAGTGTTCTAGTTACCACCTGAAAGTTTCACTTCCTGTTTAGGTCTGAATAAACAGCTTGAACAACCGATATGTCTAGATACCAAATAGTTTTCTCTCAAATTGCTTTTTCAATCGCTGGTTGTGTAAATAAGTGAGTCTTCCTCCTGCAGTCACAGCATCCACAACGAAGAGTGTTAAAGTAGGCATGACTCAGGGCTTTCTCATGGTGCGTTCACTGCCCGGAAAAAGGTTGGAGTTTATTAGAGTATCAGTTTAATATTAAACCGTAAACAATATAAACCTGTTTTAATTTTATCTGTGAACACCAACGCACTTTGCAACTTGTTTTCCGCCATGTTTTCTAGAATCCTCTTGGAATATCAGCTGTTTTTGTCACCTTTATTCATTTTAACATCAACTAACACTAATGTGAAACTTGATACATTAGATTGCATCAAGTTGATTATGTTTTTTTCAGTGTTTACACTCAAGAAAGAAGGAAAAAACAAATCCTACACCGGAGATTTTGGCGTTTTAGCACATATTTTAAGCGAACGGATGTAGAAAACGAAACTTACGTTTACAATTGTTTTGTCTTTCTGCAGCCGAGCAGCGTGAAGAAAGAGAAAGATGGAGAGGATAAGAAGAGAAACCCCATCCTGAAGTACATCGGCAAACCCCGGAGCACATCTCAGTCCAGTAAAGAAACACACACACACTCACACACACACAGTTTTAAACAAAAATGAACCTCAAATAAATACTAGATCCTCTATTTACAGCAAAAGATTCAATAAAATGATTCTATGACATTTATTTCATACAGAAAAGCAACAGATTATATATATATATATATATATATATATATGTAGACAAATAATACATTAACTTATACAGTTTGTTTTCCTAAAACTGAAAATATTTTTCATAAAACCAATTTTTGTCTTGAAAAGTGATGTAGCCTTCTTTCAGTCAGCTGACCTGGCAGTGTGCAGCCACGGGTTGCTGTGCTGATCTGTGTTCTATAAAGTTTTCATATCTTGTTATAGTTTTGTTATTTACAATAACTTGTGATAGAAAACACCCTGAAACTCTCCCTTTCACTGTTCATTTCCAATCATAATAATTTCATTTTGGTTTTTGTTCACCATGTTGTTTTGCTTTCTTTTTTTTTTTTCTAATAATTATTAATTGACTCGTGATTTAATTGTTTCTTTTTCGGCTCATTTTTGGTTTTGTAGCATTCCACGTCCCGTTGTCACCCACAGAAGGTACATTATTATGTTTTTTTGTCCTCCTCTTTATTATTTCACTTTTGCTTTTTCAATTAAAAATCTGCTCTTCATCAGTTGATTATGAGGTGGCACTTGCTGCAGACTTAGTTCCAGCCCTACTTTCTGTCTTTTTGTTGTTGTTCTTGTCGTCGTACTGAACCGAGATGTGTTTTTATCAGTGCGTCCCGGCAGCGTGAAGAACATCATTCAGCAGTTCGAGAACCACACAGAGCTTCCAGGAGAGGAGGACGGGGATGGTGTGGACCCCCAGAGGCTGTCCTCCAGCAGCTTGGGAGAAGAAGGCATGGACAGGTGACTGTAGCCAAAATTAACTACCTAAAATTAAGGCACTAACATGTATTGAATCCTTGAAAATAAATGTTAGTCACAGGTCTTAAATTTTGTCATGGGAGGCTACTTATTTATTTCATTTTTTTCCCATCGAACTTTTCTGTCAGGCAAAAGGTTTGAGTCACAAACGTCTCCATTCCATTGTGTGACTCCAGGCTACCAGCAGCTATCTGCTAATGTACCTTTGCTAGCTTAAATTTTGTAGTGGCAGGACTATTTGATCTAGCCTGTTTTTTTCCTTCCTCACGGGACTTTCCTGTCAGGTAAAAGTTTGAGTCGCATGCAAACATTTTCATTGTATTGTGACTCAAGGCAGTCAGGCTTGAGCCAGCTAGCCTTAGAGTTTTGAGTTTTTGTGAACCTTGATGTTAATGCAGCAGAATTCCCCCACCATCATATTTTTTCTGTTTAAATTTCATTCAAGATGGCATTACAAAGGTCTTAATTTTAACTTGCTGAAACCGGCACGTACCTTGACGTTTCCCGGTTTTGTCTCGCAGCCACATGGTCTCGGTGCGTTTGGGGCGCAGCGGGTCGTTGAAGGCTCAGGGCGAGGACCGCCGGCGGGGCACCATCTCCAGCGGGGACTCGGTGCCCCGCTCTCGCAGCGATGTGGACATGGAGGACTGCGAGGAGAGGGAGCAACCGGGCCTCCGTCTGCTCCAGCACAGCGCCTCGTCGTCCGCGTCCAGCAGCTCCGCTCGGTAAGGATTCTCGCTGTCAGACTTCTTCTGTGTTTTTTTTTTGTTTTGTTTTTTTTCCCCGTTTGCAGCTCTGAGTCCAGGGGTCTCGCTCAACAGCCGCTCACATTCCCCTGATCTGGGTAGCTTCTTCCTCACGGCATCTCTATTTCCACTCTCCCACACTCAGGTCTCTTGAGAACCCTACACCCCCATTCACCCCTCGGTCCAGACGCAGGTGAGTCAGGATTAACGAAGGATCACCCAGAGTGAGGGAAATAGGAGCCCAGAGGCAGAAATGGGGACATTTTTTGTTCATAATATCCATCATGGCTTTAAAATAAAATAACTTAGGCTGACTCTGGAAATATGAGTTATTTCGAATAATTGTTTTTCTGTTCTTCTCTTCATCCACGTTGTTTTCTTGTTGTTCCTCCACTGTCTGTTCCTGCCCCCCCTTTTCTCGGACCCCATCTTGATTTTCCTACAGGAGTGTGGACTCGCAGCTGGCCCTGCTGCCAGACGCCGCCGTGCTGGAGGACGAGGTGTCTGACGGGCAGAACTGGAGGGACACGGTTCCCCCTGAGCTCCTGGCGACCCTCAGCCCCAAGGAAGTGGAGCGGCAAGCCGTCATTTACGGTACGGTTGGCATTCACCGAGATCTGTGACAAAAAAGACGTGCGGTCAGGAATTTATTTGTCATCTTTGACTTCCCTTTGTTTCAATCAGAGCTGTTCACCACTGAGGTGTCCCACCTTCGGACCTTACGTGTTCTTGACAAGGTTTTTTACCGGAAGATGAGATCTGTGCTGAACTCGGAGGAGCTGGCCTGCATCTTCCCAAACCTGCCTCAGGTCTACGAACTCCACGGTCAGTCCGGGTGCCAGCGTGTGGTCAGGCTACAAGGCTAGAGTTTGGAAGATGTTTTCTATGGAACACAAAGACCTCGTGAAGTCACGGTTTTACTATTTTGGAACTACAAAATTATCTATAGGACTTACAAATCACTGTCAAGGTACAGTCTGCTATAGATGTTATGAAGTCTGGTTAAAATAACTCGTCCACCTATGATGTTTCTGCTGGAGAGCTTTCATCAGCTGCTCCTACGTGCTAAAATAATTAAATGCTATGTTGCTCTGACCAAAAATGCATTGCTTCATATTTTTTTACACATGAATACACATATGCGACTACTGTAAGATGTGTTGCTTCTTCTAATAGTTTTCATCAGAAGCAGTTTGCTGAGGCGCTAGGCTAACGTTAGCACGCATACTTTCTGTTTTGATAGGACTCATCGATAATCGTTTGCGGTTAAGACAACGTACAGAAAACGTTCTTCTCCACTTAATAATCTCAGTGCTTGGCCTCGAACATCGTAACATGTAATTGCTAGTGTTTCAGCTGCTCTCTGAACAGATCTTCGCTACATCTAGAGACGTCTGTGGAGCCATTTTTGTTTATTTCATACTGCATTTCTGCCCCGGTGTTGATTTATTATTTTTTTTTTCTATGTAGCGAGTCTTTGTGAGGAGATGAAGAAGCGAAGGGAGAGCCCCATTGTTCAGCACATCGGAGACGTCATGCTGGCCAAGGTGAGCCACTCCTGCTGTGTTTACCAAACTCTGCTGGACTAAGATGGAGTATTTCAGTAACAAACACTCCAAGTATGTTTAGCAATGCAGGTTTAGCATCATTTTTCTCTTTCAAAAGTCAACAGCTAGTTATGGTCTGTTTGAAATGCCAGGGGATTTTAAATAAGAATCTGCTGGTCTTTTTCCTTTTTACCTTCCTAACCCTCGTTGTTGTTTTTCAGGTTGAAGGCGCAGCTGGAAACGAGTTTCAGGAGCAGGCGTCGCAGCTGTGCTGCCAGCAGACTCAGGCTCTGGAGCTCATCAAGAACAAAAAACGGAAAGACCAACGCTTCGCCCAAATCATCCAGGTCCGCACGCTCACCGACTCCAGAACAACTGAAAAAAGAAAATGTCTGCCTTGTCTTTTTAACATATCTGGTTTGACATTTTATAAAACTAAAACTTTCAGCATCCTTGGGGCTTTTAAAGTGAGATGCAAAGAGTTGCTGTTTTGCAAATCTTCTCTCATCAGACCTGTCTTTACCCCCAAACATAATTCAATGCTGCTAAGT
Organism: Poecilia formosa; assembly: GCF_000485575.1. Taxonomy (NCBI): domain Eukaryota; kingdom Metazoa; phylum Chordata; class Actinopteri; order Cyprinodontiformes; family Poeciliidae; genus Poecilia; species Poecilia formosa. Next base: position 183,258 of record NW_006800069.1, read on the forward strand.
CCCATCAAAACAGAAAACATAAAAAAAGACATCGGTTTTCTTTCGCTGACGTTTTGCTGACATGTCTCCGGCTCAGGAGTGTGAGGCGAGTCCTCAGTGTCGGAGGCTGCAGCTCAAAGACCTGCTGGTGTCCGAGATGCTGAGACTCACCAAGTATCCTCTGCTGCTCGACAAGATCATCAAATACACAGAGGGTGAGGGAGCAGGAGACTGACAGGAAACGATCTGTGACTCTACAAGGAGCCGAAAACAGTCGTACTTGAGTTTGATTTCACGATATAATTACTTAATTTCCTGATGGTTTTCTTGCGATAAAGAGTTAGTTTACCTGCGGTTTTATGAAGATAACGACTTAATTTACCTAAGTTTTTCTTGAAAAAGCTAATGAGTACACTCAGCTTCCATTGAAACCTGCTCATATCTGTTTTGTTTTGTTTTGTTTTTTTTGTTTTTTTATTTCTGCAGGCGGCTCATCGGACCTCCCGTCGCTGCAGCGCGCCCAGGCTTGTTGCCGAGGCATCCTGAAGGCGGTCAACGAGGACGTGAGGGAGACGGAGCACCGGCAGCGCCTCAGTCAGTACCAGCGCCGGCTGGACGCCGCGCCTCAGTTCAAGGTGGGGCCAAACATTTCTAATTTACCCTGCTGGTAGCGTCCTCTATTCATCAAACACCGTTTTAAAACGTCTTCTTTCCTCACAGAGTCTGGACCTCACCACAAAGAGAATGATTCACGAAGGTCCTCTCGTCTGGAAGATCGGCAAAGACAAGCAGATAGGTCGGTATTCCTCCCGCCGATCGGCTAACGTCGGCCCTGGTGTCCGTTTCATCTCGTGTCTGCGCTCGTTCCTCAGAGATCCAAGCGCTGCTGCTGTCGGACTGCCTGGTCTTCCTCCAGAAAGGCCCTGACGACCGGCTGCTGCTGCGCTACCCGTCCCGGTGGATGGGAGGAGGAGGAGGAGTCATCACGGACACCAAGACCTCCTTCAGTCCCGTGGTGAAGCTGGACTCGCTGCTTGTCCGCTCCGTAGCTACAGGTACGGTCTTTGCTGAAGTTTGGACATCCTTGTCTTTTTTCTGTTATTTTTTTATTTTTTATTTTTTTCAATAAAATGACGACTTTTGGGTACTTTTTTTTTTTTTCTAGACAAAAAAGCTCTGTACATCATCAGCACCAAAGAGACGCAGATTTACGAGCTGGCGGCGGGGTCGCCGTCTGAGAAAGACACGTAAGTGGATTTCTTCTGCGACAGACGGACGAACATTCTTCTACTGTTCACCTTTAGAAGTCACATTCTGCTTCACTCTGTCCGGATGGTTTGCTAACTTTTCTGCTATTTGATTCACAGCTGGAAGGATTTACTTGAAAAGACCATTAAAACTTCATCTCCACAGAGCAATCACGGATCACTTCCTGTATCGTGAGTATATATATGTAGAGAATAAGAAACAAGGAGAAGAAAAGTTCCTAGTCTTAGTTAAATCACATGCATATGTATTCATTCAGTATGTTTTGTTTTTCCAGTTCTCCCAGCCTACGCAGCAGTTCACCAGCCTTAACTGAAGGTAAAACACCATGAGCAACGGGAAAAAAGGATTAGCGCCACAAATTCTGTGATTTTAATTGCAAAAAAAATCCCAGAAGCAATTCTGAAATCCTGCAGGGACCGATGGCTGTGAAAAGATGTTCAGTATTAATTCATTTTAAGAAATGAGTATTGAATGCAGAGACAGCTATTTATTAATATTTGAAAAGTTGAATAGGTTTAATCTATACATACTGGCACAACTGACCCTTGAGAACATTCCTGGTCTTGATAGGACCCAAAAATGAAAACGAGTTTGACCACAACACTTTGTGGACACTTTGTCTGCACCAATGAAGGATAACTCACCTCAGCTTGCCAAATGCATAAAATGGCTCCGACAGGAGGACTGGCTGGCCTATTTTCTGGCTATTTCAGCTAATAACTAATTGACCGCACTGGGTCACTCAGAGACTCTATATCGGGTATCAACCTTCCAACCCAACATGGTCTTTAAGTTTGAACAATTCAAACTGGTTGGCAGCTACAGTTCAGACTACGTTTGCTTCTAGGGACAAAAACCACAGAAAAAGTTAACATTAAAATGCTAAATTTTTAGATTTCTTTTGTTTCTAATCCACCAGTCCACCCTGCAGAGGAGCAGTCGGAGTTTATTGGGAGCCACGCCTCCGCTGACGACGACATGCTGGGTGACCATCTCACCGACCAACCTGAAGCCAACAGCTGTGATGAGGACCAGGCAGTGGGCGTGGCAGAAGCTGCTCTGCACGACGGTGGGGAGAAATCGGAACGCAACGGAGTCAAAAAGCAGCATTTTTGGAGGATGTTGGACTTACTGTTGTTTCTCCTCCAGTGGAAACGCTGCGGAGGCTCATATTGCCGGACGAGGACCGGAGGAGCCACGATACGGACGACACCCCCACCAACACCATGAGCAACGGGAACGCCGACGGACGACGGCAAGACTCCCTGGAGACCGTCCTGGACCTCTGCATGAGCGAGCCGGAGCCCGGGCAGCCGGAGGCTCCGCCCCCAGAAAGCAGGCAGCCCAGCGCCAAGGTGGTGCGGAGAGGTAAACGGATTGCAGGGAAGACGAGCGGTCGACTCCAATCTCTCACTTGCTGATGATGATCAAACCGAAGACGACGTTTGTCTTTGGATTCTGGGTGTCTTTGCATGTTTCCTTTCGACTTGTGATTATAATTTTCTTTCTCTCTGTTTTTTTATCTCATTTGCTTGCAACAAAAAAAAAAAACAAACACAAAAAATGCTTCTTTTTCCTCCCCCTTCTTTCACCCTTTCACACACTTTTCCTTCACACACATCTATCCTCTGCGTAGCTGTGGTTGCGGGTGCTCCTCCTCCTCCTCCTCCTCCTCCTCATTCTTCTTCTGCCCCTGATGGCACCGCCAGCGATGTTAGCCTCCCCTCCGATCTGTCGTCGCAGTCTAGAGGCGAGGCCGACACGCAGGGTAATGGAGACTGAACCTGTTGACATGAGACCACTCTCAAATCAACCTTTGATTCGGGCGACGGCTTTCGAGCTAAAGCCGCTTTTCCACTCTCTTAGGGAACGTCTTCTACCTGGTGATGCCGTTAGACCAAGGAGAGAGCGTCACTGACGACCTCCCCGACCCTCCTACGCCCACCGCCAGCTACTTCCCTCAACCTCCACAGGAAGTGATGTCATCACAGACTCAACTGGAGGAGGTGGAGGAAGAAGAAGAAGAAGAAGAAGAAGAAGTGGTCGCGGCCTGCTGCCCGGAGTTCATCCAATCAGTGACAGAAACTATGCAAATGGAAGTAGAGTTAGAGGAAGACGATAATGACAATGATGGTGAAGAGGATGATGAAACGGGCCCGCCTCCAGCTGCACAACAGAGTCACGTGATCAGAAACGCGGATGAGATTTTTCTCACCATCGAGGGCTTGATGAGGAAGTTGCACAAGCTGAAGGTGAGTTTTGTGTCTTCTGTTGCCCCTGTGGAGGAACCAAGACGATCAGGTTCAAACGGCAACATTCAGAAGTATTAAAAACGCTCAAGCTTTTCCACTTTATCTCACGTTACCACCAGAACATTATGAATTCAACTGGTTAGGTTGAACACATTCACTGATTAAGCCTTTTGTTGAAGAAACATTGTTTTTCTGCCTCTGCCTTAATTTAAAATTCATCCAAATTGATGAAATATGATTTTCATAATCTCAGTATAGAAAATGTTGAGACTGTGTTGAAATTATAGAAAAATAAATTACATTTTTGTACATTTACTTTGTGATTTTTAGCTTGACATAAACATTTTAGGGCAGGATCAGAGACGTGTTTAACATTTCAAGCCTTACATGAGTTTTAAACTGGACAAATTCTTGTTACGGGATGCATAAAATTAATTTTTTACAGATTTTCCTCGTCAGTTGCAATTGAATTCAGAGTAATATAACAAATGTTGCTGTAGGGATTTTAGTTAGCAAAACAAAAGCTGGAAAACTTGACCTCATAATATTTACAGCTAAATATATCTCATGCAGTTCTATTGTATTTACAATAAATACCAGTCATATAACAGTTGAGTTGAAAATGTATGAAAAATGTTGCAGTCTGAAAGTTCTTTAATTCCAACTTCCTCCCGCCATGTTGAATTCCGTCTTCTCCGCTTAATGGATGAATGTGATTCTGTTTAGATTTTGGGTTTGTTTACAGAAGTGCACTTAAGAACAGCTCCTAATGTTTGCGTCGAGTATTGATGTTCGATTCCTTTGCAGGAAATCGAGAAGGCCCATCACAAGCTGCTAGAATCTCTCAGAGATCCCGCCCTCAGTCAGGAGTCAGAGGACCAGGCGTGCCGCTCGGCAACCGTCTCCAGGACGCCGTCCATGGACCGCAGTTCAGGAGACGGTTCGTGAGTGCCGTTATTTAGATGTTTGGTCTTTTATTTTTGTTTTTAAACTTATTGCTTTGGATCCTAATCATATTTTTTTTATTTTTTATTTTTTTGTATTTTTTTTTTTGTGGTTGTGTTTGCACCTTAACAGGTAAGGAGGGAAACCCGGGAGATCCCAGAATCCTCTCAACCGGATTCTGAGTGGATTTGCTCGCTGTCGGCTGATCTCCACACGCGTCTGTAGGTTGAACACTAATAAGTCCCGCGGATCTAAACGCACATCTCATTTTACGATGGGAGACTGCACGATGGAGATAGATTATTATTTTTTAAGGATGGAAGTCTGGAGAGAGAAAAAGAGGCAGGAAAAAAAAACAGGTAGCAGAAGAAGGGTGAAGAAGGAAGTTTGAAGAACATGAAGTTTTTTGGGGGAGAAAAAAATGACCAAGTTGGATTCTTGTGAAGGAAAAAAGAAACCCAAGACTTTTTACGTTGTGTTTTGTAGAGCTGGTTGAAGAAGCGGAGCAGAGAAGTGTCGAAATGTTAATGTAAGGAAATGTTCCTAGGGACCCGTCACCCCAGCACTTTACCCATAATGCATCTCTCCCCCCAAACCCAGCGCTCCCCCTGTCGCGTTCGGACCCTACCGGGGAGCAGACGACAGTACGTTTCACGGCCGAAGGACTGTGTCTGATTAATTCAGGTCATTTTTTTTTTTTTAATTGCACTGCGTAAGGAAAACGAACACAAGCACCACTAGACTCATTAAATCACTGTGGAAAACTCTTCTTTTTTTAAAAATTCTTTTCATGTTTGGTTTCAGCTTTCATTGAAGCTACAGGAAAGTGGAACTGTTGCATTATTTCACTTTTTTTTTTTTGCTTTACTTTGGGGAAACACTACTGCTCTGTTTACTACTGAAGAAGAAAAAAAGCAGGTAGGTTTAATTTCCTTGCTTCCACGGCGTAAAGGGATCTCCGCAGATTCACACAGCTGCTCACATCATGCCAGGTTGGATCGTTCGAGGAGGTTTATATTCACTTGTCATAACCAAATTTTGGCACCGGCGGTGCTGTATCCCACGACCCCTAACCCTTGTCCGGTTTTTGGTTTAAACGTGAGGGAAAACTGTGAGTTGTTCGTACTGCGGTTAAGTTGAGTGTAAAGTTTTTAGGGAGAAGTTTGGAAAAGCTTTGGGAGAAAAAACTTATTTTTTTTATCTTCGGTAAATACACTTGGTTTCGTGCATGTTAGCCTGTTAGCTTAGCATAAAACTGGAAGAAGTCACATGTAAAAGAAATAAAAAATAAACAACGAAATACACCCATGACCTCAGAAGCTCGCTCGTTTATTTTATACAGATTATAACCCAACGAGTCATAATGTAGTAATTACTAGTAGCTGTGAATTTCAGTATATTTTCAGAACTTGCTCAGTGCTTTGCGTTTGTGGCATGGTTCTGGTTTTGTGAAGTACGGTTCTGTGCAGTCAGTACTTGATACAGACTGAAAACAGAAACATTTTAGGTTTTTCATGTCCACATTTTTGATAAAACATTGGTAGCAGACCAATTCCAACATTTGCATTTGCAAATGCCAAACACAAACGTAGCAGCTGTTTAGGTGATAGCACGAACCGCTACATTTTTTGAGATTCTGGTTATTATGGCAGGTTATTATGGCCACCCATGATGGGTGTAGACTTTAGTATACACCCACCATTGACTAGTCTTTGGATTGTATATGATCCAGCTGCTGGTCGGATACTGACCACTCGTAACGGCTTCACAGAACCCCACTTAAAAGGAAAAAAAGGCTGCCATTTTTCTACACAGTTATACAAATATTGAGCTTAAAGCAGTGACGATTACCAGCATAACTTTTTTTTTAAATTATATTTCCGTTTGTTGATGTGTAACTAATCAAAGTTTGAGCAACCTCCTGGTAAAATGTTTTTTCATACCGGCATTTCAAATCAATTTGCACCTTCTCCATTTTCACCCATTTTGCTGTCCTACTTCCTGAAAAAAATAAAATACCCATACACCTGAAAATACCTATGGTTATATTTATGCATAATCTTAAAAACACTCAAGTCTAATCTATCTATAAATGATTTCCTTAATATTTGATATCGCACCCTACTTTTATTAACAGTAGTTCTAATGTTGACTCTTATGAAATAAGGCAGATTGTGACGCTTGATTGAACCAACAGAATAACTGACCGCTTTTCTGCCATGCTAATTTTAGACGCTTACCTTACACATTGTTAGCGGGGTTTAGTTAACAGCCATAGTTCTCAGAGGGTACGAACTGACACAGTCAGAGAAAAAATGGAAGTAGGGCACATAACTGAAAACTAAAATTAAAAACTTACTAAAGACAAGCACACGTTAGCATGTAGCATCAAGCTACATCCAAGCAAAACCCGACGTTAGCATGTAGCATCAAGCTAACGGCTTTCCGTCTTGAGCTTGCGGAAGATTTATGTTGTTTACCTTTGTATGCCTGGTGTAAAAGTAAAAGCAAAAACTATTCCTGGAGCGCCCGTTGGATTTTTTTCTTTTAATTTTTTAAATTAATATATGTATTGAAATTAGTTTGGTCCTGGGTGAGACCTGAACGCAACATCAAGAGACGCTAAAACCAAGTGCTTTTCTCTTTCTTTTTTTTTAACCAATCTACACTAATACATACTACATATTTTTTTGTTACTAGTTTATGTTTTTCTTTAAATTTCTAAATTTCTCACAGAAGCTTATCCGAAACACACTGGAGGAGTTTATTTCTGAGCTATTTTTTATTATCACTGGAAGTGATTTCCATCTTCCAACCCTACGCTGTCACACTACAGCAGCCTCCAATGTGTTGTCAGAACGTGGTTTCCTTTCTGGTGGTGTTTACGCTCTTTGAAGGAGGAACAGGAAGACAGTAGCATGTGTATAGATTTATGAAATGCAGCTGAAATGGAAAAAAAATAAGAAATTTTTATCGCAGCTGATCCTGAAAAAACTTGCAAAAGGAATTGTAAAGTTGCAAAGTGATCTACCAAAGTGAGGCATTGAAGGGAACATTTTTGTTTTGTTTTATTTACCATTTTGGATGCTGGGGATTTTATTTCTTTTTTTCAGCACCACAGACCAGCAGAGGGATGTTTTTGTCAGTCCTCAGTTTTGAAAATTCAGCACAAAAACGCCACCCCAAAACAGAAAACCCACGATCCTCGCTGGTCTGAATCAGCTGAATCAGGATCAGTTTCTATCTAACCATCTTTCATCTCGTCTTTACTTCTCTCCGTCTCTATTACTCAACTACAGTGGTTGTATTTCCTGTTTCTACCTCTACACTTTGTATCTTCCTTTTCATGTATTAACTTGTACATTGACATCAATGTTGTGACCCTAACTGACTGAATTAAAAACATCTCAAACTGATTACCTTGTTTTTTTTTGTTTGTTTTTTTAAATATATATATATACATATGTTGCACAAATAAATTTCCCTGCACAGTGCAAACTACTGTATGCATAAACACATCTTTAATTTCCATCTCATTGTCTTTTTATTTGGTCTCATCATTCATGTGTAATATAGAGAAATCCAACCCACTTGTTTTATAATGTTAATTTTTTTCTGTTCTGTAAAGCCTTAGTTCTTCTATTTGATTTTATTTTTGTAGACATGATTTTAATAAAAGGATGCATAAATTATTTTCTGGGGGTTTTTTTGTTTTGTTTTGTTTTAAAAGATGGATGAGTTTGTTAGCTGCACAAAAGGCAAACAGATTTTTGTTTCTGGTTTATGTGTTTTTGTGAGATTAAAACGATGAAACTGGAAAAGAAAATTCCTTGTGTGGACTTTTATTAGTAAAACAAAGCAAAACAAAGGTTTTGTTGTCAATGGAAATTATTCCTTATGCTGTTAGTCAGTGCTGGATAGTGGCTTCTGCAGTTGGCAGCTGGGAATGAACTGGGTGATGTGCTCAGCAAAGCAGAAAAGCGTCCATCTTCAACCAACAGTCCAGACAAAACCGGATATGGACCTTCAAAATAAAACCGAAACGACTGCGAAGGACATAAGTGAATAATTTCCCTAAGAAAACCACTGGAACCCTGGATGAGTCTGATTGTGACGTAATTACGTACCGCATTAACTCAAATAATTTTGAGTCAATGCGGTGATAGAACAGCCGCATCTACCAAGGTATTTAACAGTAATTCAAAAATATTGCCAATTATATTGTCTTGCATTTAAGCTTCCGTGGTTTTGCTGAGCGCCATCACAACATTGCGCTGCCACCGCCATGTTTCACCATGGGAATAACGTATTCACGATGTTCAGTGTTAGTTTCTAAGCACTTTTACAGTATTTCACATACCAAAACGTTCTGTCTTGGTCTAATCTGATCAGAGCCCACATGTTTGGTGGGTCCCCTACATGATTTGGGGAAAAACTGCGAACAGGACTTGGTCTGACTTCCTTTGAACGGTTATTGCCTGAATTTGTTGAGTTCACAAATAATATATTGACGCCATGTTTTGTTGGATTACCAGTTGTAACATACTCTCATGCAGAAAGTTTCAAATTTCAATATGAAAAATATGAGCATTGGTTGTAGTTTTCGGTCTACAATTACTAAACTTAGCTGCTGTATCACAAAAAAAACTTCATAAAATGAGTCAGAATGTGAACAACAACGGTACGGACGGAGTGACTAAGAATGAAAGATAAAGTAAATAAAACATTTTTTGTCTCAATGAAACAGTAACGTGCACGACTTGTCATAAATTTCCAAAACGGCTTTTAATTCCCAAACCCCTCACCGGAAGTTGCGCGTGAACCCAGTTTTACCTCGACGCTTCTCAGCCCGGCGTTGTGTCCTCCACCCATCCCGACTCAGCGGGACTCCGGGACACAACAGATGCGGCGGAGCCCCGGGATGAGGTGCTGGTAGCAGCCTGTTGAGGAGACGTTTTTGTGGGAGGGACGCGGGGAAGATTTCCCTTGGAAAATAAAAACAACAGATTGTTGCACTGTGAGCTTTGGGGCTGATTTGTAATTTTCACCTTAATGGCCGTTGGAAACCGCGCGGACTGATGAGAAAGGACGTAAAGTGAAAGACAAAAAGGTGGACTTTTTGATGAGGGACGCCGCTGCTAACTGGCTCTTTGTGTCGGAGGCGTCTTTTTTCTTTTTTTTCTTTTGAGCAGTAAGGTGAGACCACCCTGCGGGGTTTATATTCACGTCTTCATTTAGGCTGCTTGGTCGCATAAGTTTGCAATATGAAAACTTGCCACAAGTTTAGAGTTGTCACGCATTTTTATCTTTTTCGATTATTATTATTGCCCCGGTCTACCGGTCGAGGATTGATGAGCTGGCAAACATCTCTGCGGCTGGACTAAAAAATGTTTGCACGCTTTCATGTGGTGCACACTGACGCGCACATTCCTGCTTTAAGTCCGGCTGCGTGTGTGCGAATTTACGCACCGCGCAGTTTTAACCAGGCAGCTTTTAACTTTGTATTTGTGGAGTTTGTTCTCACGGCGGTCTCATGCGCCTTTCCGGCTTGGGTTTGTTTAGCGAATGACTGCATCCAACCGCATCACTACACGTTGGGTGTGTTTGCTTTGTCTCAAAAAGCACCTCTGCCAGTGCCGTCCCCAAGCCGGGGCGGAGTGGGGTGGGGTTGCCCCCTGGTAGGACACAATGTGTGTGGCACTTTTTCTAAATATACAAACCTTAAAGGAAGAGAAGGCATGTTTGAATAAGTTACATAATGTTTGTGTCATTAGGATTCCAGAGAGAGCTCCTTAAAGGACAAAAGGGGCTAAATAATTCTTTCTGTCAGTCTTTAAACCAGGAAGAAAACTCTTTGAGATTAAAAATCTAATTTATAAGTGTCCTGGACTATGCAGCACCAAAACAAGAAAAAAACAAGACAGTTTCTGTAATATAATATAATATTTTTGTGCCCTTGTTTCTAATGCTGCCCTGGGCATTAGCATTATGGCTGCAAAGCTATACCCTGGCAATAAACAAATAATTGTTTTTACAGTTATTTTATTTTATTTTATTTTTTTGAAAATCTTTCTTCTTTTTAAATCTTTGAGTATTGTTATTATTTCTCTGCTTTTCGTGGCTTTCTTTTAAGGTTTGACTCAACTGTATACACGGGCTTAATAGACAGTCATGGATTTCCTCCAAGTCACTATAGCATAAAATTTTACACATTCCTTCATGAGATAAATCAAACCCCTTCTTTTTGACATTCAGAGAGATAATTTTAAACAACCAACCTCCCACCTTTGTATGTACAGCAACAACATAACAGTGACCACTTTCTGGTAGTCAAATGAATAAAATAAACACTACTTTTATCCACAAATGTTGTTGTAAGCAGAGAACTTTTAATTCGCTTGCATTTCGTCGAGAACGTCAGTACGCAAAAACGACTGGTTTCCGACTGATAATGGGCCAGTCAAATGCTAAATCATCTTCATCATCATCACTGGGTAATTTCTGTGTACATCTGTAAACAGCTATGTTCGATATTTAGCTTCCGCGCTGTCAGTGAAGGGATCACACTGGATATGGAGCTGATCTTGGTATCCAATGGAAATCAATATGTTTTGATTGAATTAGGAGAGGAGAAAGCTTGTTGCACCAATCAATAGGATTGACTCCATTGTGACTCAACGAGAGCCAGAGAGAGAGAGAGAGATGGTTTTGTTTACATTCACTTAGCAAGACGGTTGTGCTAAACTCAAGAAACACTCAGACGCATTTTCTCACTCGCTAGCATGTCTTACTATAATGTCCTTGACCATAAAATATGAGTCTTTTTGTACCAGGCGATAAACATCTAGATTTACTGTAGCTACTAAACACACTTCTTAACAGTCTAATTGAACCAGTACTCCAATATATGAACATTTTCCTGATCTGCAGCAAAGCTCTAAATATAATTTCCGTGTCATTCTTGGGAAACTAGGTTCTTAGGTCAATGGGATTTGTATTTTTAGCTACAAAATAATAGGAGCACTCCGATTTGTGTGACACTGTGTGATGGTGGAGCTATTTTTATCCTTTGTTTTCACCATGAAGGCCTTAATTTATCATTTTTTTCCAATTGCAGCATAAAAAAAAACACAAGCAACCATGAGAACCAGCTCCGAAGTTTTCTTTAGCTTTCATGTAAGTTATTGTAAATGTCAGCAAAGGGAGTCTTGCAGGTTTTATTAATATACAACATCCTGCATTTTAAGGCGTCCTTCAAATATCAAATTGCTTTTTTTAAAAAAAAAAAATATCACTTAAAATTTAAAGTCCTCCAGTCGTGCCACCATTCTTCAGATTTTCTCTCCAATAAATTGTTGTAGAGTCTATCATCCTCGATAATTCTTGTTCCTTTCACAGAAGGCAGCTGAGCTTCCTTTTTGTTTTTTTTTGTAGACATTTCATCAATCATTCGGATAATTTTATTTTTGTAATTTCTGAACACAAGTCAGAAGTTTCAAGTTTAGAAGTTGCAGTCAGAGCTACAATCGCACAGATAGGGTTGCTAAAGCCACTAATTGGACTGTAAAGTTCATGAGTCATGGACTCTACCATGTAATCTGTTCAATGTCTGGAACATTGCCACTTGATGATGCCAACACCTGAGTTGTTTGGGTCACATGTCTTGAGGTGTGAATGCCTGTAAAACAGACGAGTCCGTAAAGGAACCTATTAGTGCGATTGCTCCTAAATGAACCCGATACTTTCAACCCATGTTCAAATCTGACAGAGCACTCTGCGGGAGAGATAAAATGTCTTTAGGAATTGAGAGAAGTCCATTTGGCTGCTCACCAGACATAGACCTTTTATAAAGAGGTCTAAATCACTCGTTCCATAAGCTTTTTGAAGGTCTTCCAAGTCTTTTCTTGAACTGTAGCTGCTTTTACTCTCATTTTCTGTCCAGTACTTGTACCTGAATGTTTAAGGGGAATTCATTAGATTTTTTAAGCCCTCTGGCCTAACCAGTCTGCTTAATTTGAACTAAGACGAGCCACCTATGAAAACCATTAACCAAAAATAAAACAAGAGGAAAACATGACCAAGCATCACCAAAATGGCATCACCAAGGGAATCTCAAAAGAGCTATTGGGATCCTGTTTCACTAGTTTAATGATTTTTGTTTGTTTTTTTTTTGCTTTGCCTGGTGACATAATCAGAGGTCAGATACCAGAATTATGTCACAAAATGTACTTAAAATGTGATTGAGCGTAGAAAGATTCCTTTTAACAATTCGTACCCAACTTCCTGTCTGTGGAGTTTTTCAAAAGGTGGAAAAATGGGTCCAATCTTTGTCATTTGAAGTGGCTTTTTTTTGTTCGATTCTAAGAACTGATAATGGATACTGTAATATCCCCCCTGAGAAGGAATATTCAGGTGAATTGAGCATATTACAGTCCAATTCACCCGAAATGTTTTCCGCTATGCGCCTCTCTGCTTTGCCGAACGTCCCGCCATAGAATTCCACGTGGGAATCACATGAAATCCCTCAGCGCAAATTGGAATGTCCGATATAGAAAGCAGAAACAGGAGGTTAGGGCACAAATGAGAAAGCACGAGGACGTTGGTTATTAGATTATAGGTTAGTTTGTAAGGTACCAAGAAGACAACACGAGTCCTGTCCTGACAAAGACAGAAAAAAAAACAGAAACTGGATCAGATTTGGAAGATGAAGTCAAACGCGTCCTTGAACTGGAGTCAGATTCACAGCTTTGGTGAAAGGATTGTCTGTTTTTGTTTTCTGGGGGTGTGTATAGCCGAGGGGGTCGAGGAGGAGACGAAGCACTGAGTTGTTGTTCTGGTCTCCATGACGACACCCCACTACCACCTCCCTCCTTTGTCTTTTCTCACCCCTAGACTCCCATTCATCCCCATTGTAGTAGCTGAGTTGTGTTGCCCTGAGAAACCACAGGGGACTCTTGGGAATGTGGCGCCTGTGTGCGGACATCAACTCGACATTGCAAAGAGCAAGAAAATATTCAGCATGTTGCATGTTTTTAATCATTTCCTCTTTAGCTTTAATGTAAAACTAGCATGTTGTGGATCTGTGCAAATACTTGGCCTCCTCTTTGATGCTTCCTGAATGCTGGAGACTCGAGGCCTGGTATGGAAGGTGGCGTAGTTGGCCTTTATCAGGCTGAGAACACACTCTGGGCCAATACGCTTATGGATTCTCATGAAAAAGTCTCCCATAAGACGGAAGAATGGGCTCAGCTATGTCCTGCGCTGCCGACAGCACACAGCCTTTCAACAGAGCGCACAGTGCCAACATTTTAACAATGCTGTCTCTCTTCTTTTCATGGCTGCTTGGTATGTGCCCCTTTCGAGACAGTTTTACTTGTCTCACATGACAAATTATCCTCTTCCTTTGCACTCTCTCCTCACTCCTAATCTCTCCTCTGTCCCCTGGCTCACACAGGCAGTACGCTCTACTCGGTTGCATATCCTGCAACTTTTCTCTCACGTTGCCTTCCTCTCTCATCCTTCCTCCTTTTTTCCCCTCAGGCCTCCAAGATAGATTCCCTCAGGAGTAAAGTGGACTTGTTGCGTCTTCCGTTGGTCCTTTCCACAAAGTCCATCAGCAACCGCAAGAGCCAATTGGGCGTGGTGTGGGAGAAAGGCGGCGGCTCGGGGACGGGAGTGGCACGGAAACTCCGCCCACCGCTGGCCTCCGACATGGACAACGAGTCAACGTATTCGGGATATTCCTACAAGTCGTCCCACTCGCGTACCTCCCGCAAAAACAGGTAGGGGATGGTGTTTGTTTCTTGCTGTCTTTAGAGTGAGATCTTTACTGTGTCTTGTAATGTACTTGCTGTTAGCGCGAATACGGGACAATATGGATGAAAACCTGTATGATACTGCTGTGGTGGAGGTTCACCTTCCATTGGGACGTTGATCCAACACACACTCCCAGAGCTGCAATGAAATTAGTCAGATCAAAGAGTATTGGATTAGGATGATCTAACAGACTCCAGACTTGAAGCTAATTTAGAATGTGATCCAAAGCTTAAAATTCAATGTTCAAAGACTTTCTCTAGCCAATCTGACTGAGATTTTTGTATTTTGCAAAGAATAAGAGGTAAACAAATTCAGACATTTGGTGGGCAAAGCTGGTATAGANTTTCTCACTCGCTAGCATGTCTTACTATAATGTCCTTGACCATAAAATATGAGTCTTTTTGTACCAGGCGATAAACATCTAGATTTACTGTAGCTACTAAACACACTTCTTAACAGTCTAATTGAACCAGTACTCCAATATATGAACATTTTCCTGATCTGCAGCAAAGCTCTAAATATAATTTCCGTGTCATTCTTGGGAAACTAGGTTCTTAGGTCAATGGGATTTGTATTTTTAGCTACAAAATAATAGGAGCACTCCGATTTGTGTGACACTGTGTGATGGTGGAGCTATTTTTATCCTTTGTTTTCACCATGAAGGCCTTAATTTATCATTTTTTTCCAATTGCAGCATAAAAAAAAACACAAGCAACCATGAGAACCAGTTCCGAAGTTTTCTTTAGCTTTCATGTAAGTTATTGTAAATGTCAGCAAAGGGAGTCTTGCAGGTTTTATTAATATACAACATCCTGCATTTTAAGGCGTCCTTCAAATATCAAATTGCTTTTTTTAAAAAAAAAAAATATCACTTAAAATTTAAAGTCCTCCAGTCGTGCCACCATTCTTCAGATTTTCTCTCCAATAAATTGTTGTAGAGTCTATCATCCTCGATAATTCTTGTTCCTTTCACAGAAGGCAGCTGAGCTTCCTTTTTGTTTTTTTTTGTAGACATTTCATCAATCATTCGGATAATTTTATTTTTGTAATTTCTGAACACAAGTCAGAAGTTTCAAGTTTAGAAGTTGCAGTCAGAGCTACAATCGCACAGATAGGGTTGCTAAAGCCACTAATTGGACTGTAAAGTTCATGAGTCATGGACTCTACCATGTAATCTGTTCAATGTCTGGAACATTGCCACTTGATGATGCCAACACCTGAGTTGTTTGGGTCACATGTCTTGAGGTGTGAATGCCTGTAAAACAGACGAGTCCGTAAAGGAACCTATTAGTGCGATTGCTCCTAAATGAACCCGATACTTTCAACCCATGTTCAAATCTGACAGAGCACTCTGCGGGAGAGATAAAATGTCTTTAGGAATTGAGAGAAATCCATTTGGCTGCTCACCAGACATAGACCTTTTATAAAGAGGTCTAAATCACTCGTTCCATAAGCTTTTTGAAGGTCTTCCAAGTCTTTTCTTGAACTGTAGCTGCTTTTACTCTCATTTTCTGTCCAGTACTTGTACCTGAATGTTTAAGGGGAATTCATTAGATTTTTTAAGCCCTCTGGCCTAACCAGTCTGCTTAATTTGAACTAAGACGAGCCACCTATGAAAACCATTAACCAAAAATAAAACAAGAGGAAAACATGACCAAGCATCACCAAGGGAATCTCAAAAGAGCTATTGGGATCCTGTTTCACTAGTTTAATGATTTTTGTTTGTTTTTTTTTTGCTTTGCCTGGTGACATAATCAGAGGTCAGATACCAGAATTATGTCACAAAATGTACTTAAAATGTGATTGAGTGTAGAAAGATTCCTTTTAACAATTCGTACCCAACTTCCTGTCTGTGGAGTTTTTCAAAATGTGGAAAAATGGGTCCAATCTTTGTCATTTGAAGTGGCTTTTTTTTGTTCGATTCTAAGAACTGATAATGGATACTGTAATATCCCCCCTGAGAAGGAATATTCAGGTGAATTGAGCATATTACAGTCCAATTCACCCGAAATGTTTTCCGCTATGCGCCTCTCTGCTTTGCCGAACGTCCCGCCATAGAATTCCACGTGGGAATCACATGAAATCCCTCAGCGCAAATTGGAATGTCCGATATAGAAAGCAGAAACAGGAGGTTAGGGCACAAATGAGAAAGCACGAGGACGTTGGTTATTAGATTATAGGTTAGTTTGTAAGGTACCAAGAAGACAACACGAGTCCTGTCCTGACAAAGACAGAAAAAAAAACAGAAACTGGATCAGATTTGGAAGATGAAGTCAAACGCGTCCTTGAACTGGAGTCAGATTCACAGCTTTGGTGAAAGGATTGTCTGTTTTTGTTTTCTGGGGGTGTGTATAGCCGAGGGGGTCGAGGAGGAGACGGAGCGCTGAGTTGTTGTTCTGGTCTCCATGACGACACCCCACTACCACCTCCCTCCTTTGTCTTTTCTCACCCCTAGACTCCCATTCATCCCCATTGTAGTAGCTGAGTTGTGTTGCCCTGAGAAACCACAGGGGACTCTTGGGAATGTGGCGCCTGTGTGCGGACGTCAACTCGACATTGCAAAGAGCAAGAAAATATTCAGCATGTTGCATGTTTTTAATCATTTCCTCTTTAGCTTTAATGTAAAACTAGCATGTTGTGGATCTGTGCAAATACTTGGCCTCCTCTTTGATGCTTCCTGAATGCTGGAGACTCGAGGCCTGGTATGGAAGGTGGCGTAGTTGGCCTTTATCAGGCTGAGAACACACTCTGGGCCAATACGCTTATGGATTCTCATGAAAAAGTCTCCCATAAGACGGAAGAATGGGCTCAGCTATGTCCTGCGCTGCCGACAGCACACAGCCTTTCAACAGAGCGCACAGTGCCAACATTTTAACAATGCTGTCTCTCTTCTTTTCATGGCTGCTTGGTATGTGCCCCTTTCGAGACAGTTTTACTTGTCTCACATGACAAATTATCCTCTTCCTTTGCACTCTCTCCTCACTCCTAATCTCTCCTCTGTCCCCTGGCTCACACAGGCAGTACGCTCTACTCGGTTGCATATCCTGCAACTTTTCTCTCACGTTGCCTTCCTCTCTCATCCTTCCTCCTTTTTTCCCCTCAGGCCTCCAAGATAGATTCCCTCAGGAGTAAAGTGGACTTGTTGCGTCTTCCGTTGGTCCTTTCCACAAAGTCCATCAGCAACCGCAAGAGCCAATTGGGCGTGGTGTGGGAGAAAGGCGGCGGCTCGGGGACGGGAGTGGCACGGAAACTCCGCCCACCGCTGGCCTCCGACATGGACAACGAGTCAACGTATTCGGGATATTCCTACAAGTCGTCCCACTCGCGTACCTCCCGCAAAAACAGGTAGGGGATGGTGTTTGTTTCTTGCTGTCTTTAGAGTGAGATCTTTACTGTGTCTTGTAATGTACTTGCTGTTAGCGCGAATACGGGACAATATGGATGAAAACCTGTATGATACTGCTGTGGTGGAGGTTCACCTTCCATTGGGACGTTGATCCAACACACTGCCAGAGCTGCAATGAAATTAGTCAGATCAAAGAGTATTGGATTAGGATGATCTAACAGACTCCAGACTTGAAGCTAATTTAGAATGTGATCCAAAGCTTAAAATTCAATGTTCAAAGACTTTCTCTAGCCAATCTGACTGAGATTTTTGTATTTTGCAAAGAATAAGAGGTAAACAAATTCAGACATTTGGTGGGCAAAGCTGGTATAGACCTTAAACCACAGTGCAAAAATGATGCATTTTATATTATTTGACTGTTCTAAATTGATATTTGATGTGAGTTTAAGTGCTTATGGATAGATCTCCTGTGTGAATGCCTTGCTCTCACCCGGTGATATCCAGGTCAGACGACTGGGCCCTCTTTCCAAACAGCAGGTTTAGCGAATGGATTGGTGGACTGATTTGGGGTTTTCTACAGAAGACCAAGTGGAATATGAAGTCAGGCATTAATACTAGTGCTTGCAATCTCCAGTATTTCCACTAGATGTCCCCAAATAAAACAGAGTTGGATCCACACTTTTGCAGCACTTTTGTTGAGGCTTAACTTGTTGCAAATGGTTTCTTATTTTAAAGTCTAAAGTAATTACCCTTGGGGGTGAATAGTCTCTCGTGTCTCATCCCAGGAAGTTTCTAGATTGACAACTAAATCGCAAATCTTTCAAAATGAACAAGACCAAAACTCCCTTTTTAAACTTTTGTATTTCATAGAAGGTAAAGAAGGGAATCAAGGAGTTGAAGTAATGTTCAAAAAGCAACTGAAAATTACCCAATGTTTGAAATAAAAGTATTCCAAAAAAGTTTTGAATCCACCTGCCTTATAGCGGCACAGCCTGTTAACTTAAACTCTCTTTCAGTGTTTTAAACTTAAAGTTATCATGGATTTTATTATTTGGGAAGCTCTCGGGTCAGTCTTTGTTCTAAATGTGTGTATATTTAAACTGTGATGCTGTGGCTCATTGAGGTAAAAGTTTGCAGCTTGAGCTGATCTATAACCTATATGAGTGTTCCTGGCATTTCCTGAATACCAAAATAGATGAACTTTTTTTTTTAGTTGAAATGTAACCTTGATGTTGAACCTTTTATTTTGCTCTGTTGTCTTTCAACAATCATGAATCGCTTCATGATTGTTTTCCGGTCTATTATAAGTTATGTTATCATGACCTACTTTTCTGTACTTTCACAGTCTGACAGTCCTTTTCCTAAAATGTCTTTCTGTGCAATAGTCAAACATGCCTTTGAATAGAAAAAAATAAACTTTTATTCCAAACAATAAAGTTTGTCTTAAAAGAAGAGCTTACATACTGCATATAAAAATACCCAAGTTTTGTATAATGAGGTCAATTGCTGTGAATGAAAGTGCACCGTCATCTCAGATAACTTAATCCCGATTAAATTCTTAAATGAATTAGTGTAACTGCAACCAGCTGATTCTGGGTCAGCAAGTTAATCTTTCTGGGAAACTGGATAAAATAAGCTGTATCACACAACCTCAAATTTGAATAGCATGATTATAATTATAGTGAGATAGAGTGTCTTTCGATCAATGTTAGCCATTAAGTAACATTACAGCATTTACATAGAACAATGTGCATTGTTCTATGTAAATGCTGTAATATGACCCCTCCAAAAGTATCTTAAAGCCACAAACAGTGAGTAATTTCTCCAGAAAATGCTTGTTGTCCCTGAACGACTACTTATTCCTGACATTTACACTGTTTTCCATTGTTTCTTCAGGGAGAGAAGGGACCGGCATCGCTTGAAGAATCGGGATGGCTCAATCCGTGGAGATAAGTCTGTGATGATCCAGGCCCCGGGCGAGCCGCTGCTGGATCCTGAGTCCACCGTAGCAGACGACCGGGTCAGATTTTCATTGTGCAACTCGTCTGTCTTTAGATGGGATCTATGTGAACACATGATCACCAACACCCACCGTTCTTATGTTCCCACAGGACGACAACTGGGGTGAGACCACCACCGTGGTCACCGGGACTTCTGTGGACAGTATCTCCAATGAAGATCTGACTCGGATCTCTAAGGACTTGGAGGACTCTTTGCCTCTCGACTGTCGCCGTTACATCAGCCCCGTTCTAGGAGCCATTTTGGGGCTCATTTCTGTAATCACTCCCTTGGCTTTCCTCGCCCTTCCACAGCTCCTTTGGCGGGACACATTGGACCCTTGTGGAACGCCATGTGAGGGCCTTTACATCTCTCTGGCTTTCAAACTCCTGATCCTCCTCATCTCCACGTGGGCGTTGTTCCTCCGCCCATCCAGGGCCACTCTGCCACGCTTCTTTGTCTTCCGCTGTCTGCTCCTGGCGCTGGTCTTTCTCTTCGTTGCGTCTTATTGGCTCTTCTACGGCGTCCGGGTCCTGGAGCCCCACGAGACGGACTACAGGGGGATCGTGGGATATGCCGCATCTCTGGTGGATGCACTGCTGTTCATTCAGTATCTGGCTCTGGTTCTGCTGGAGGTCCGACACCTGCGGCCCGCTTTCTGTCTGAAGGTGGTCAGGACCGCTGATGGAGTCAGTCGGTTCTACAACGTGGGGCATCTTAGGTCAGTATAAATGCTGTCAATTAATGGGTCAGTCGGCGATTAAAAGCACAAATTCTTGTCAAATTCCTGAGAAATCACTCAAATTCATTGCTTATCTGACATACCTGTGCATAATAATGATCTAACAGACTGGTTAAGACTTTCTTGGCTGATGATTTGTGAACTGCATCATTCACCCGCCATAATTCTTCATACTGCGTCTAACGTGGTTTGAAAGATGCTGTTACATGAAGGCTTGCAGTGACATTTAAATGCACTTTGAAGCAGCAGGGAAATGAAACCTCAAACACCTAAAATAGTTCAGCAGAGCAACTGCAACATGTTTCTGAACTGTTCTGCTTTAGCCACATTAGGGTCAAGAGAAAATACATGAAGAGATCTGGTCCAATCAAAGCACTTACTACTTTAGCTGATATGCCTTAATATAACATAAAAGTAGATTATTATTTGTGCTTTGAATATAACTGTTTATCCTCTTGGCCCGTTATCATCGCCCCCCAGTCATGACTCACTGTGGCGCACCACTTCCTGACGTTTTGCTGTTGTGTAGCTGCCAACGGTGGAACATCCTGACAACAACTTTCCCTTTCTAAAATGCAGCAAATTAGCCATGTCCCCCTTTTTCTGGTGCAATGCAGCATCCAGAGGGCAGGAGTGTGGGTTCTGGACCAGTACTACAGCGACTTCCCAGTCTATAACCCAGCATTGCTTAACCTCCCCAAGTCCATCCTTACCAAGAAGATGTCCTCCTTCAAAGTCTACAACCTGGAAGAAGGTAAATTTTTGTCTCCTTTATATTATAAGAAGCCATCGCTGTTCTAAATGTAGAGTTTATTTTATATTTAATGTGATACATACAGTACAAAGATCAGTAGCTTGGTTGAAAAGGCCTTATTGGTGCCTCACCTGTCTGAACTGGCACTTTCCTTATTTTGTGTAATCAAAAGATGAAACGGATGGTCATATCCATCCTTTAGATGGAACAATTTAAAGGCATGTTTCTGCCCACAGAGAACACCAACAACTCCACAGGCCAGTCCAGAGCCATGATAGCAGCCGCCGCTCGGAGAAGAGACAACTCCCATAACGAGTACTACTACGAGGAGGCAGAGGTGGAGAGGAGGCTCCGCAAACGCAGGGCCAGGTAGCAATACAGGGAAAAGCACTGGACATTGCTCTTAGATACTTGATAGACCTCCCAAAGTAATTCCTCTGGACCAGTCTAGTTCAAGCAGTAGCTTGTATACATCAAGTTGGTGACTTTGGTTGATGTTCTAGTAGAAACATTCCGCCTCTCGTACATCCTGTTTTGTGTTCTTGTAGGCTGGTAGTGGCAGTAGAAGAAGCCTTCACCCACATCAAGCGTCACCAGGATGACGACACGCCCACATCATCTCCCAAACACCCACGGGAGGTGATGGACCCCAGGGAGGCCGCCCAGGCTATCTTCGCCCCCATGGCCCGGGCCATGCAGAAGTACCTGCGGGCCACCAGGCAACAGTCCTATCACACCATGGAGAGCATCATCAACCATCTGCAGTTCTGCATCACGCACAACATGACACCTAAGGTTAGGAGGTGTTCCTTCTGAAATGCGATGTTAATGTAGTGCCATTTAAAGCACAGTCAAGTAACTATATTACCTGCAGCTTATATCAAAAACAGCTTAATAGAAATACCTGTATATTATGCCTTGAAATAGGCCTCTATCCCTTTAAGGGTGTTTAATACCTGATAGTCTCATCAACTTGATTTGATTGAGGGCCAAAATTGCAACATTTGTTAAATGTTGTCATTTTCACACTTCATTGTGTCAAACAATCCAAACCTTCTGATAAAACTGTTCCCCTCCTCACCTGCGGGGGCGCTGTTCCAAGAACCACTGGAGGAAATGACACAAAAGCCTCTGAAGATGATATTTAGAGCAACTTCCTTCTTCCCAAAATGGAAACATGGAGTGGCGTCAGATTTTAGCAGTTGTTGAATTTCTCTTTTGTTTTTGGTAAAATACCACAAGACATTTCTCCCACTACTGTTAGAGTTATGCTTTTCATATGGTTGCATTTACCCAGAATGCCCTGTGCTATAGTCTGCACCTGCTCTTAGAGCGGCCTCCATTCCTCTTGGCATGCATTCAAACTGTGCCAGACTTCACTTAAACCAAACCAAAATCTAGGGATCTAAAGTTCCTTGTCAGAGTTCAACTGCGCATTCACACCTCCCCAAACACACCAGACTTTCTAGGCAAACGGACTAAAGTTCGATTAAAACAGACTAAATGGAGCTGGTGTGAATGCACCGTAAGAAGCTCCTTCCCTTTCGGACACTCCCTCTGAAGCACATCATAACCACAATGCTTCTCCATGCCGTCCATTGATGCCCTTTGTAACTGTTCTCAGGAGTGTTTAAGTTCCTATAATTAGCTCAGCAAACATGTGATTTCACCATCCATGAAGGAGTCAAAAGCTTTGTGTGTGGTTGGGTAATGACATGACATCAAATAAAGCTCAAAAAAGTTGATTTTGCATAATACAAATCCTCGTGACCCACTTTTTCTTCCTCTCCTTAAAGGCCTTCTTAGAGCGCTACCTCAGCCCTGGTCCCACCCTCCAGTATCTGGACAACAACAGGGGGCGCCAGTGGACACTAGTGAGCGAGGAGGCGGTGACGGCCTCCTTGCGCCAAGGCCAGGTCTTCTGTCTGAAGCGCCTCGACTTCGCCTTGGTTGTCAAGGTGATGCCCCTCCCTTTCCTGCGCCTAGCCGAGGAGTTTATCGACCCAAAAAGTCACAAGTTTGTCATGAAGCTCCAGTCAGAGACGTCTGTGTAGCAGAACGGATGCAGCTGGACAGAAGGAAAGGGGAAGTTGAAAGATACTTCTTATCGAGGGCATGGTTTTTGTTTTATATACCTTGTAGTATTACAGTGTTATTTTACATGGTTTTTTATTATTATTATTTGTCCAAATACAAAGCCATAAAACATACGGCCATGATAAAGAAAGATGAAGTCGTAGTCCTTTATATTAGTTTAAAGAAAGAAAGATATAGACACTTCTCTATCTGACTGCTGCGGGGGAAGTATCAGTCTAACACTTCGTTCTTCTCTAAACAAATGTCATACACAGCAACATGTGTTCTTTAGGCTTTGGTCCAGATCCAGTCGTGCTTTTTGCTTTTCTCTTGTTTTTTATTTAACATGACCCTTCGTACCACCACAGCACTCTGCTAAAAAATCTTTTATTTTTACCAGAGTATTAGGCTTTTAGATAAGACTATTTTGCTGAACAAATCTTGGTTTCTATTTCTTCAGTAGTTGTTTTTTTAGTACAACTCAAATTGTAACCTTATAAAGCAGAATCAAACATCGCAAAACCCAAGTGAAATGATATTTTAACATTTCCTGAGTCTTATAACAACATGATACGATCCGAAACCAAAAACAACTGAATTCTTTTTAGACTGCGGTAGAAGGTTCTGCTTCCTGGAAATGGCAGACCAAGATAAAAATACTTCGCTTTTACAGGGAAGTGTATCAACTGTCTTTCTCGTGACAGACAAGAGGAACAATTTTGATGTGAAAAATGTATTAATTGCTTTGTTTGGAACATGGTATTTGTTCAGAGAAAGGTAGTGGCTTCCAGTGAGTAATAACACACTCTGTCATTTTTCCCCCCACATTGTACGCTATGTATACCACGGCTGCATCTACAAGCTCCCATGTGAAACTTTTCTTTTTTTAAGGAATGTTGCAGCTTTACTTGGACATGAGGGTACAAAAATTCTGGACTCCGTCTTTTAAAGGGCTTTGGTTAATGGTACAGATTTGTTTTTGTGTGTGTGGAGTATGCTGCATAAGACAGCAGTCACAAGCCACAAGAATTACCGTGTATAGAAATCAGCTGATGGAACTTAACCTGACAGTGAAGCTGTCTCTGTTTGGAAAATGTGGATTTAGAGTTCACGGTACGCTGAGTAGTTTGTTTATTTACTGGCACATAGGAACTTTTCTCGAATTTTCTACACCGACTGTTGTTACCTGAAGATAATACTTGCAAGTATACCACACAAATATGTTTTTAAAAAGTACATTTTAGTGATAAGCCAAGTGTGTCATGTCAGAGGAAAGTCCCTTCAAAGACACAAGCTTATGTGCACATGCCTGGTTAACCATCTCTGCCAACCACAATCTCTGTTGGGTTCGCTTGATCATGCCGTGATTTGATGTCTTTTTGTTTAGTGCAACACATATTTTGGAGAGCTAAACCTCTGAGAAATGCCCAAAATGTACTTTGAAGTTGCCTTTTGTTTTTTTACACATTTTGCTAAATGTATGCTAAACAGAGGCACGTTGGCATCCACTCGTTGTGAGCTCACCAACTACATTCACTACATTGTTATACGGTACACTTCGTTACGCTTTGTTTGATTTTTCTTTCTGAAGTTAACACGTAGATCTGTGGATCTCTGAAAGGTCATGGACTGACTGATTGTACTGCTGGTTGCAGTATAAGACAATAGTTTATTTCTCTCTGTTTTGTGCGTTCAAACACTAAAAGCCTTAACAAACACTTCAACGTACGTTAATGTAGACCTCAAAGAAGAACCTCCTGCTCATACTGTTTTCTACTCAACTGAACCACTTGGAGAAAATCTCTTTTCACTGGTCACTGCAGCTAATTAGAGAAGACGAAAATCACCAAAAACGAAAGGATAAAATGAATTCTCACCAGAATATCTAGGCAGTTTTTGTTTTTTTTATCTTTGCTGTTCCTAACTACATGACAAACCAATGGAACAGGGAAAATGGCACATCACCCCACCCTGTGAACGCAAGCAAGGAGTGCTTTATAAAAAATTACAGAACTGTTGTCAGCGGTTACTTGTCGCCTGCTTCTCTTGCATGCAAATGCCATCACAGGGCATGTCTGTGAATTATGCAAATGGACTTAAAAAAGAAGAAATGTTTCAGAACTATAATCTCAAAATATCGTTTTAAGTGTGATGTTGAACTGCAAGAGCATTTATTAGGTCTGACTGGATTCCCTAGTGAATTAAACTACATTCTGACTTGTAGATATGCTCTAGGGTTAAAATTGAATCCAAAGACACAAGCAGGGGTACAATTAGTACTGCAGTGGAATAACTTTGAGTTTTTAAAAAAATTTAAAAGAAATTCTTACAAAAATTACGCATTGGAACAAAAATTTACATTTTCATTTTGACTTCCTCTCAAACTAGTTCTTCTCAAGCTATTGAGAAATAATGACAATCTTCCTCTACTAGAAGTTCAGGTATGACGAAAGAAACTGGAGTGGGCTGAAAGAGGAAGTGTGATATTGGTGCTATTGGTTTCATGACAACAGCAGTTTAAACTCAGAATGTCAAGACTTCAGTATTGCGACTTGCTTTCTTGTATTACTGTTGGTATTTGGATAACAAAGCCAAGCTCTCTCAAATTCAAATATGGATTACATGTAAAGTGCTTAAACCTTATAAAAGCCTCTGAAAGGTTTGTTTTAATAAGCTAACTGATCAATAAATAGTTGACTGTGTTTTGTAGTCAGGAGTAATAAGCTGTTGGATATTACCGGAGGTCACTGCAGGCCTCTCACACATCTGTCCATACATTTAAATAGTGAAATATGTGTACTTACATTATTTTACATCTTGAAGGTGTATAACGCCGTCTGACTTAAACTTTTTTAGCCTCTTTTACATCTGCTAAAAATGCTAATATCTTCGAAGGACATTGTTATCAGAAACTATTTTTTTGTACTCTTATGCTTCCAGTTGATGCCAACGCTTTATAATAAATGATCACATTTTTAAATGTCACCTGTTTTATTGCTTTTTTTATTATTATTATTGCAAAAAACCCCACCCTCTCAAAAAAAAACAAAAAAACATGTGATATGTGACGTGATGAGAGTGTGGTTGATGTGTAAGAACATCATCTGTGTGGGACAAAACAGAAGTTTAAATTCAACAACATGTCTGGATGTTTGTATGGCATTTAATGTGTTTGATTAACAAACACTTTCAGTGTGTAACTATATCTTGATCTAGCTGTTGGTGCGTTCTCATGCGTCGTTGCGGAAGTTAAAGCGGGAACTCTACTCTCCTTTAAGTCATCGCTGTCTATTGTCTGGGCGCTGCAGCAATGAGATTTATCGTCCTTTTCCTGTTGTTTCAAGGTAAGTAATTAGAGCGGGGTTAGTGAATGTAGGGTCAGGAGTTGGGTGTGTGTTTGTGTGTGTGTGTGTACTCAGGCCAAGCTACATGTCAGAAAGCCACGCAGCCGTTGACTTTGCTCAAGTTGCCATCGCAACTCATTCTGTGAACCGTAAACATTTGAGTCTGTCCTACTTTTTTTTAGCTGGTCAGGGACGGGGGAAATTGGCAGAAACGGGGTAAATTGGCAGAAACGCCTGTACATACATTTCTGTCGAGTGAGGGTGGTCACGTTTTCTGGTTAACATATTTTTGAGCACTAGCGTTTCTCTCCTGCGCAGGTGTAGTGAGATGTCAGCCATTTAGTAGCGCTTGTCTCTGTTAGAAACCTTGTTTGGGTTTGACCTCCACAAGGTGTGTGAAGTTATTCTGCTTCTCTTTTATGTTTTTTCCCCCACTAAGAGCTTCGTTTTATTTCAAAACCAAACCTTTTCATCCACCTTCGGAAAGTAAATAATTGTAATGTTGACATGTAACTCGCGCACCTGACTCGCCTTCTTTTCCGATCATAGAGCTATAAGGTTTATTAGAATATTCTGCTCAGCGCTTGTCAAAACCCTGCTTTCTGAAACGAGGCCCAGGTTTTTGAGAATATAATGTCTGTTTTAAAATGTAAAATATAAAACGACGGTTCAGGACATATTCTAAGACCTACAGAAGTGTCAGGCTTTACTTTAAAATTATGGTTTCTATGCCTGACGAAAGCATTTGGTGTGGGCTAAGTGTGTTTAAGATGTTTTAAAATTAAAACATGTCGTTGGATCGATGGCTAGTTCTCATGATAAGCATGAAAAAGAAAAAAAAAGATATAGGAAATATTGTATACTTTATTCTCTGTGTCGGTTGTTTCTTAATTCTCAAAAGATTATCCGTGAAAAATGTGTCCAATTTGCATGAGATCCAGTCAGTGGCGCAACTGTGATGCACATTATTCAGGTGGATGCGAAAACATAAATCGGCGCCCCCCCCGCCCCAAGGAAGGAAACATACGCTCGCTCCACCCCCTACTCCCCTCCACCCCACAGGCGAGGATACGTTAAGTGTGAAACTCGCGCTAGATTTACCTCATTATGTGTGTTAGGTGAAGGAGTACGGAGCCCCCCAGGGGACATGGGGCATTTTTTTCTTTTGCGTTCCCTCGCAAAACTTTTGCGTTCCCTCGCAAAAGGTTTTGCGTTCTCTCGCAATACTTTTGCGTTCCCTCGCAATAATCTACTGATCAGTTCATGCGGCATAATTGATACTGTAAGCCTTTTTTACGGTGGCCGCCGTACTTTCTGCTTTAATACAAGCTTATAAGGTTTTTCCATGGACTATTGAGTTATTATCGCGGGGTAATAAGTCATCTGATTGTGTCTCTATTGTGTTCGTAGTCTGACTGGTTTAAAGGGCTGCTTTCTGTGCCGTTCCATCTGAGCCTTAACAGACATAAAAATGCAGTAAATAAATCGATTTTCAATCAGTTTTTTGCACCAAAGCGTTAATAATAATAACGCAAAAGTATTGCGAGGGAACGCAAAAGAAAAAAAATCCCCCATTTCTCCTGGGGGGCTCCGTAAAGGAGCGTAAGGCGCGCTGAAATGTATGGGAAAACATAATCGGAGGGGGCGCCAAAACCAGAGGGGACGCCAAAACCCCTCCAGACGGGGTTTTGGCGCCCCCTCTGGTGCTGCGCCCCTATGCGTTGCATGCGCTGCATAGCCACTTTTTGCGCCACTGGATCCAGTAATAAAGCAGAATGTGTTTCCAGTGTGTATTTCCCTTTTACTAAGAATTGATACTGATGGCCTTCCCTTTTTCTTTAATACAGGAACTTAACATTCCAATTCAAATGATATTTATAACTGCAGACTGCCAAACAAAAGTAATCCCATGAACTTTTTCATATTTTATCAAGTCACAAACTTCAGTGCATTTTATTAGGATTCTAAGTCACAAACTAATACGTAGCAGAGAATTACTCTGAACTGGAAAGGAAGTAATTCATTATTTTGAAAGTTTTTTGTACCCCAAAAATCTGAAAAGTGTGGCATGCATTTGTATTCACTCTGCTGACTCAATACTTTGTAGCCATTTGTTGCATACATGTATGTAAGACAGTTTTCAGGCTCTTTTTAAATTCCACTTCAGAATTGGGCACTACTTTGAGTTAATTACATGCAATTCCAACAAAATTTTAAAAAACGTACAGCACCCTTATACACATAAACAAGCTATTTTTCTAGTATCTGTAATAAGTAATTAATTTAAAGTCTGTGTAATTTGAATTCATACAGACTTTGAATTAAGTCTCTGTGTCTTAGGGTGCGTTCACACTGCAGCCTAAAGTGACCCGATACCGATTTTTTTTGACGTAATGCGACCTGTATCTGATCTTTTCATCACAGTCTGAACAGCACAGGTCAGATTCTTTTTGAATGCGACCTATATCCAATGCGTATCTGATTCAAATGCGACCTAACAGTGTGAACGGCCCGTCAAAAAAATCCAATTTGACAAAAAATCGGAATTGGGTCCCTTCAGGTTGCAGTGTGAACGCACCCTAAATTTGAAATCCTATAGAATAACAGTGGTAAATGAGATGTTGTTTCAAAAATCCTATTTGTCATGAGCTGTCATCCTTTCCCAGAGATGAAACACACCCATGGAAGAAGCATGTCATGCATATATTTAGCAACTCTTCAACTGTGTCATAGGAGGTTATTTTCAATGACTTTTAGCACCTCCACATATGATAATTTTATGCTAATGTGTTGAAAGATTAGATATTTCCTTATTTGTACACCCCGACACCAAAGTATAACTTCACAAGTTGCTAAATATTTCTCTCTTTTTTTTTTTTTAATTATTTATCACGTAAGAGTTCTTATAAAATTAGGCTACTACTTTATTCTCCTAATATTACAACTTTATTCCTGCATTATTTCGACTTCATTGTTGAAATAATGCGGGAATATTATTGTGTATTGTATAATATTATTGTATATTTTTTCTCATAATATTATGAGTTTATTCTTGTAATTGGATTTTCTTTTTTCTTAGCCTCACTAAGAAAAAAGCGATGTTAAGAACCTGTGTGAAAAACTTTCTTCGTATTAAAACCTATGAGTCAGCGATTGCAAACTCTTGCTGAACCTCAAGTGATGGATTAGAAACATATTGATTCAAGAATCTAAACTTTTTGCTGTCTGATTGTTTTTTATTTAAACCACCAGGTGACAATGTCTTATAATTCTTCTACCAACATGGCAGATAGATGTTTAATGTAAATAATTGAATATTAATAACAATATTGCTGAAAACAGCGTCTTGGCCTGTGGAGTTACGCTGTATTGGCACAAATTAATTCAGGTGCATAGAACCACTTAGATATTCAAATCACTAATCTTAAAAGTGTGTAGGACATGTTGATGATTGAAAGGAGTGCCATGTTGTAAGGGCTGATCTTTATTCCATGGTCAGTGTCTGTTTTGATTTCAATGGTTAAAAGGTCGCCCTGCGATGAACTGGCAACCTGTCCAGGATGTACGCCTCTCACTCGAAACATTCGCTGGAGTTAAGGACCAGCACCCCTCCTGACCCCACTAGGGACTAGGATGGATGGATGGATAAAAGGAAAGGTTGTCCTGCGAAGGACTGGCAACCTGTCCAGTGTGATTCCGCTGGAGATAGGCACCAGCACCACTCACGACTAGGGATAAGAGTGTAAGACAATGGATGGATGGTTAAAAGGTCTGTTTAAATGGTATCTGTTGAAGAAGGGCAATAGAAATAAGGGAGATAGGACCTGATCAGGAAGAAGAAAATTGCCTCACTGTGAGAAACATTTTGGGGCTTGCAAAGCCATCGGAGCTTTTATTAGCTCTGATGTTAAGCTCCATCGGAGTTTAACTAATGTTAAGCTCCGATGGCTAAGATTCTCCCAGTTAATTTCTCTTTGTGTCAGTCATGCAAATGTTCGTTCTGCACAGCTTAACCTTTACATCATCACTGCGCCCAAAACGAAGGTGTTTAAGTGTCGCGATGTTCTTTTACATGAGTGGAGATGAAGTGTGTTGCTTTGGTTTATCATGATAATGACAAGATGAGCAACATAGGCCAATTTGATAAATACTGGAACAACAATATTTCACCCCTCATCAACAGCAATGAGCAGTGGATTCTGGCTGAATGAAAGAACAAGATGGAGTAAGCCCTTCTCTCTCTGCCTGGTCTTACTGGTGGTAGCGGTGGTGTAGGTGGCTGGTGTGGGTGAACTGATCATTTACTGCTCTCTTGTCTGCCTCTCTTTGGTTGCATTGGTGTTTTAAGGAAATAACTGCACCTTTCTTTTTATGAATTTTTTTTTATGCTGGACAAACAATGTCCCTTGACATTGACAGAGAAGTGAGAAAATGTACTCGTATAAAAGAAGTCGCCCACTTGTTTCACTTCCCAAAATTCGACATCTTCAAAGAGCACGTACCAATTCGACAAAACTTCTCTAAGTTTCGAAACCCTTAGACCAGTGGTTCTTAACCTTTTTTGAGGTACCGAACCCCCCAGTTTCATATGCGCATTCACTGAACCCTTCTGATAAATACAATGTCGCCTGCGCTGCTGGAAACTGTGTCGCTTCACCAATTGGAATTACAGAAATTATAAAACTAGGCCAACTAAAAAAAAAAATACTGTTTTTTTTTTTCCAATATAAATTTTAAAAAAGAGACGCAGAATTTATTTGATATTTTTTGGCACTCTTAAGGAAAAGGTCAGGAAGAGACTTTGTTCAGTCTGCCCCTCACATTTGTTTGCATGCGTTTGCTTGTAATTGACTGTTTTGAAGAACCTTGATCTGCTGACCCATTTTTGTTTTGCTTAGCACCGTTTGACTCTGATCTTGATTGCTTCAACTTAATTTAGAAGCTTGTGTTTTGGAAGCATGGTGCTCTTTTTTTGTTCCTTTTGGTTTTTGAGTTTACTTTAGATTGAGTTGTTTGGCTGTTTTTGTTTCATTACCGATGTTTCACTTAACCCTCTCTAATTTGTACTGTGTTTTTGTCTGTAAAACCACCCTTTTTTTTTTTTAATAAATCTTTTTTTTTTTTAATAAATCATTTTAAGTCTCACTTGTTATTCTGGACACTTCTTTATGTTATCGCCCAGGGCCAGGGGCGGTCGTAACAATTACACTGATGCCTTTTAATTTTTTCCTCCAGGGCTGCAGCTTAAAGTTCTTGGTCAGTTCAGCTCCACAACCACAGTCATTGGGTACGTAGGTGAAACCATTACCTTGCCAGCCAAAGCCTTCAAATCATGGACTCTGGCTAGAATTGACTGGTCAATATTGCACAACTTTACCTGGATTGCAACATGGGACCAAGAAGGTGTAAATACTGAACGTCGCCCAGAATACAGAGGGAGGCTCTCACTTAACACGACAACAGGTAAAAAGGAAATGGTCTCCTGATAAGATGCAAATAAATGTTGATTTCTGTTTACAATGTTTTCTGTGTTTCTACAGGGGATTTAACGATGCGAGATCTTAGGTTACGTGATGCCATGCATTACAATGTGGACCTCCTCAACAGTTCAAATTACAACCAAGTAAACCGGGTCTATCTAGTAGTGAAAGGTAAGTTGCATTTCCTTAACCCGTTTTTTCTATAATCATTGCATCATTTTAGATCATGTCATTTTGGATGTTAAGTTCAATTGTTTAAAAAAATCTACTTTTTTTTTTTTTTAATTCAATAACAATTGCAGAACGCCTCAAGAAACCGACCATACAGCTCAACCAATATTTCACAAAAAGCGAAAATGGCTGTGTTTTGGTGCTCAACTGTTCTTCTCCTGTTACCGGCGTTGCCTTCTACTGGGAGATCGAGCCTTCGTGTGATCACTGCAGCAACAATTCTTCAAGTGACACTTCAGAGCTTATCGCCTTTTTCTCAACAAAACCAGACTCTGTAAATCTCACCTGCATTGTCAAGCGCGAAACGGACACCGAATCAAACAATTTGATCTCTAAGATTAAAGGTGAGTTTGTTAGTCATCATCAACCGTGGACAGAGAACGTTAGCATTAAGCCAACATTTTCGGTTTAAATGCCTAGTTTGAGATCCACCACTGGAATTATTTTTCAGGCCAATAATATAATCACAAGACCTTATTTAAATCTACCAATGTAGATGACATGAAGTCGCATCACTTTTTGGTTTGGTGTCACTACTACATAGTCCCCGCAATCCAACGCATTCAACATTGTTTAGTTGGAGGGTTGCTGGTTCTGAACCACCACAAGTACTCAATTTCTAAATTAAAATATATTTGTCCGCAAAAACTGCAATGAGAAAAAATTCTTTGTCATTTGCCTGGAAGTCAGCTTCCCTTTCATTTATATGAGAAATTCACTATAAAAAGCCTGAAGGATTAAAAAAAAAAAGCCAGAAGAGGTTTGAAATCAGTATGTACAATTGAAACCAGAAGTGTAGATTTGTATAAAAAAAGGTTGACAGCTTTTTGATACTGAATCAAGATTATTATTATTATTATTATTATTATTATTATTATTATTATTAGGACTTTATTTAAATTCAAAGCTTAACACGGGGTTGGACATTTTGAGTACATTTCCACATGCTTCTAAAAATGGGTCGTTTACATGACAACAGCGACCACAGTCTTTCACACCTGCGTTTTAAGAAACCAGCTCCGAGTAGAACTTTTCTGGAAAACCTCCTACAGAGGTGTGACGTGTACAGAACAATGGCGGACAGCATGGTGCTGTGTTGTACTTAGCCTGTTGAGTTGAACATAACTTCAGATCAGGAATATATGTGTTAGATGAGCACTTCTTCATGGGAGACGGAGACATGTTATTGTTTAGAATGAGGTGGAAGCTAAGGGTGAAAGGGGCGCATGCGTGTTGTAAGACATCATAAAATCACACCGCCATCTAGTGGCCCGGGATGACAATTACACCTGACTCAAGCGCTGCTTTGTCTTCATGATTAGGGTGTCGGTGACCGTCTGCTGGACATCTGTCCAGTCAGACAACTGCTGTATGATTACGTAGGCCTCTAGCATAACCTTTCTCTATTAAAGATAATTTCTATTCGTTTAAGATTTTTTTTTCAATAAATTGGTTTGCTGTTTTTTCATTAAATCTAAGTGATAATCATCAAAATGAACAGAAGGAAACTTGAAACACATGTATAATCTGATATTCTGGGGGTAATACATCTATGAAGTTTTACTTTTTCAACTTGAATTACTGGCTCCAGGTTTCTGTCTGAAATGGAGACGCTACAGTCTTTTTACAATCTGAATGTTTCAATATGTGTTTTTTTATGTTTTATGTTGTATCAATTGTAGCAATTTGAGATCTCTGTAAATGTAAAGTGTGTGATAAATAACATATTGCTTTAATTACAGTTTAATCAAACGTGTTAAGTTTTTTCAATTAAGCTTTTAGTAGAAACTACTACACTGTTTAGCATGTACTTTTACACATATTTTACACTGTTTTATGATTATCTCTGCTGTTCTTCCAGTACCAATGGTCGAAGTCAAATCCGATTGTGGCTACATGTTCGCTTGTGGATTCATCACTGCATTTCTGATTGGGATGGTGGGGATTTTACTTTACCAGTTTAGAGGTGAGAGGAAAAACATTCCGATTTTTCACTTAATTTGAATGCTTTCTTTGTGACACTCATTGAACATGCAGACAAAACTATTTCAATGGAAGAGAAAAAACAAACTAAACCAAGACATTAAATTTGTTTTCATGTTAAAACCTTCATAGCCCAATGAAGAAGGTCAGATTTAAATTAAGGGATGAAACAGAACTGCAGTGTTACCAAATGTAGAGTGAATGGATACAGAAGAGAAACAAAAAAAATCCAAATCATTTTGGTTTGGTGAGACAGTTTCCTTAAAGTTACAAAGAGAAAAGTATGCATAACAGAGCTCAAGTGTTTTTTTATTTATTTATTTTTTTTAACCTCATACTTTTTTAAGTTGATCTTTTCTGTTTTAGTCTCTAAATTTGTGTATTATGGGAGTTTAAATATGACATCCTACAGAGTCGCTCCTCAAAAAGGGGAAAGATCAGAACATATAAGACAGGAGATAGCTGAGATAGCTAAAATGAGCTTGGCAAAAATTTTTTTACTTCATTTATTGAAATGAAATATTTGAACCTTCATATTTCTGTTTACATTTCCACTAAAAGGTTACTTCTGAAACACATGTATGACACATGAATAGTCATAGTTTACATGAATATTTTTAATAGTAAATACTGTTTAACAGAATTAACTATTTAGTCAGTCACCAGGATTGTGAATCCCTTTAAAAAAAAAAAAAAAAAAAAAAAAACTTTTTCAGATTGACATGACGTGCTGCCTGAGACTTTTCTGAACTGAAACTGTTTGGGGGATTTCAATTTGGAGTTAGCATGTTCCTCCTTTGTTTAGGTTTTATTTGTTCTCTTAAACAATGGACCTGAAGAACTGGTCGTCTTGCCCCACCTAGCGTCTGCGTCAAACAAGTGCAAAAATCCTACAGTGGCAAAGTGGTTTTTAATAAAGAGGGTCTAAGTTCAACAAGACATGCTGCAAACTCTGCTTTAAAATCTCTGCTGCTAACCACCCATAAAACAAACAAACAAAAAAAAAAAACCTCTGGTCACTGAGGAGTAAATCCCCACCAGTAATTAATTAATTCCAGATTTGTTTGACTTATTTACAATAAAAAATATTCTCTTTATGGTTTTGGAAAGTCTTTTTGACTTTTTCAATTGAACATGTTTGTTAAATTAATCTGAAGAAAAACATTATGTGGCCATGGAAGAGCAAATCTTTACAAAAACGTTTAAAAATTTCTTGATTGATTTTTACATATTTATGAGAAAAAATTCGGCACTTGTGATTTTTAAAAAAAATGCCAGAAGTCCTCTGTAAATGAAGTGGTAAAGTTAGGCAAGGCGTCATAGTTATATCTGGAGACTCTAAATCGGTTCCTGTCTCTTTAAGAAGCTCCTATTCTTTGACACTCCCCCTTCAGCATGTCATCACAGCAGTGCTTCTCTTTAACGTTGTTAAAGGGTTAATAAAGGAGCGAGGTTGTGAAGACTTCCTGAAGGCGGAGTTTCAGACAGAGCAGGAGTTTCTTAAAGAGACTGTGGCCCAATTTTAAAGCATTAATTTACAACTTTTCTTGTCTTTTTTTTTTTGAGTCACATTAGGTGTGTATATATAGCATTTTATAGCACCTGAAGATAACATAACTACTTTAAAAGAGACACTATATGTCTGTGAAATACATAATACTGTTCATTTAAGTACATTTTATGCCTGTCTATCTGTATTGGACTGAACTGTGAATTGTAATATCTCGTAATTCACTATTTATGTTCAACCAGACTATATCTGTTTCTGTTTCTGGTTTGACCAGCCAGACATTGACACTGTGTTTTGATTTTAGGTAAGATAATCGAAATATTCCAGCAGCATGTAGGACCAGGTAATTTGCACCAGACGGGACCCAAAGTTCAGCCGGAGAGTGTGACTTTCTGAAAATAAAAGTCCTAAATTTGACATGGTTGTTTTAAAAGGAGTAGAGTGCTGTTCGGCTGTTTAAACAAAACAAAACAAAACAAAAAAAAGATCTATTTTAATATTTCTTTTCTTTTTAAGTGTTAACTATAGCAAAGAAACAATGGTTGAGATGAACAGTAGTGAAAACCTTTTACCAGAATAACATAATCACTCAAACTGTAACATTCCGTCAGTCCATTCATCTTTGGTCGGATATCTGAGTTTCAGATATTCTAAAATATTCATTTCACATGTCTGGTCTACATTATCATGCCTGATTTATCATGTTTTTTATATTGAGCCTTTTTGAATTGAGATACTGCTGTGTTTTTATGGTCTCAGGGAACAAATTTTATCTACCCTACTACTGTCACCACTTGATGAAATAAAACATTTATTGCACCCAAATGATGCAGTATGGAGAAGTCACATATTTGCATATTAAGTTAGCACTACCCTGGGCTGGCCCACGGTTGTATGAGCACATATGCAGTATTTGATGTGGGGCTCCACTTCTTCATAATGTCCCGCAGCACTAGCTGTGTTTCAGTGCAGATTTGCTGGAATCTAAAGAATATATGAATATAAAGGCAATCAATGGTTGTTGCTTTTTTATTATTAGTAGTAGCTCAGATGGATTTGAACATATACACAAAAATTTAATTTATCAGATTTTAACTTGAACACAGCAGCAAGACGAGGCTTGACTTTCACTCAGGTTATGCGTTCTTCATGACTTCTGCTGCTAATACTTTTCATATTCCTTTTTCTATTACATTTCTATTGTAACATTTTTCAATGTCTCTAGATCCATCAAGATTCCTCTTATTGTCGCATTTTTATATGAGAATAGAGAGAGAGAAAGAGAGAGAGAGAGATGCTGATTTGGCCTGGCCAAAGTTCCATTGGATAATTCCAATGGAAAGTGCGACTGATGTCCTATATTCTGTTTATGGCAGAGTCCAGTCCACTGTGAAATTTTTGACAATTTCACAAAGATTGACTGAAAAATCTCTCCATATCATCCATTCATCATCAGATCTTAAGAAAAAAAATCATGATCTAGAACTTGAATTATTTTTTTTTTACATTGATTAATGCTGTTATTGAGAAATGTACCTGTAAATTGCCTTATAAATACAATTTTTATTAATTTATTTTTTTATATGAAGTATACATTTAAAGGCTAAAATATGTGAGTCAAACACAAAGATAAAATGAAGATAGAAAATTTTCAGTGGTGTTTATTTTCAAAATATTTTTTTATTCTATGCTAACATCTGGCTTTTGTGACTTTATGTAAAACCCATAATGATACTTACATGTGTGACTGAATTTCAAAGATTCCATGGGTTTTTTGTTTGTTCCAAGTTATTGTGTGTCCATGTCTGTCCTGTTGTTTCCAGGTGAATGTCAAACAGTATTTTACATTTGTTAAATAAATGCTTTTTATAACTCTGTCTGCTTCTTTTTGACGTTAAAACACAAATAAATATTTAAAAGAAAGTAGTCTTCTTAAAAATCTAGTTTTATTTATTCCAACCACCCAAATTGGAAAGAAAAACGACTTTAACTTTTACTCTGTAACTTGACAGGTTTATGCTTTGATTGATGAAAATATGCCAATGATTAGCATCGACTTAATATTTTATTTTTATCATACCAAACTTGGACAATTGAAACCAGAAATTCAGACACACCAAATAAAACAGCAAACTTTATTTTTCCCCTCACGTCTGTAATTAAATCAGACCAAACTTCTTTTTCTTTCCTTTCTCCTTTTTTTGGCCAAATTCCACTATATGACAGAGAATATGTCAGATTTATTCATGTCTTCAAAGTCGGATATTTAAATACTGAATGATTACTGTCTCTTTAAGGGAACTCCCAGATGGTGAAGTCATGGAAACTTGGAAATCTCTGATTGGTTAGCTGACACGTTTTGCGTTAACTGTAGGCAGACCATGAACTCTCTGTGTTCTGGTTTGACAAAATAGAAAAGTCAAAGGAAATCAGACAAAATGTAATTTTTTACTATGATACAGATGGTTTAAAAAATAAATTAAAAAAACATAAAAAGCAGACATACAGCCGAATGACAGGCAACACAAGTGAACTTCAACAAGACAAACATTTGTATAATATACATTTTTATTTATATCATCTATATATTTACAAGATGTACAAACATATAACATAAGTTACAGAGCCCAGTTGCACCTTTAAAAACATAGTTATACACATTCCAGCATAAAATTAGGAAAAAACATGGACAATTTTTAAATGAACAATAATCCATTTTGCAGATCGTTGTCCCTAAATTAGGTTTTATAAAATCTAAATTTTTCTTATTAATTTGTATATCATCCACCAACATGTGATCTGTGTATTATTTTAGAATTTGACTAATTATCTTAACCTTTCTCTCTTTTTGTTGCTCCAAAGATTGAGAAAATGGGCACTTTTTGCTTTATTTGTTAAAACTTCACACACATGAATACAAAATTCCCACAAGTCTGAACTAGAAGTGATCCACGCCACTGAACAGCCATCTTGGTAGAAGGTGCAAAACTTAGATGAACTACGGCTTCCAGACCAACAAAATGAAGGTACTAAAAAATTTTATTTGAGTAGTAGTTTTAATGTACTTTTATTGTTTATTAATTAGATAGAAACAAGGCAAGAGCTAGTTCTAAGCTTGTGGGTTGTTTATTGTCATAGCAACGCCATAACAACTACCATTACAGTTAGTTATGATCCCTACCAAGATGGCTGACAGCTACAAAGTTCCCCAAAGTGTTTTGTCACATGAGAACTACATACCAATTCGATGAGTAACCAAGAATACTATATGGTCACTCTGGAGGAGCTACAGAGATTCACAGGTTGAAGAGTCTGAATCCAAATTCACGGCATCCTTTTCAGAACATGAATAATTTTCCTTCCACTTCCAAATTATTCGCTACTTTGTGCCGTTTATCACACAAATCTCAATCGTAATGTGACAAAATGTGGAAACAGATCAAGGGGTATGGATACATTTCCAATGACTGTTTGTCTTTATCAACTAAGAGACATGTTAATTCCAGGTCTGAAGAGGGTCTGACATTACATGTTGCATATTGTAAATGCCAAAGCGCTCATTGACATGAACAGGTATAACGTGTAACTTGGACAGCACGCGTTGCAGCAAGATTTGCCACTATCTTAAAGTTGCTGAAAACGTCGCAAAATTACACTCAGCTCTAATGGTTCCTCCATTACACAGGAACCATTAAACGCCACCAGGTGTTTTCTGACTTTTGTTCTGAGGTGCACCAAAAGGTAAAGGTTCAAACCGTCTAGGAAACCTCCTGGTACGGAGACACTGAAGCCTTCCTCATCCGTTCAATCTGGATCTTGTCGTAGATCGTCTGAGGCTAAATGATTGGGAGAAAATAAAAAATACATTTTAGGGTTTCTCAGTGGTGGCTTAAGATAATTTTTCCTGCAGCTTTCAATGGTTAAACAATTCACTGAAAGTGCTATGAAGGATCATTTGTTCTTACAGTTCTCAATACACTGAAGCACAGAGAACAATTCAGAACTAAGACATCTACAGCAGACACCAGTTAAGTGGATAGTGAATATGTGGTGTTCTGCTGTTTATTTAAACTTTAAAGCATATATAGAACAAGATGGCTGACAAACACATCACAATTTAAGCATTTCATATCAATCAATCAATATTGGTAATTATTGATTAGCTTTTTTGTTTTATATATCTGAAATACATCCAAACTGGTGACATGATCTTCACTGCTTTATCCACAATTTCCTCTTGAACTTTTGACTCCATCTTTGCAAATGTATTATTATTATTATTATTAATAT
Source organism: Poecilia formosa (assembly GCF_000485575.1). Lineage (NCBI taxonomy): Eukaryota > Metazoa > Chordata > Actinopteri > Cyprinodontiformes > Poeciliidae > Poecilia > Poecilia formosa. The sequence goes on from NW_006800069.1 coordinate 223,273, forward strand.
TATTATTATTATTATTATTATTAGATAATACTAAAAAAAACATAGAGATGTTATACAGCGGTGCTAAATGCTCACATTTGTGTGTGTGTTTTTTAAGTACTATTTTAATTATTGGCATCATTTGACGGTTCACCTGTGGGGGGCGCCGTACAGCTATCCTAAGTTTTAACAGGCTGGTGACGCACCAGAAGCGTGTGTGGAGCTGCTGCAGCAGCTCCGTTTTGTTTAAGAAAAAAAAAATAGAAAAGGAAAGAAAGAAAGAAAAGAAGCGCTCGAAGGCTTCTAAAAATATAAAAGGGAGTCTTCACCTTGGGACGGACCAGCCCGCAGGCGAGTGTCGGGGTTTTGGCCGGGCTGAAGTTTCTGTTTGATTTTTTTGGAAAGAGGTGACTGGACGCTAAAGGACTGTTGGACCGGGGAGTTCACACGTCTCCTATTACTAACCACCGATACAGTCATATTTGGTGTATTTTTAGGAAAAGTCAGGGGGAAAAAAACTATATCTAAAGAAAAATAATAATATTACGATGGGAAAAGGGCTGCACAGTGGCGCATTTGGCAGCAAGAAGGTTAGATTCCCGGCCTGGGGTCTTTCTGCATGGAGTTTGCATGTTCTCCCTGTGCATGGTGGGTTCTTTCCGGGTACTCCGGCTTCCTCCCAGTCCAAAAACATGACTGTCAGGTAAATTGGTCTCTCCAAATTCTCCCTAGGTGTGAGTGTGTGTGTGCATGGTTGTTTGTCCTGCCTGTCTCTGTGTTGCCCTGAGACAGACTGGCGACCTGTCCAGGGTGACCCCGCCTCTCGCTCGAAACGTTAGCTGGAGATAGGCACCAGCACCTCCCGACCCCACTAAGGGACAAGGGTGTAAAGAAAATGAATGGATGGATGGGGAAAAAAGCTACTAAACTGAGGGTCTGACGGACGAAGGACTCTGCGGGCTGGCCCTTCTCAACGGAACGTTAGCTCGTCGAGGAACTCTGCAGCAACATTGAAGGTAGGCCCCACCTCATGTGTGTTCCGCCAGGTGCCTGTTTTGTGTATTGCTTTTTCTCTTTTTACGGGAGTAGAGCCTGTTGTTGCGGGTAACCAGCCAAAGAATTTACATTTGTGATTAAGAAAAAAAAAACAAAACAAACAAACAATGTAAACCGACTGAAACCGACAGACATGCCCCCCCCCCTTTGTGCTGCTTTCAATGGGATATATGCCACGAGAGGTGGTGACGTATTTCCGTTTGAATTTATTCCACATAGGTTGGTTCCAGGTCCTGCTTGCTCCCATTGTTCTTGGCCGAAGCTGCAAGATCTGTACCATGAAAAAGACGCAAAACTTAAAATATCTGTGAGCTGCTGGTACAACGACTGAGTTTTGTGGTGTGCCGTTGTTTCCAGTAATTAGGCAGTACCATCCAGTGCTTAGTTTTTTCATTTTCCAGCTGATATCAAGGCGACAACGGACTGTAGCCAAAACGTAGCCACTACAGCTAACACACGGTTTGTAGCTGCCTGCTATTTCAAAGCTTGAGGATATTGAAGATCCAGCGTCAGAAATGGGAAGATGGGGGATATAAAGGGAGTTGTACGTGGTTCGTTTAGTGGAATAATTTGTTGGAGGAAAATAATTTGTTGGAGGAAATCCACTGC
>NW_006800069.1:227262-241240 GCF_000485575.1 Poecilia formosa
AAAAAATGGCACATTAAAGAGTTTCTTACCAGACCATCTTCTTTTGCAGAGACATCCGCTCACCACTATGATTATAATAATGATCAGTAAACCTCCAACTGCTGCAACGATAATCCAGACTAGGATTGGGATTCCTACAATTGACAGCAGATTAACAATATGTCATGTTTAAAAAGAAGCAAATAAAAACAAGCAGGAAAATAATTTGTCCAAAACTATTTGAAACAATAAATCCTGTTATTTATCTTACCATTTTTATGCAGTGTGATGTGTTTTGTCAATTATATAAAATTATGATTAAGATGCAGTAAAATTTGTAGCTATAAAGTGACAAACTAAAAAAAATTCAAAAGGTTTCGATATGTTTTAAAAGCAATGCATTTTTAGTATGAATGTGCTGCTTTTTAAAAATAGTTTTAACTAGCTATGACGTCAGTCAAATAAATAATAAACAAAAACACTTTAACATAACAGAAGAAACGGGGATGTAAAACTTTAGTCAAGAAGGTAGTTTAAAAAAAATACGTGTGTTATCAAGATATGATTTGGTAACACTTTATTTGAAGGGGGTTGAATAAGACTGACATGACACTGTCATAAACACCTGTCATGAACATCAATAAGCCTTCATGAATATTTATGACTGTTATCATAAAGCGTCATTCGGTAAATTATGACACTTTTAATACAAAGTTGACATTATTCAAAATGTCTTTATTATGACAACTTGACATTAACCAAGAAATCATTACTGATATAAATTTGTTATAAAAGTATTACTGATTGCACTTTAAAAATTAGGTAACTTTATGTTATTAAAGGTAAAGTTTAAACAGTAATGATTTCCTGGTTAATGTCAAGTTGTCATAACAAAGACATTTTGAATAATGTCAACTTTGTATTAAAAGTGTCATAATTTACCGAATGATGCTTTATGACAACAGTCATAAATATCCATGAAGGCTTATTCATGTTCATGACAGGTGTTATGTCATGTTCATGACAGTGTCATGTCAGTATTATTCAAACCCCTTCAAATAAAGTGTTACCTAATTTTGTTTCAGCAAATTACATATGATCGTTTATTTGTAGTGGATGTATAGTGCATTCTGACTGTTAAAATAATTAAATTATTTATATGTGATGACGTTCATCATCTACAGCATGTTGGATAAACCATAAAGTATATTTCTAACTCTTCTATGATTTTTGTCTGTATTATTACCAAATATTGAAAATCATCATTACTTTATGATTCAGAAAAGTTTCTTAGGAACTGCAAGAAAATTAATTTCTAGTCTCTGGATCTGAGATTTTCTGTGTTTTGTGGACTTGGACCTTTTATAGAACTATACATCCAACAGATTTACAAAATAAACCGACTTGTTCTTGTTGTCTTCAAACATCTCCTTTCTGAACATACCTTCATTAGACCCTGTGGGTCCTGTGGTGTTGCTACATCTCAGTGTTTCAGATGCTAACTTCTCACTGACAACATTAGAGGCATTGCAGGTGAATGTGGTGTCGCCATCTTGTGGTGTAATGTTGTATTGCAGCCTGGGGCCGTTACTACTTTGGTTTCCCACAGTCCAGATGTAAGTGACGTTGCTGTGAGGATTTGCTTTGCACTCCAGAAAAACTGTACAAAATCCATTTGGTCCAGGCTGAGTGATGTTTGAAAACACATTGGGATTTGTGGATATTGGCTCTAATGTGAAAACAGAGGGAAGAAGTGTAACAGTCAGTAACATTATATATGCATTTTATTTGCAGAATTCACACAGTATTTGCTCCTTTAATCTTAGAAAATTCAGAAAGATGTCATCAAATGATGAATTCCTTTTATTTGATGCAACCATAAAATTTGCTTTCTATCAGTAAATCCTGGGAGAATCTCCTGTGATCACTGTTTGGTCTTAAAGCTCAAGCACATTTAGATTCTGCAGCAGGACAGTGACCCCCATAAACATGATATAAAAATTCAGATAAAGCTGGGTTTTTTTTTACATTGATATATTTTCTAACAAGTATTGTGTTCTTCATTTTGAAAACAGTGTATTAATCAATCCGTTCTTTAAGAATTCTACACAAGTTTTCTTTCTTGAAAAGATTATTTTTGATTGATTTGGATTGAAAAGAAAAGTATCTTACCGTGAACTTGCAGAGTGATGAAGACTGAACCTGGATGGTCTTTGACCTCTGTGATTAAATTAAATTCACCAGAATCTTGAAGAGTCAGGTCTCTTATTGTTAAACTAAAGGTTATGTTATTGAACTTCGCTCTGTCCTTAAATGGATTGTTTCTAATAACACCTGAACCTTTGATTGCTACTCTTGTGTTTTTATATCTCCATTCTACGCTGGTGACGCCTTCAGCTGGTAAATTTGATAAAAGCTCCACAGAGTCTCCAACTCTTTTATGAATGACTTGTTTTCCTTCTGAAGCCTCCACATCTGAAACAAAAAACAAAGAGCATAATGTTAATAATTCATCTAAGTGAAACATTTAGATGTTCTGTTACATACAATTTAATGTTTACAGTTTTTTAAAATGTCCGTAAGCAGTTTCCCAGCCATTACAAGATGTATCATAATTTGCTATCAGAGCTCGAACTCTTAACAATTACATTTGTTGAGGAACCACAGGGTACAGGATTTGGTCACATCACCTAAAACCAACTGAATTCATGTGACACATGAATGCAACAGCAGGTGGCGGTAATTCTCTGAAGGTATTCTCTGATTTCTATCTCACCGAGCTTAGAACACTTTTATATGAAGTGCTTAGTTTTTTTTTTTTTTAATGGAATTTAAATGTTGGCTTTTATGTCAACGGACCACAACATGAAGTTAGGATTTTATTCAAAATTTGGAGTTTATGTTAAATAACTTAATTCTAATTGGTAAAAAAAATATATCCAGAAATTACAGTTTTGTAAATTAAGCAAAGCTAAACTACGTTAATAACTGATAGTTAATAACGTCAAAGGCTTTTAAAACTTTATGATTAAAATTTTAAATGATTCGTTTAAGGCTCTTTGTTATTTATTATGATTTTGTCGCCTTTCTTTTGTGTAATTTTTTAATTAATGTGTGATTATTTGTTAGTTTGTATTATGTCACATGTAATCTTTTTTCATGATCATATAACTGATCTTTTGTCTTCTGTCAATTGGCTCCCAGCATGTCCAATTGTGTTTGTGCCCTGTTCATATTTATGTGATCAGTCTGGATTCTGCAAAAGGGGGGGAAAAAAGAGAGTCAAACATGTTTGACTGTATCATAAAAACTAAAAACTAACTTTTTATGATACAAAAAATAATAATTTCCTTGGGGGTTTACAAACAAACGGTGCAAAATTGTGATTGACTGACTTGAATTGTTTGTATGCATCTCCAGAACATAGTCATATTTATGTTGGTTTGAACAGGGGTTGTAATATATCGTATTTCATAACAGTCATCCGCCTTTGTGTTAGAACAGAGAGGTGGATGTTTGAACTCTGGTCGGGTGCCAAGAAGGGCACATTGTATACAGCGCTGTAGAAAACTATTAGTTTTAGTGAGTCCCCTCTTGTTGAAGAGTGAACTCACTTCTGAAAACATTGCCACAAATACAGATTGACACTAAAACACCATCCAAGTGCAATGTTGGTAATTGACTGAGGAGCAATTTGCTGATGAACAAAGTTTCTCTCATAACATGGAGCAAAAGTTGATCAGGGTTTAAAATCTGGAGAACTGAAGAACGAGTAAATTACTTAAATTTAGTTCACCAGTCCACTGTGTGTTGGAACAAAACGAAGATGATTGGAGATTTAAAAAGAAACAGGAATACTTCAAACATTATTCCTTTCATAAGGGAAGATGTTTTTTAAATAAGTTCTCACTTCTTCCTACCCCATTTTGAGCATGATATGTTAACTGAAACAAAAAAATCTGTATTTTCTCTTCTTTCTTATGCACTTCTTGTTACTGTGCACTATTTTATTTTTATATTTGTATCATGTTCGAATAAAATTTCATTTCATTTCATTTCAAATATCTCAATGTTCTCCTAGACAACAGACTGCTCTGAACATCAGATAGTAAAGCTTTATACAAGAAGGGACGGTTGTTCTAGAAACCTAGTTCCTTCAGTCTTTCAATGTGCTGTAGATCTACTATAGATCTATTGTAGAGAGTATGCTCTGTTCTCCCATCACCTGTTGGGGTAACGCCATCAGTCAGTGGCTTAAAAAGGCTCAAGAAAATGATAAAGAAGGCTGGCTCTGTTCTACAGGCTGCTCTGAAGACGGTGCAAATACATATATTTCTATATAATCAAAGAACATCATGGAAAACCCTTTTCATCCTCTTCACAACAGAGCTATAAAACATGTAGTATATTGCATGCACCGTTGCACAAGTTCTTATGAAGAAATGTTTTAAGTTTAGTTATAGGATTTCTAAAAATCAGCCAAAGCAACATTAGTTCATCCCACTAACATTGGTTCCCACCATTATTAATGATGAAGCTCAACTAAAAACAAAACGTAGCCTCTGAATCACATTAATAATGAAAAGTCTGTTTACTTATTTTCACTACACTAAATAAATTAACCAATATAAAGAAGATGAAGAGAAATAAAGCTGATTTTACTGATTTCTGTATCTGCAGGTTGTTCAGGTGAGCAAACAAACAGCATTCACTCAGTAACGTATTATCTCCAAAGAGTCGGTATTCTGTCTGTTCAAGCTTTCAGAAAATGATGTAAAGTAACATGTCTTGACATTTAATGTACATTTAAATTTAAAGGGGTAGTGTTATGTGTTTTTCAGCCACTGTGCAATTTAATGGTACGATTAGTAACTGTTACCTGCAGTTGTTATAAAATATCAAATATGGCTTAAAAGAAATTTAACTTCCTAATTTAACACTGTGAAATTGGGCCTCTGTCTCTTTAAGAAACTCCTGCTCTTTCTGAAACTCTGCCTTCAGGAAATTGTCATAAAACAAATCAACCCTCTATAAATGCTAACAACTTTTTTTTTACCGGCATTGCAATAGAAATGGCTTGTGTGACGAGCTCAGCTGATGTGCAGTACAACCAGGTGTTTGCTAATTGCTGCTGGCTAGTCTGTAGGAGCTGAGTCGGTTCGTGGAGGAGGGCTGCTCTGTGAGACGGAAGCTTGGAAAACGCAGCTTCAAGGAGGAGCTTTGTCCTCGAAGGCGGAGCTAGGTCCACCCAGTCGTTTTGCACAGCTGAACGGTTGCCACGGGAGATTATAGGATTTCTCAAACATGCATGAAAAAATCAAAGTAACACTCTCCGGGTCCGTTTTTGATGAGGGAGTAACATTCTAACATGATGTAAAGCTCAAAAATGTTTACTGTCCAGAAGACTGCTCCTTTAAACAAGAACATAATTATTTTATTAGACACTTCTGTAATAATATAAAGGGAATTCTAGTCTAGTTTTTGTTCAGCAGGTCATGTGTCTCATCAGTATGCACACAGAGCAAAGTACTTCTCCATTTAATAGGATCAAATTTGTATCTGTCTGTTCTGTGAATTTCTGCTGCTACAACTAGAAACAGGGCTGAGCTCTGAACTGCAGGTATGACACTACATCACACGAAGGTTTATTTAGAAAAAATAAAAATGATAAAGTTTTACCAGAAGAAATCTTTTAACTATGGTTTATATCGGTTTTAAGAACTAGATGAGGTTTTTTATTTTTAACTGTTTGCAAAAACCTCTGCAGCTACAAGAAGGAAGTGTAATCAAACACTTGAAAACACTCCGAGGTGTTTTTATCACATAACAGCAGCAGCTACACGGCTTTACTGGTGAGTTCCTGTTGTTGGACAAACAGGAAAATGTTTTAATGAAGTGATCAAACTTCTTATAACACGTATCATCAGATACAGAATAATTCAAGCCGCCCCCACGCTGATGGGCATTTTAAAACTGTAGATAAGATTTCACTTGACAAGTTAATGTCTTAAAAAAAGTAAAGAGAAAACAATAAAAAAAGACAATATTACTATCCATCAGAACGGCTTCTTTGGCGGGAAGTTAATTTTTACTCAGAATCTTAGATTTAAAAGCTTCAAGTAAGAAAGAAATATTAAAAGATGCAATCACTTGAATTGCTTTGCTGAGGTTGGAAAGTTGTAGATTTTTTATGACATTCCCAACACGCAATATATCTACCGTTCATGTAAATTTCTGTAAGTCAGAAATAAACTGTTTATTTGCTCTCTTTGCATTTCAGTTCAACATTCCTTAGTGATCATATAAGTTAAGTGCTTGAGAACATGCAAATACAAGTGAATAACATGTTATATATATTTTATTGCTAACAGCAGTTAGCAATACCTTGTGATTTAGCATATTAATCAGCTAATCCATCTGGTTTTTGTACTCTTATACACTTAAGTTGGACTTGAAATCTCGAAGTCTGACCTCAGACGTAAATCACACATTGTTAGCAACACCCAGCGTTTGTTTGTGGTTCATCGTTGCCTGCTTTATGTTACACATGGAGACCTCAAAAGATCTTAAAGTTCTCAAAGATCTTTAAAATCTGTGTTTGCTTGAACAAGCCGTCTACTGGGCTTCCGGTGCTTAGGGGCCCCTACAGCGCTGTTGATGCAATAACCTGACAAGGATCAATGCTAATGTTTCTTCTGAGTACCACTAAAGATTCGCCAAGTACCATCTGTGATGCCTCAACCTCAGTTTGAGAACCATGTTTTGGTTGCAGGAGGATGGAACCTCTCTTTGTAGTCAGTGGAAAAATCTTTATTACTATTACAACCATGAAGAGCTTCTCATAGCTGCTGCTAACCAGTTGTTTTTCATCTTTGGCAATGAGCTCCAACTCTTTGAGGATGGAAAAACTCTTCACCGTCACCCTAATCTTTAGCTACATTCAAAGACAATCAAACTTAAATAAGAACTGTGGCTGGGGCCGTGTAGAGGAGGCAGGGCGACAAAGACTGTATCCTGAAAACTGTCAGATCAGCAGTCGTACCCATGACTCTCGTGACCATTTCTTCTTTTATCGCTCTGTGTAATACTAACACTTGTACTGAAAGTGAAATTTGACATTGGATTTTCCTAATTGTCCTAATAACTACACTTAGCAGCATTAAATATATCACTCAAAGTGTTCAATGAATTTAAGTTGTTTTGAACTGAAACAGAACAATCAAACTAACCTTCACTGAAAAACGAGAGCACTTACTCCAACTTAAATATATTGCATTAATTAGTCCCAAATATCCAAATTAAGTCTATCCAAGTTCATTTATTAAATTGTCAAGTTAAATAAACGTAAATAAATTTAGCCTGACGCTTCATTCAGTTGCCTGTAACATTTTTTTTTTTTTTTACTTGGAGCTCCATTCTCACTTTTTTTTGTTAACTAGGGAAAGTTTTCAATGAAGACTAAAGAAAAACGGATGCGTGAAAGCTCGATCACTAGCTTCCACTTTTTGAATAAATTCATTTGCATGTTCATGTAACGGCCGACTTTGCATCATTTCCCTGGAAAACCGAGACAAACCACAATCTGTGCCCTCGATGGAAAAGTTAAAATAAAAGTCTGTATCCGTCTCATTTTCGGTCAGCGTCAGTGCTTTTGGTGGAGAACACACAGGAAACGCCACCGTTGCTTTTGCTCTTGTTTCTGTCTCATACTTTTATTTAGACACACACAAAAAAGAAAACAGCCGACAACTGAAGCGCAACAAATAGCAGGTAGAGCTCTGAAATGTGGCCTGACAGAGCAAGCACGCAAGATTGAAGAAGTGAACGGTATTTCATTGTGACCTACAATTTGAAGAAGAAAGCCGGAAGTGACAAAAAGAGAAAAGATGATCTATCTCCAAGTTGCAAAAGTTTCCATGCATATGTAGCAGGAAATCTGCCAACACAGCAACACAGAAACATGCAAAACTTGACTCTTAATATTCAACCACAAGATGCCCAAAGGTTATAGCTGCCGTCTCAGACAAGGAGGATAAATTCAGATTGTCACAGATCTTAGTGAGAACACCAATTTTCATTGGGATGTTCCAAATCCCAAATTATTATGCAACTTCAGTTTCAAAAGTAGACAGGAGTTAATATTTTAGGAAAACCTTCTTAATGATAACATCTTATATTGTATTTAAAAATCAATTACGAAAAACAAAGCACTACGAGGAAAGAAAAAAAAAAACATTGAAGAAACAACACCTCCCTTTCCAAGGAGGTATGCAAATATCCCGTTCTAAGGAACCGAATTGTAATTCTTTGTCAAAGTCACAACTACAGAAAACCGGGAGGTCGATCACCATCCATGGCAGTAAACATGAGGGGCAGACCAGGTCACGTACCGTGGCGGGAGACCCCGAGAAGCAGCGCGGCCGTGTACGCGAGAAGGCAGCTCAGGCAGCGAAAGCGACCACCAGCCATCTCTGTGGGGAGCGGAGCAGTGTCTGTTTCCTCTTCTGCTCGCTGCAGTCAGCAAAGTTAGAAAAAAAAAAAAAACTGAGGGAGGGAGGGAGGGGTGGAGGAAGCTTCTGTGAATGTAGAGCATGAAGCAGGTTGAGTATACAGAGAAATATCTGCAAACACTTTAAGGTTAAAAAAGATAGTTTCTTTCAATACAGTTTTTGTGTTTATTATTTTGTTCACTATATCACCATGCAAATTTTGAATTTAATAACCACGGTCAGTTCGTCTACTGAGGAAGAAAAACGACAAAGGAAGAAAAACGACAAACAAAATCAACCATCCACTTCAGTAAATGCTAATGAGCCGTTGACATCGCTCTGGAGGAAACATTTCAATCAGATCCCATCACCTCCCAGACCTTCATTTTGTTTTAATTATTATTTGAAGGTAGACTTGCTGGTCGACCTGCATAGGTTATGCAGACCCAAAGGTCACAAACTGATGGGCGGACATTCTCCTTCCTGTTTTTTTTTTTTTTTTACAGCAGATATAATATTACACACAGCTTGTAAAAAGTTCCACTTTTGTCCCATCAGTTCACAAGATGATTTTTGGACTAATGGGCTTCAGGTCCTGTTTGGGTGAACGATGAGTTTCAACCTTTGTAACTCAGATAAAGATCTGAGTTCTGACCCAGTTTCTATCCTACTGCTGAATCATGATCACTGAGCTTATCTGAGGTCTGCAGGGCTTCAGATGTTTTTTTTTTTCGTGAATTATTTTGCGACCTCTTGCGTGAGTCTTCATTGCACTCTTGTCAGCCACTCCCGAGAAAGTTCCTTCCAGGTATTTCCTGTTTGTGGCTAATGGTTCCTCATTGTGGTTTAGTAGCGTCCAGAAGCTTTAGAAAGGGGCGTTCATTTGTTGCGTCTTTTTCAGACTCCTTAACCTGTTTCATGACCACGAAGAGTCTAAACATTAATTTCAGGCTTTTGAAATCAATCCTGTATCGGATTTTTAAGCAAAGCCAGCATTGATGATATGTGCTGACATAAAAGCAGCATTTTTCTTTGGCTCTAGTGGTCTTTATTTGAAAGTGCTAAGACAGGAAATTAGGTAAAGAGTGAGAGGGAAGATGTACAGCAAAGTTCACTTGACCTGGAATCGAACCTGCGAGGGCTGCATTGAGGACTATGGCCTGCTTATGTGGGTGTTTCTTAACCTCTGCATAACCACAGCACCCCGCACACAGCAGCAGTTTGTACGGCCTGCTAGCAACGAAAGGAAGACTGATCTAAATCCTTAAAGAATATAAGTTAACCATCTTGATAAAGGCAGGAATTAGTTGTTTCTTTTAAAGTCCTTATGGAAGCAGACAAACAAATGTAGCTGTAGGAAACTTGATTGAATCACTCAATTGATGTGTTTATCGAATCTGAGGGAGGAGTCAAAAATCACTCTAAGACTTCTAACAGAACACTGAATTGTGCTGAAGGACCCAGAGAGCTAACAGGATATGTTGAATAGAGTGACTTCTGTTTGATTAGTTTAAATGGAGAAAACTTGAACATATGTCATCCAAACAGTCCAATAAGGCCTTGATGAATAACTCGTTTTAACTTTTAAAGGAAAATAAAGCTGAACCACAGTGGAACCAGATGTTATACTTTTGAAGGACAAATCCTAACGCCAAATATACCTTGAGAACAAAAGAGGGACCAGAATGGAGCCCTGCGGAACCCCACGACAAGGGAATACGGGTTTATTTTAACCGAGACAGTTCTATTTGTCAAATAGGATTTAAACAGCTGCAAAGCAAGTTTCTTTAATATCTAGATAACGTCAGAGACTAGATAAGAGGATGTTATTATCTACGGATCAAAAGCAGCACTCGAGCGTACGAAGAGGAAAGCAGCAGATTTCCCCAAATCAGAAAACAAACGAAGGTCAGTAAAAACCCTGAAGAGTGCGGTTTCTGATCTGAGGTGGACTCCTTTTAGGACCTTAGACAGAATCGATAGTTTGGAGATAAGTCAGCTATTTGCTAGTACTGAACAGTCTTAACGTTTTGAAAGCAGGAGAGAAAGTTATTCCAAAGCATGTTATATTTTCATGGTGACAACAAACATAAGAGACTATTAGTCCCAACTGGCGTGAGCACTGATCTTTTCCACTTTGTAAAAAAAAAAATAAATAAATAAATAAAATGCTGTTCTGTAGCTAAGAGCTAAGCTAGCTCAGCAGTGCAAGCAGCCTAGTGAGCTCTACATGTTTTAGTGAGATACGAAGACCTGATCTAAACAGTTCATATCAACAACCACACAGGAACTAGACCACATCCTCCCAACAGTTATTGATACTGATGTGACAACTGCTCAACATGGAAAATAAACTGTGTGTGCATGCCACAAGCTAGGTCGGTCACAAGTACATGTCACAAGAGCAGAGCAGACGGGAGCCTTTATTTGTCCAGCCAAGAAGGTTTCAAGACCAAATATAAAGATAATGTGCTAAAGTTTTCTGCCCTCCATGCACAGGTACATAGCAGAAAGCATTAACTCTGATTCAGGTCGGTATTTATAATCTTACACAGTGCACTCTGTTTTTCTGAACCTGGATGTTTAATAAGTGACACTGACTATGAATGCCGTAGGTGTATTGTGAAACAAGCTCCCAGTTTGGGCTTGAGAGGAAGCGACGCTGTCGACCCCTGAGATAAGTTTCCGGGTTGAAAAGAGTCATAGTTGGATTAACTGTTTTGGGATTGATTAAGTAGTGAGCAGTCCGAACACATCAAACACTGGGCTGAACATTTTTTCTCATCAGAACGTTTTCGGAGTATGACTTGCTGGTTTAAAAAAACGTTACGCGTGTTGGGTGGAACTTTGACCCAAATCCGGCCTCCTAGGTTGAGTTTACAAACACGGTCTGGTTACGGCTTTGACCCAGAACAATGAGTTTGGTTTCTAACCCCAGAAAAATAGGTTAAAGTGACCAAGTCAGCCAGAGAGTGGGATGGAAACAATTACCAATCACTTCCATTACCAAAACAGTAATATGTGGGATTAAACAATCACTTCTGATTAAAACAAATAAAATACATTTAATAAAAAAAAAGGACAGCTACCTTCTATTGCCTGAAAGATTGCCAATGAATAACGACTTTATGAGAAAGCTAAAGGCTAATGCTATCTTAAGAGAACAAACTTGTTCTCAAATCTTCAACGCACACTGACTGATCACCATTTTAATGCAGCATTATTGCCATGAGAGCAGCTTTTATTAATAATCAGCTTCGAAAAAGCTGGTTATTAGTTCTAGGTTTGGTTGTTTACCTCTCTATTATCTAAAACCTATAATCAAGGATTGGCAATATCCCCTCAAAAATCTATATTTTTCAATGCCAAATGAATCTAACATAAAGTAAAAAAAAAAGTTAAGTATTTCCTATGCAACATTAAAATGATGAAAGCCATTTTATATTGCTAGATGTGAATGTTGTTATTGATGCAATGCATAAGAACCAGTAGTCCAAGAAGAGTTTTGTTTTCTCCATTAAGGTCGACAAAGCTTAATCTGGACAAACTGCAGGACTTCTGGATCAAGGCCTTCTGGTGAAATTGAAGAGCAAAGCTGAGATGTTTGTCATCCCACAATGCATTGTGGGATGTTTGACAAAAGCTAAACATAGTATACATGTACAAATAGCTCACACCAATTCTCAAGTGTGATGTTGATAGGATGCGGTAATGGTTTGGGCTTTTTTTTTAAGACCTTAAGAAGCAACATTTCTATTTTGGCCTCATCTTGGTTTAAGAAATAATGTTGACTAGAAAGATGGTGTACAGTACCTTGGAGTGACTTTTATTGGAAACAGAAAGCAAGTTTCTGCGTATTTGGTATCTGTGAAAATATTTTTAGGCAACTAAATACACCCTGATAATGAAGTGCTACTAATGCTTCTTATGTAAGAAGTTTCAAGTCATGGTTTTGGTTGAGGTTTTTCTACTTCTTCTAGGAGAGGAAAACCCCTCAATGTTGTTGTTATTTACTGACCAAAGTATTTTTTTTACACTTCCAGTTAAGTCCTTCTCACAGTCTTCCTCTTATTGGATTTGGACGTTATAAACTTTTGTTGAAGCGGGACTTGGTCTCATAAAGCAGCAGGTTAAAAGCAGGGAGATAAACTTTCCATTACCATGATAAAGTTACACAGTTCCAGTCATAGTACAGCTGGACATTCCCTGCATCCGGGGACCGTACTGAACAACGTTTAGCACTGTTGGATTTTCAGTCTTCTTTTCAAACTGGCCTTGCTCAACCCAACACTTTGAACGCCGGAAGGATCCTTTGCATCTAACGAGTCGCACCAAAGGTCACCGTGCGATTCGTTTCCTCTATTGCGCAGATAGTGGCCCTTGCAAGATTGGGTCTATAAGCAGAACTAACGGGTTGAACATTTGTGTACTTGTTAACTGTTGAGGAAGCAAACCCCACACACAGATAAAGCCCGCATTAAGGCTATCTCAGTTTGTGCTGCTTGTCTGACACTACCAATCCCTAAAAGGCAATGTGTAGACCTTAGGTTATCGTTTGCAACATACGTAACTGTGAGAACTCCATGTACGTGTGCTGGTGGAGCTATAGGGAAATACAAAATTATTCTGAAAATTGGAGCTCCGTGTCATCACCATCTGAATAGGTAGATTCAGTTCCTGCTTCAAAATGTGGTTTTTGTTCATCTATTGAAGTGCACTCACACCACCTCTAATTATGCTCTGTGCATTTTCACCACAACTCTCTTTCTTGCAAAGACAAAGAAACGGTGCCTGTCGCGAACGCAACGTCAATGTGAACAAGACTGCAAACGACGCAATCACTACAGCAAACGTCAGACACGCACGACATCTTGAATTAATTTAATATGTGGCCACCTGAGGTTTCTCAGAGTTTGCCTCATGCCTTATCTCTTTCTAGATAATCTTAATTACGACTCAAAGCTATTTAAACTCAGATGTATAAAGGAAAACCATTGACAGGCTAAATATAAGAATAGGTTTATTATTACACTTCCTTTAAAAATTTGCCTACTCACAGGCTTATTCTTATTCTAACAGAACAGGAGGAGTTGATTCAGTCATAGGATTACTAATCTGAGATGCAGTGGTTGCCTCCCCAAATGATGACATGGATGTTATGAACACTAAATAATAATGGTGGATTTTACAGTGTTTTTCATGGAAACAGAAACACGTCATACTTCCGTGGAAAAACAGGCTTATTATCTGGTAAAAACCCTCACTACATTTTCCCAAGAGCGAAACTAACTTCCAGTTTGTAACCATGGTGATTACAGTTGCTATGTAGAAACTACGTTTGACACCGAGATGAGAATAGTTGGGATGAACCACTAACTGTAGCAAAAAAAAGAAGAAGGAAATATTAAAAAGAGGCTGCTCCACCCTTAATCTTTCCAATATTAACAAACCCGTTTGGGGGGCCAAAAAAAAAAACCTAAACATGTTTTTTTTTTTTTTTTTTTTTTTTT
>NW_006800069.1:241483-247339 GCF_000485575.1 Poecilia formosa
TTTTGAAGACAGAGGATATCATGCTGCTTCTGGGCTCTGGAGCTTCTTTAGTTTTTAAAATAGTCAGATGTTTGGTCGGGCAGGAACCAATCAACAGCCAAGAAGTCTTTAGACCACATTTGTAGAACCACAAAAGACCATCAGGTGAGCCCAAAAAATTATCTTTGAGTGAAACGATCTCAATCGGACTTCACAACAGAAAGCAAACAGACAACTAGAGTGAAAAACCCAATCCAATCAAACAACTGGACAGTCTGTTGGTTTCCTGTATCAGATAAACAGAACCATGTAGCTTAAGAGTTATGTAACTGATTGGAAACGCATTTGAAGCTGAATTGATTTATGTTGGATTGAGTTGTTGTGAAATGAATCTAATGGATTTGTATTTACACATAAATATGAACAGGACCTGTTTTATAGACTGATCAATGCATTTCTTGTGACCTAGCACCATTTAACTAAGCTTGAAATTTTGAATATAATGAAAATTCAAATCAAACCAAATGAAGTATGTGAGGATGTGCAAAAGTAAACCAGTGTTTGTTCAATTTTCAACTATTCCAAAATGCTAAAATGTCTAAGTTCAATTTTTCATGTTGGCCTACATTAGTTTTGCTTTGAGGGGGCATTTAAACCCTTAATTTCCCCCTTTTGAATAATCACAAATGCACATGAACATCAAAAAACAAACATCAGGATGACAAGATGATGTATTTTTTTTTTTTGTAAGGTACTGAAAGAAGTGGGAAACAATAATGTCCGTTCTTGGAAATCAAGGCAGCGGAATGGGATCTGGCTTCCAGCAGCTTCCCCTTCTCAGCCAATGCTTTCTATACATCGCTTCTCCCAGACTTCTCTTTTGTTGACATGAGCTACATATTTCTGCTTTCAGTTGCAATTTGATCATATTAAGGAATCAAAAATAGCGAGTCTCTGGGTTGTGCGCGTCATATACTCCTTAGTTGCGTTTGTTAAAATAAAGACTTATGTTATGATGAACAGTCATGCATTTTTATGTGTAAGACTGACGGGCCTCTGTAACTTTCTTTTCATAAAACTGTGATGGGATTATATTTTTATTTGAAGCAACAGCCCCACAAACTAAACTATCAGAACAGCTCAAGGAGTTTCTCTTAACATATCAAAGCTTCATTTACTTGTTCAGTTCAGTTTAGAGAAAAAATAAGGGATGTTTGTACCGGCGAATAAAAAGAGATTAAACTTGGTAACGTTTTTGACCTTCAACCTTTTTCATTCTGGCGCATCCAGGTTGCGTTCCTACAGGTCTTAACACATTTCGAAACAAACAAACAAACAAACAAACAAACAAAACGGTCTTCCACAAACTCTAACTACTTTTCCAATTAAACACTCGTAAACTTCAGAGTGTGTTTTAAAACCTTTGCAGGATTCCTCTAGAGGTTTTTGTGGTGTCCCTTCTTGAAGCACCAATACACATTTACTGGCATTTTGAAAGAAGAAGTGACACAATACCAGTAAAACAATTCCAACCAGTGAGTCATTCGAGAAACACAACCAAGAGGGAAGAGAAAGGACATCCATCGGAGCAGAAATAAAACTGCTATTAAGGAGGCTAATTCACGTTAGCATTGCAGAAATATCTAATTTCTTAAGCGAATCGACACTCGCATGCCCTAACGAGACGTAGAAACATTAAACATGAATAGCAAAAAAAAGGAGGGCTGTGCTGCTGTTGGGCTAAAAGGCCGAGATCATGTCACTTAAATGAACTGTAAATATGTTATCTTTTCTATTTAAGCAACATCTTAGCTTGTGCAGATGTTGTGCAACGATGTGTTTGCGCAACTCACTCAGATCAGATAACTCTTCTGACAGACAAATGCAGCCCAGCAGCCATTTGCAATATCGGACCAGAAATCTCACAGCTCGTAGAAACACATTTGAAATGCCTAGGTGGGTTGTTGATGTTGTGTGTGCATCAAGGTAGAAGAGCACAAGATGTGTGAGTTTCACTCTGAATGTTGAGCACTGCTGTTAGCTTCGCAATCGGACTAAAATATCACCTCGAGTAAGCTCCAGCGTATCACCCCTGCAGACCACCAGACAGTGTAACTGGAAGAAAACCCACAGAGCTCCATCATGTGGTCAGAAGTGTAGCTCTGACTTCGCCAGAATGCCGAGCGCTCTGAATACCACCGGTTTCGTTCAAGTGCCTCCCACTTCCCCAAAGCTTTGCAAAAAAAAAAAGGTAAAGCTGCAAAGCAGAGATGACGCCCACACGTCTCTGTAGAGCTGGACTGAAGACAGAATGTGTTTCAACCTGGCAACTTTTAAAGTTTTATGATAAAATAAACTTAGTTCTTGGAGAGGAAGGACCCAAAACTCAGAAACACAATGAGATGGCTAAGACTATGTAAAACTTTCACAAATATCACAGGATCAAAAACAAATAAGTAAAGAAGACGTGTTGTGAAGCAATACCAGTATGAATCTGTAAAAATATGCTTTAAAATCTTGCTAACAAAGTCAACACTAAGAAAAGAAAAAGTTGAACCAGTTTTTTTTTTTTTTTGCTTTATGTATTTCCAATAGTAGTTCTGGGTTCAATAGTTCAATAGTATTCTGGGTTGAGTGGAGGTCATTTAATGATATCTAATGAGAATCAAATGGACAAAACTAGACTCAGAACCTCAATGAAACATATATGAACTGACAAACGCTAAGAGAGAATATTATACAATTGATATTAACATATGAGTGAGATTTGGAAACCTTGCTTTTTTTAAACTAATTTTAATCAATAATCCAAGATGAATGCATCGATACACAGTTAATTACATGAGCATACTGGTTTGATCACTGGTCTAAAAATTGGACAACTGGGTACAAAATTGAATTTGGTGGAGAAGTGAAAGGACTGAGGAGCCATTTTACCTTTGTTGACCATTGTCACAAATTCACCTCAAACCGTTTCTGGTCTTATTGCCACCGGGATGGAGGCATTTACATCAGACATCTTAACAAGTTTGGAACAAACGCTTCACAAATCTATCTGACATAAGAGAAAACATATATATGTACGTAAGACTGTTTAACATAAGCAATGAAAATAAAGTGTGACAGCGACCGAGAGAGAGAGAGAGAGAGAGAGAGAGAGAGAGAGATAGTAATCAGAGGAAATGTGAAGAAGAAAAGAAACCCCAGAAGGCCCCTGGTCAGCACAGACGAGCGTTTTGCACTTCCTCTTGTAGAGAAGTGTCAATGTGATTGACAGGAATGTGTTAAAACCGCAGTGAGCGAGTCGACGTTGAACTGTACGGCTGTCTGTAAGCTGCACTTTAGAGCATAAATAAAAGCCACAACTTTTTAGCATTCGGTGGACCTGAAACTCTTCTGGTTTAAAGATCAGAGAAAAAGCTCAGACATTAATAATGAAGATTTGGGGAAAAGGTTCTGTTTGTAATTGAAAATGGTTTCACATCGTTAGGATTATCCACAGATGCTCCATCTGGACATCAGCTGGTGGTTTTACAGGTTGGTGATGGTTACAGGAAAGGGGAGCAACAGTGACACCTGCTGCCAATCTCTTGGTACTGCTGACTTAAAACTAATATTTGTTATGATAACAATTACAGGTATATGATGAACTAAAAAGTAGAATTAATTTGTACAATGAAATAGTTGAGTTCTTATATAATGTCTAGATCCAAAGGTTTTATTCTAATTCTTATTATAATATTATTGTTTGTCACTCAGTAGTTCTGTGTTAATTCACTGATCTGTGTCCCCATTTCATACTCTATTAATATCATTTCACTTTCAGACTGTAGTTTCACTTTGCAAACAACGCAGTTTGTTCTCATTCACTTTAATAGGTAATAAATGTCTAATTGACTAAAAAACGCAGCTTAAATCTCCACTACACTTTCACTTGGTTGCTTTTCCCACCAAGTGTATCAGGTGCCGGTCATCATCGCCTTTTCATAAGTTTGCAATTTTGGTTAATTTGATTAAGAAAATGAGAAGTCTGCCATTGTTTTACAGCTATTTCAACATGTTTTGCAAGGACAAGTTCAGGTGAACAGCTTCAAACAACAAAAAAACCCAAAAGGATAGAAGGTGAGATTCAATGACTTCAGGATCCGGAGACATTCTGAGCATAATTCAGATTATATACCTGAAATATTAGGTCAAGTTTTTAAAAAATATTTTTCAGATTTCTTATATCTTTACAAATGTTTTTTTTTTTTTTTTTTTTTTCTGAGTCCTCAGCAAGAGAAGAAAAAAACCTTTAAACCAGAGGTGAAGAAAATAGTCCTTTATTTCATATTAATGTGCCAACGATAATTTAATGCAGCAATATGCAAATCTTCATCATAAAGATGATGAGAAAGATATTAAATATGCAAAGTGACTAAACAATCGGTTCTTCTCATTTCAAAACCACAAAACACCAACGTGTGACTAAAAGCAACATGAAGGCAAAAAAAACCTAACATTTCCTTTGAATGATGACTCATTATGTGAGATACTACTGTTTACATTTTCAATTCAATTCAGTTTTTTTAGATTTCAACATTTCACAGGACTTAACATAAAACAAGACAATCCGATCCAAACATAATTTCTATTTGTTCCTAGTTATCAAGTCAAGTTTGGTTTATTATTCAAATTTGTTAAAATGTTTTATATCTAAGGAAACCCAGCAGATTGTGATTGAGAGTGGACAATCGCTGCACCCTGTTGTTTCATTTTCCTCATTGCAAGCATGTATGTAGCAACAGTGGAGAGGAAAAAACCTCCGTTTAACAGGAAGAAAACACCAGCAGAACCAGAACCTGGCTCAGTGTGAGAGACTGTCTTCCACAACTGACTGGGGTTTGAGAAGACAAAGCAGATACACAAAAATAAAACTTTTCTGATGGATTGCCTGGGTTCATCTTGTTCTCAATCGATTGTCCTGATCGTTGATGGGAACTTATTGAAATGGGATGTTTTCATCTGAAAAAAAAAATATATATATTGCATCTTTCCTCATTTCTGACAATGTTTTGAGTATCAGCAGTTCGTACCTTCTTAAGCGTCTGCAGATCCTCCTGAGTTTTCATACACCAAAGCATCACCTGTCAGTAATTAAAGCAAACTGTTACACACTTCACTGAAAGTTTGACGGTACGTGGATTTGTATTTTCTTATCATTTGATCACAAAATAGAAAACTGACTCGGAGGAGGTGAGGAGTGGAGATCAGGCTGACTCAGGTCCTGGTCAACTGCTGCATCGTGTTTAAACCTGGAATGAATAAAGAAATAGTTACATTTTGTGTTATGAAGGAATCATGTTTGATTTGAAAAGATGCAAAAACTTTAATATGAAAAAGAGAAAGAGTCCTACACACCTGGAGCAAAATACTTCTGTGAAAACAAACAAACAAAACCAAACAGGTTAAAGCTACAGTATATAAAATCAATTGTCAGTTAAAGACAAAGTTTCAAATATCACATCTTACCCTTCAACTTTGCGTCATAAAGCAGCCAGACCAGCACTAAGATAACAAGAAGTCCAACAACCAACCTAAACCAAAACATGACAGGAGAAAAACCACATCCTGCAACAATATGGAGGCAGACAAAAGAACCATCAGGGGACAGAACAGCAGCCTGTGGCTCTGTGAATAAAATATTACAACCATATTTATTTTTATGCACTATTAAAGAAGTTTTAAATATCTTTTCAATTGTGGTTAATGGTTACCCACAAGCACTCTCTCATGATTGATTTGATAAAATCTAGTTTTAAAACTGATATACTTTTAAACTTCAGTGTGTGATTAAAATATTTGTCTTTGTTCGAAACATTGATAACTCTGAAGGCT
>NW_006800069.1:248556-249263 GCF_000485575.1 Poecilia formosa
TAAAGGTTGTGAACAAAACCAGCATCTTACCGTGAACCTGCAGAGTGATGAAGACTGTAGGTCTTTGTTTGTCTGTTAATGATGTAAAACTGAATTCACCAGAATCTTGAAGACTCAGGTCTCTTATTGTTAAACTAAAGCTTGTGTTATTGAACTCCACTCTGTTCTTAAATGGATTGGTTGAAATAACACCTGAAACTTTGTTTGCTACTGGTGAGTCTCCATATTTCCATGTTGCCCTGGTGACGCCTTCAACTGGTAAATTTGATAAAAGCTCCACAGAATCTCCAACTTTTTTATGAATGACTTGTTTTCCTTCTGCAGCCTCCACATCTGAAACACATTATTAACAACATAATGATTCATTATGAGGAATCATTCTTTATTTTCTTTTAATAAATCCCTAGCTGGACTAATAACTAACAGAAAAGCAAATGACAGAAATATGATCCTTTAGTTTCTCTCAGCAAAACTGTATTTAGTCAGAACATTTGTCAGAACACAGCTGATGTTTCTGATCTCATTTCTGCTATGAGACTCTTACAGACGTTACGGTAGAACGACAGTATACAAACTTTCAAATTACTTTGAAATTTCTTTTGTTGTCATCTTGCGTGTTAATGACATTCGCTTTAAATACCCGAGTCAGACCAAGTGTATCATTATTTGATGTAAGCCAATGTCAAACATACCATGACGGCCTAGTC
>NW_006800069.1:249277-267546 GCF_000485575.1 Poecilia formosa
AGAACTTAATAGCTCGCCAACTTCCTTTTTTATTTGGGATCGTGTCGATTTATTCTTGATAAAACTGGTCTATGTTCTCTTTACAAATGTGAACTTGACACACAAACAAGTCAAACAGAAGAATTCATATTTCTGAACATACCTTCATTAGAGCCTGTGGGTCCTGTGGTGTTGCTACATCTCAGTGTTTCAGATGCTAACTTCTCACTGACAACATTAGAGGCATTGCAGGTGAATGTGGTGTCGCCATCTTGTGGTTTAATGGCGTATTGCAGCCTGGGGCCGTTTCTGGTTTGGGTTCCTACAGTCCAGATGTAAGTGACGTTGCTGTGAGGATTTGCGTTGCACTCCAGAAAAACTGTACAAAATCCATTTGGTTCAGGCTGAGTGACGTTTGAAAACACAATTGAATTTGTGGATATTGGCTCTAATGTGAGAACAGAGGGAAGAAGGACAATAGCTTATTAATAATGACATTATATATATAGTTGATGTATTTATAGTGTGTGTGTGTGTGTAGGTGTTCTGTTGTGGTTATTGTTATTTTCTTTAAGGTCTCAGAAAACTTAAACTAAAGGTTAATAATTAATCTCTTGACAGAATTTTGACACGTTAAACATTAAGAAGCTGTTATATGTAAGAAACTTTAAGACTGGACAGACTAGTGCTATTATTGAATTTAGAAAGTTTATGAAAAACTGTAAATGGATTATAAACATTCAGTTTGTTTTTTTTTGTTGTTGTTGTTTTTTTACATTTCTTGTAAAGGTTGTGAACAAAACCAGCATCTTACCGTGAACCTGCAGAGTGATGAAGACTGTAGGTCTTTGTTTGTCTGTAAATGATGTAAAACTGAATTCACCAGAATCTCGAAGAGTCAGGTCTCTTATTGTTAAACTAAAGCTTGTGTTATTGAACTCCACTCTGTCCTTAAATGGATTGGTTGAAATAACACCTGAAACTTTGTGTGCTACTGGTGAGTCTCCATATTTCCATGTTGCCCTGGTGACGCCTTCAGCTGGTAAATTTGATAAAAGCTCCACAGAATCTCCAACTTTTTTATGAATGACTTGTTTTCCTTCTGAAGCCTCCACATCTGAAACACATTATTAACAACATAATGATTCATTATGAGGAATCATTCTTTATTTTCTTTTAATAAATCTCTAACTGGACTAATAATTAACAGAAAAGCAAATGACAGAAATATGATCCTTTAGTTTCTCTCAGCAAAACTTTATTTAGTCAGAACATTTGTCAGAACACAGCTGATGTTTCTGATCTCATTTCTGCTATGAGACTCTTACAGATGCTACGGTAGAACGACAGTATACAAACTTTCAAATTACTTTGAAATTTCTTTTGTTGTCATCTTGCGTGTTAATGACATTCGCTTTAAATACCCGAGTCAGACCAAGTGTATCATTATTTGATGTAAGCCAATGTCAAACATACCATGACGGCCTAGTCCAAGAAGAACAAGAAGGAGCAACACAGACTGAAGGCCTCTGGAAGAGAACATCTTTGTTCTCTGCAGCTCAGTCAGATGTGACCTGGATGAGGCAAAGGGAAGTGTTAATGATACAACTTAAAAACTTCTCTGACTTAGCAGAAATAGAAGAAATACTTCCTTTAAAAAAAAGAACGTCACAGCCTGCAACAAATAATAAAAACTCTTAGACGTGAAAACAGTTTTAAACCTAGAAAGACTCTGAGGTTTTTTTAAGCATCGTTTCAACAGAGTCAATAACTCATTAAACATTGATGTTTTATGTTACTCTTTCCAGACAATCCTACAATTAGACACTTTACCAGTAAATGAAGACTATATGAGTGATGTATAAACCTTTCATTACAAGTATCATCTCAGTAGTTCTTGTTTTTCTAGCGCAAGAAAACTTTTTAAAACATCAAGAAACTCAGCCGCTGGAACTGATTTAACAAAGCTTTCAATTTTTACTCAGATGTTAAATTTTCTGTTTGTTTGATTTTAAGTAAAAGAAACTAACAAAAGAGTACATCTGAGAATTCAGAGTGGACAACAGGAGATTTCTCACCAACCCTGATCTCAAAGTCAGAAATCACTTGTTGGCTTTGAAATATTCCGAAAGCTGGAGTCAAAAGTTGACCTCCATTTAGTTTTCTATCTGACCAGGTCGTTTACACACAATTCCTCTCTTTGTTGGGAAACACCACAAACAGTGACACCCTGCTGTTATTAGATCTGCTGAGCAGAACCTATAAAACGCAGTCAGAATCAACTGTTAGCTAGAGCAGAGTTGAAAGACTGTGATTCTGTATTTTTGTTCTCAACTTGCAAGGTCTTGATACATTTCTTACTTCCTCTCATCCAGTCTCTTTGTACTAAAGTACAAAGGGCTCCAGTTGACGGCGTCTCAACTAAAGTTCTACAGCTTTTTATTTCTCTCTCACTGTTAACGTTTTAATTATGTTTTCTAATTCTCTTTCTCACCTGCTGTTTTTATTTTAATTATGTAAAGCACTTTGAAATGCCTTGTTGCTGAAATGTGCTATACAAATAAAATTTGATTGATTGATTGATTGATTGATTGATTGATTATTAAAGTAAAATTTTCCACAGCAGAGCCCGCCTGTGTTCTGCTCTATCTAAACTCCCTCCAGCCTCAGACACACGGTGAGATTATTGATAAATGTTCTGTGTGTAGATGATCAAGTTTAACTCCTGGTTATGACCTTGTTTCTGGGATCTGAATATTGTTTGTCTTGCCCCACACCTTGGACTCTACATTTATCTCTGGTTTCTAGACACTAATTATGTAAATAACCCCAAATGAAGCTCCTTATTTGTTGTATCACCTCTTTAGCACTTATTGCCTTTACTTCGTTTTATTTTGTATAGCATATGCTTGACTTCCGGTTGTTTGATTTGATGCTTTTATTTTGATGATACAACTTCCGCTATATATGTTATAAAACGGCAGCTTAACGACAGAAAAGAACGGAAGACAAATTGCAACAGTGTTATAAAAATGTATCTTGTTATTAGCGGCCCTCTCGATAGAGACACGGGGTATGTTTTATTTTGTAAATAATTATGGTTCTAATGTTGATTGATTGAAAATGTGAATTTGTTTTATTGTATACAAACACTAGGGTAGTTGATAGTTTTAGTAGTGAACATTATTTTTAGTTGAAACGCTACGGTAAGAGTGTGTTTTTGGAGCTTACACTGTCCTTTTTGTGTTTGTGCAAACAGCTCTTACGGTGAAACTCAGAGTTTACTTCCGATAAACCTCACTGTTCATCAGTAAAGCCACAATCCTTCATCTGGGGCGGGGTGGGGGGCTACAAACTACTTCCTGATTCCTCACAGCAACACAGTCAGTTGCTATAATATGTTCTCTCCATATTATATACTGTTTGTGCCTTATATAGAGCTGTAGCAACATTTTGAACACAGAACTCGAAATTTGTTTTGTGGACTTGTCAATAGTTTAACACGTAACTTAATCTCATGTTCATCAGGTAACATTGAGGAACTAAAACCATCTGTAAATTACTTTAGCTTCAAACAGCGAGAACACAAAATATATGTGAACACTATACAAGTTAAGTATGCCTAATTCATTGCAGTTCAATGTTTCTGTATATTTTGTTACAGCATGATGTATAAGTTGTTCTGTCATAATCAGACTTGAAGAAGAGACTTTCACAATAAGACTACATATTACTATAAACGAGAAGTAACGACAAACTTGGCAGACGAGGCATGTATAACCCACCTCTGCTAGAGAATAACAGTCTTACCTCCTTATACTTTTGTTGGACCCGCTGAACTGAGCTAGCAATAAGTTGGTGAGAATACTGCAAATGAGTCAAATTAAGGAAGTCGCTAGAGTTGGTGTTGCTGTTTAAAGAACATCAGATATAATGAGTAAATTCTCAAGCATTTCTGCTTGCATCAACAACACAATTTGCATGTTTTTATAGCCAAAACACCAACATACTTACAGAGGAACTGAAGTACACGAACAGTCTTAAGTTGGAACCTACAGCATAGTACCTCAAATAATGGTACACTTTTGTACGTTTTAGCTTGTTCCTCTGAAAAGAAATATCTTATCTCAAGTAAAAAATGAATTAAAAAAAGTTTGATTACATTTGATTAAGCATCACACGGATGCTTAAATTGCAAGCATCTGTGTGATGTTTACAATTTACAAGATGTTTACACAGATGTTTAAGCATCACAGTTTAAGCATCCATCCATTATCTACCACACACTCGACAGTCACCACAGGCGACTGTCGAGTCTATGGAGGCCTCTATGGAGGCCTGTCCCTTTGTAGAGTGGTACAGGTCACACAGAGGGTCTGACCTGGAAGGGTCGGCAGTCCATCGCAGGGCAACACAGAGACGGAACACACACACACACACATGCATATGCACACACACACATGTAATGAGAATTTAGAGAAACCAGTTGCAAAGTTGGTAACACAGTTGCCTTGCAGACCTTCTTCTGCAAGCCAGGAACAAGGTCCTGGGTTTGAGTCCCAGCCTGCTGCCTTCAAAGTTGTACCTTCAGCCATGAAAGACTGAACTACAAAGAACAAAGACACGGGTATAGAAACTACTAATCCCAGAATGCATTTCATTAACCCAGTTTAGTTCCAGGAGGAACTGAAAGTGCTGTTAGTTTGCTTATGTTACAGTCTCTCAGATTTCATTTTAGATTAATCACATCTAAAATTCTGTCTTTTCTTTTAGTGCAAATTAAAAATGCCTAGTTGAAGAAATCACAAGAACATTTTGTCCTTAAAGCTGCATAAATGGTATATTTCAGCGCACTAATTAATGGTGCTGCTTTGTCTTAGCCCTTGTGTGTGCGAGGACTGAGGCAAACGTAGAGGGCTGTGGCAAATGATACAGGTTTTACGTGTGTGTGGTTGGTTGGACCCCATTTGTAAACACAAGGGTTAATCTAAAATATGTATTTATCTAAGCCAATGCCCATTGGCCTAGATACATTTATTTATCTAGGCCAAACATGAGAATATGTTTATGCTTACCACCTGTAGGTTACACAGATATGCTGTGTTGTAGTGAATATAAAAAAAATGCATTAAAGAAATTGCTTTCCTGTCATCTTCATCTGGAATATTCTGCAAGTTTTCACAATTTGGAGAAGAGGCTTCTGCGACCCGGTATATGTGTTCTAAGAAATAGATGAAAAATACTTGACTGCGTTTTGCTTTCAGCCTTATTCCAAAATGCTGTGTGCTTATGTAGACGCACAGTGACATAAAATATTAAATGGCCTGTCCTTGTGAGGAGCTCTATCTAGTTTATCAGCTCTTCATCCATTCATATACACATAGAAGCTGCACGTGTGTCATTTCTTAGTAAGTGGTGCTTTCAACAAGAACAGGGAAGCTGGATAGAAAAGGTAAATTAAGCATCATACAGGACAGTCCTGAATGAAAACCTTCTAAATGTTCTTGCTTATCAAACAAATAAACAATGACCAGAACCAACCCAGAGCCACAATGGATGGTTTAGTTCAGGGGTGTCCAAAATGTGGCCCCTGGAAACATACAAACATGGATGCATGTGTAGATATAAACCTACACATAAGTAAATCTTAACAATACCGGTATAAACCAAAAATAATAATGTAAGGAAGACTATTAAAAAGGCAAATTAAGGAAAAAACGAAGTTTTTCAGCCGTTTTCAATGACGTGACTGGCTCTGTTAAGCTCGGTTCCTCTCCTGTTCTCTTTCACGTCCGCAGTTCACAGATATAGGCGGTGCTTCATCCATGTAGCTCTCATTATCGCTTCAGACTTTTCTAGAACGATACCAACATGAGCGGCAGAGGAAAAGGAGGCAAAGGACTCGGTAAAGGAGGCGCCAAGCGTCACCGTAAGGTTCTCCGTGATAACATCCAGGGAATCACCAAGCCCGCTATCCGCCGTCTGGCTCGCCGCGGGGGAGTCAAGCGTATCTCCGGTCTCATCTACGAGGAGACCCGCGGTGTGCTCAAGGTCTTCCTGGAGAACGTCATCCGTGACGCCGTCACCTACACCGAGCACGCCAAGAGGAAGACCGTCACCGCCATGGAC
Organism: Poecilia formosa; assembly: GCF_000485575.1. Classification (NCBI taxonomy): domain Eukaryota; kingdom Metazoa; phylum Chordata; class Actinopteri; order Cyprinodontiformes; family Poeciliidae; genus Poecilia; species Poecilia formosa. The sequence goes on from NW_006800069.1 coordinate 255,386, forward strand.
GTGGTGTACGCTCTCAAGAGGCAGGGCCGCACTCTGTACGGCTTCGGAGGTTAAACTGCTCCGTCATATTGACACAACAACAAAACGGTCCTTTTAAGGGCCACACACATGTTCTAACGAGCTGGATTTCCTCATTTGAGCGCAATCCTCTGTTTCCTACGGTAAACCAATATGAACACGCATAAGTATTACAGCAGAGTAAGAAAACTTCTTGACTTCAGTATGTGATGCATTAATTTGCATGAATGATGTATAAGGTCGGATGCTGTTATGAAATCTAAAGTGTGGGAATTGATGAGCACATAAAGTATGTCAAAATAGCATCTATGTAGCTTTTCTGCAGTAACACAAATCTCTTCAGTTCTGAGTGTCCTGCAATTTCTTCTGTGCTGATATTCAACTAACGGAGTTATTAAAATGTCCTAATTAAAGTTAAAACACCAAGAACTGAGGCAAAAACAATCATTCTTGGGCCAGAGTTATTTTTGGATTGTTGCTTCCTTTCAGTTTACCTAAGGGCTACTCATTGTGACCTTTTACATATGTATGCACACACCTACACATTTAAGTGATCATCGTGAATTAGTAACTTTTCCAGCCAACAGAATGACAAGCTGTGACATGAAATTACTGTCACCAACTTGACTCAAGTTTGGTGACATCAGAGCAGAACCAATGCAGAAATTTGATAAAATAGATAACTTATTTCAACGGTAATAAAGTAAATCATGATTAAAGTTCATTTTTAATTTGTAAAGCATTTGCCCTTCACAACAATACGGTGCAGGAAGCCCACCCCCAAAAGAAGGAAATGATGTTATTGGCTGGAAGGGTCAATTATGGGCCCTTGAGAGCGAACCAAAGCTTCACATGGACAGAGTTTGGATATTTGGAAAAAGATTCATGCAAGAAGAGAGATTATTTGTGCATCCAAAGATGAAAACATTTGAAGAAACGTGTGATCGTGTCTTGTGAGAGAAAGCTGCTGGCCACGGCCTTCCTTTTCATTCGAAGAAGCTGAGCTAGTTTCTAGCATTACCTTGACAAACACTGTGGAATCTGAGTCAGGCTTGCTGTTGATTATGATGGAACAAAATGAGCACCATGATGGAAACCTCCTTTCCTTTTCTGTTTTTACTGTGAGCAAAATAAATAAGTGTACCTAATGAAGTTCCCAGAAAGTGTATAAAAAGCAAAACATGAAAGAATGAAGTGAATGAAGAAAACATTACTAATTCCAACCCAAAAATATCTTTAATATTCTTTTCTGCCCATTTTCTGGTGTCCTTACAAATAGAAAGAAGTCACCTTAGCGTATTTTTAGGGAGAAAGAATAAACCTTTAAATAGAGCAGTTTTGTTCTTTTTGTATCAGACTCTTTTAGAATATGTTAAAACAATCAAAGTTATGAAAATATAAATGTTGGATTTTATTCCACTTTAGTGCTGCAGCCGACGCTCACTATTCTGACTGTCTGAGGTTACGTTCTGTTTTAGTCCACTTTAATCCAACTGTAGTCCGTATGCCAAGAAAATCTGGTTTGTCTGGGTATGTGTGAACACACATTTGAATTCTGGTGAGAACCAAACAAAAGCAAACTCTGGTCCACCTATAAATCCCGGTCTCAACTCGATTGAAATGTACCGTGGCGTCGACCTGGACGCCACGGTACACGGTACACGGTCCTGCTTTTTGGAGATCACTCCAAATATTTTGTGTTCTGGGTCAACACAACCAAAACAAACACACGTCTGGCACTAGTGAGAAAAATGGCTCGTGCTGAGCCCATTTTTTTAGGAGTTTCACCGGCAAATTGTCCAAAGACAAAAGAGAAATCCGACAACCCCCTAAAATCTGACGCCATTCGCATTTCAAAAACAAGTAGTGCTCAGTGTCTTGTTCAGACGTTTTTATGTTGTTTCCTTCAGTGGTTTGTAGTGCAGCGCCACCACAGGTGAGGAGGTGAACAGGCGTTGGACGCAGTGTTGTTTGAAAGTGAACCACACCATATGGATATGTAACAATGTTGCAATTTTGGTCCCAAATCAAAGTAAGAAAGCAAAGACTCCCTTTGTGACATCAAATCGTAGATGAGTTGCAGGTAAAATTGAAAATAATTGCCCAGACCCAAATGCCTGTCTAACATTAAACCCCCTTCTTTCTAGTCATGATTTAGCTCTGTGGCTCACAGTTCAACAACATTTTCTCATGTAGTCATGCAACTGCTTTGCATAACTTTGCTTCACCTTCACTACGTGCAGTAAGGACCTTTGGCTTCCTGTTCTTTTCAAAAGAAACCAAATGACATATTTAAAAAGCCCCCTGCTTGGTTTGATTGTTAGCTTGCTAAAAGATTTGAAACCTTTGGTGAAATGCTAGTAACTTCACTCCTTTCCCCATTTAACACTTTTGCATTTTTATAATTTCCCACTTCTTCAAAGCAAATGCACAGTTAAAAAGTTGAACTGAAGTAGTACGACATATGTTGAAAAGGCCTGATGAGCAATGGGTGAACCAGAGCTTAAAACAGCGGGAGCTCACATCTTCTCAAAGACAACAATTACCTCAAAGCTAAAACTCAAGGTTACTTTTTCAAAAGCTGAATTTGCAATACAAGAAAGTACAATTAAATTCATTGAACTATTACCCCACGCTCATTACACCCCTACCCCAAAACCGGTTAAGTGATTTTCCCACGAAAGAAAGAAAAGTGTGTTAGCCACAATGTTCCACCCGCAGTCACATCGCTGCTCGCCACAATGGTGAAATGTCAACAAAACAAGCTCTTGATTCCAGTCAGCAATGTGAAAACTTTTAGCTCATGACCACAGACTAAAGTCATAGGTTAACATGCAGTCATTTGATTGGCTGTTTGCTCCGAGCCGGGATGCCTGGTGGTCATGGTAACTGACTATAACTTCAGCAGGTGGACACTGACCTCCTCCTGTCACCGCTCAAGACCAACAGTAGAGACGGACCGATCGTGAAAGGTGAGTAAATATCTCCTCTGAGTTATAATTTGCATCTGAAATGGATTATTTCTAATCAATAATAAAACATCTTTAATGAAACATCTTTTTAAATTATGATTTAGGATTTTTTTAACATCCAACTTCAAAGGGCTCCGACGTTCAGAGCAACAACGCGACAGCAAAGTGACAAACCTTTTGAATTGCATTCAGTAACTTTTGAGTTTCTGCTTCTTCAGACAAGAAAATGTAAGTCATCCTGCTGATCGCTGTCATGTGCAGCTGTGCTGTGGGAGACGAGGATTTACACAACGGACACCCCTGTCAGCCGACCAATAAGCCACAAGCTTTCAAGAAATTTGAAAAAAATCACATCCTTCCAGAAAACTTTGATACTAATTCAAAATCTGAATGGGAGAGGTGAGTTACTGACTGTCAAGTCAATGTTTTGATTAAAAGGTGAGAGTAAACTTCATTAGTAACCTATGAAAGAATAACTCTGTAATATTAAAGTTAAAAATTAATTTTAAGCCTCACACCTCATACCAGACAGTTGTTCAGTCTAAGTTCAAATCAAATATACTCTAAATCAGACTCAAGGAGAGTTGGGGGGCTGGGGGGGGTTGAAATGAATTTGCCTCCTGAAATATTTATTTTTGTTTTTGCTTCAAATAAGACAAACAATATTGTGTTTCAGGTCATCAAACAAATTTGAGCATCAAACAAAAGATACAGGATAAATACAAACATTTGTTTTTAAACTTTGTCAGAACTGCTCATACGCCACCCAATTTTTTTTTGACACATACCTTTTTTATATACTGGATAGCTACATTCATTATGTAAGTTCATCTGAAAGACTTGGGACATCATGAAAACCCATTTTTTAATGAAATATATGAATATTTTTTGATAATATATTTGTTTCCCTAGCCATATACAAAGCTTGGATCGCTGCGGAAAACCAACTCAGACCTTCTTTGAGCACTCAAACAGGGATCTTGTTGTAAAAATCTGCAACGGCAACGGCTGGAACCAGCAGGACAACTTGTGCACGAGTAAAATAACACTGCCGGTGTATGTGGTGAAAGTGACAAAAAAAAAATGCAGAGTTAAAACGACCCCGAGGAAAACAGAACAAAATGTGACCGTGGCTTGTGACAAAGTCGGCAACAGGTGCCTTCCTGTTCATTATGAGCCGAAACCCCAAACCAATAAACAGCCCAAAGTTACCTGCTCTCCTGCTGCTCCGGATTATTGGTCTGACAAGCAATTTAATATCTCAATCTGGATTGACTGAGAGGTGATTAGAAACACTTCAGAAATGCTTCTGTTCCACTCAGACCATTTAACCTGCTCCAGCAACCGTGTAGAAAAAAAATCTTCACGTAATGTTTTTTTCTGCATCATATTTGATGTTTGATACCTTCTTACAAGAAATTTACAATGCTTTAGATATTGTCTAATAAAGCTCATTTTTAAATAATTTGAATGGTTTTAGTCTTTAAGCTAACTACTTATTTTCTGGATATGTATGAACATGTTTTGATTGATTTAAATGGATTAAATTATCTATTCACAACAACGTCAATTATTGTGATTTGATGTTATATAAATAAACATTTACAGACTTTAAGCTGAGAACAATGAGGAACCGTCAGGATTTCCCGCTTCTTTCATTCTCGCCGCGCGCAAAGTTTAAAATTCCCACGTGATTTNACTAAAGTCATAGGTTAACATGCAGTCATTTGATTGGCTGTTTGCTCAGAGCCAGGATACCTGGTGGTCATGGTAACTGACTATAACTTCAGCAGACACTGACCTCCTCCTGTCTCTTCACAAGACCAACAGTAGAGACGGACCAATCGTGAAAGGTGAGTAAATATATCCTCTGAGTTATAATTTGAATCTGAAGTTGATTATTTCCAATCAATAATAAAATATCTCTAATGAAACAACTTTTTAAATTATGATTTAGGAATTTTTTTAACGTCCTAGTCACAGCTTCAAAGCGCGCCGCTGTTCAGAGCAACAGAATAGCGACGTAGTAACAAAACGTTTTGAACTACATTCAGTAACTTTGAGTTTCTGCTTCTTCAGACAAGAAAATGCAAGTCATCCTGCTGATCGCTGTCATGTGCAGCTGTGCTGTGGGAGACGAGGATTTACACAACAGATGGCCCTGTCAGCCGACCAATAAGCGAAAAGCTTTCAAGAACTTTGAAAGAAACCACATCCTTCCAAAAAACTTTGATACTAATTCAACATCTGAATGGCAGAGGTGAGAACAGCCTAATATTATGAAGTCACTGAGCTTGATTGAGAAAGTATGACTCTAATATTAAAGTCAAAACTAGAAACTGTTTCTTTACATCCAGTTGTATGTCACCCAGTTCAGTCTAAGTTCAAATCGGTTCTATATAATCAAATTTTATCCTCAAAATCAAACTCAAGTGGAGTGGAAATGGATTTGCTCCCCAAATATTTATTTTCTTTTGGCTTAAAATAAAAATAAGCATTTAAACCTTTAAGATAATCAAACTAATGTTACAAATCATGCAACGATGGAGGGTGAATACAAACATTGTACCTGGATTATCATTAAATAATGATTTGGGAGAAAGGGTCTCCAAACAAACTTTTACAAAAAAAAAAAAAAATGTTTTCTACATCTTTGATAAAACTGTCACCATGTCATGACAGAATAATATGAGACAAGTAATCTGGGAAAAAAATTAAGCTCCTCCTCCAACTCTTCCGAATGCTACTATAAGCATACTGCTCCTTGTCAGAAACAACAAAGGAGGGTCTTAGTGCTGTCAATCATAATCATGTACGTGCTGCTCAATGTGCTAAATGCAGACAAACAACTTACTTTTCTAGAAAAACAGTTTTTTGGTGGTGCCTTCATGACAGGCTCCCTTTTTCTGAACCAGTTCTAGTCCAGCTGTGCGAACACGAGGATGACTGGCCGTTCATGTAAAAGACTTGTGGCATAATTGAAATAAAAAATATGAAGCATTTAAAATGAAATATGTGGAATGTATTTTATGACATATTTATTTCTTTGTCTAGACACATAACAGGCTTGAATCGGAGAAACCCGAATCAGACCTTCTTTGAGTGGTCAAAAGCCAACCTTGTCAAAAAAATTTGCAACGGCGGAGGCTGGAGTGTGGACGGTGACTTGTGCACAAGCTTTTCAAAAATACCCGTGTATGAGGTGACGACATCGAATGGCACGGTTGAGCAATTCAAAGAGGTAAATGAATCACATGTGACTGTGGCTTGTGACAAAGTCGGAGGAAAGTGCCTTCCGGTTCATTTTCATGGAAGTCATCAAAACAAAAACCATTCCAATGTTACCTGCAGTCCTGCTCTTGCTGATCGTTGGGCTGCCGAGAAATTTAATATCTCCATCACGATTGGTTGAGAGATGGTTAGAAATAAGTTGAAAATGCTTCTGTATGCTGATGCTTTTAGCCGCTCAAACGCTTCACCCTGCTCTTTGGAACCGTTTGAAAATGGAAAGCTTGGAAATGTAAAATGTGAAGAATATCATATGAATCGTTCATATGTTGATGTTCTTATGAACTGTGCTAAGAAGTGGCATGTCTTTGCATGTTGTCTAATAAAGCTCACAATCAAGAATTAACTGAATTTGTCCTGTTATTATACAATCACTGCTACGTTTTTAAAACATATCTGCAGCTCTAAGATGTTTTTATTCCCTTCAGTCTTTCTTTCTATGTTGCCGGAAGAACAGTTCCTGACTAGAAGAACAGTTCTAGTCAGGGTATGACTAGAATTGAAGCACAGTCAGGTTCTGGTGCAAAACATAAATAAATAAAATTGCTTTTGTTACATGTTACACGCCTCAATGTGATTGATACCCAGGTAGTGTAATGTTTGTAGCTTCTACAGTGTGTATCATTCAGGACATGCTCTGTTTCTCAGCTCCAAGAAGATTATGCAAATATAAGCAGAAGTCACATGAAGTTTCAAAAGCTTAGAAACTAAGATAATTGTGTGAAACTTACAAATCTCATCATACAAGCCGGTACCAATATTAACCGGGAGTACGGTTAGTATTGGTTCACACATACTCTGAACGATCAGCATTCAGGATACTCAGATGTTGCTGGAGTAGAACCGGCAGATTAACACTCACCCTGGTTTGACTCATGAAAGGGGTTTTTTTCCTCTGTCTTCTGTCTCTACATGCTCATCCAGGAGGAGTGATGGCTGAAAATTAGAGCCTTGATGCAATCTGCTAGGTCTTGTTTGATTAAAGGGAGTTTCTTGTTAAGTTGAATAGGATCAGTTGGAACGTATGGATGTGACGACTGGATTGAACTTACAGTGCTGTTAACTGCCAAAGAAAATACATTGGATTCTTGCCCTCTTTCAAGATGGTACACATGGTTGAAGAAAAATGTTAGCCCCCAGTCTTGCCTGCAGACATCCATTGTAAAGGACACCATATCTCACCTACCCTAAGAACTCAGTCTACATAAAGAATCACGGCTTCCACAATGAGAAGAACTTTATTTAAATGCTCCAGACCCAGATTCAAGAAAAGGAAAAGATTTGAAGAGAAACATTACAGTGCTTCTTAGAGTACACAATATTGCATCTACGACTGGGTTTGGAAACTTCAATTACTAGAGGTAAGGATTCAATGTCAGAACCAATCTAAAGATGGTATCTATGTTTGTTTTCAATGATTAATTCCTAATTCAGCTAAACTGTTATTTAGGTTTTTTCTTGTTTTTTTTATATTTGGAACTCAGAGCAAAAGAAATTGGTGTGGTGGTAAAAGAAAAGGAGGTATAAATCTAACAACTGAAATGACGGATGTCTTCAGATAAAACAACACAACACTGTGGACTGTCGTCTTCAGTCTGAGTGACTAAAGCTTATTTTTCGACCTGCTTGTTGGAAAAAAACAGAAACAGAAAGTGTCTGAATGTACTAAGTGTATTTGCTTTCTACTTTTTGGTTCTGGTGAGTTACAGACTCTATGAGGAGCAGCTAAGCTGAGAACAATGAGGAACCGTCAGGATTTCCCGCTTCTTTCATTCTCGTCGCGCGCAAAGTTTAAAATTCCCACGTGATTTTTTTCTGAACTCAGCACTTCCTACTTTACCCTGTGAGCCAAACAGCCAATCACAGCTGGGGGATGACACAGCTCTATTTGCATGCTGGGTGTATAATACCGACCTCACCGCGAACAGCGAGTCATTCGTTGCTGTTAGATCCAGTGAGGAAACATGCCTGAACCCGCCAAGTCTGCGCCCAAGAAGGGCTCCAAGAAAGCGGTCACCAAGACCGCCGGCAAAGGAGGCAAGAAGAAGAGAAGGACCAGGAAGGAGAGCTACGCCATCTACGTCTACAAGGTGCTCAAGCAGGTCCACCCCGACACCGGGATCTCCTCCAAGGCCATGAGCATCATGAACTCCTTCGTCAACGACATCTTTGAGCGCATCGCCTCCGAGGCCTCCCGTCTGGCTCACTACAACAAGCGCTCCACCATCACCTCCAGGGAGATCCAGACCGCTGTGCGCCTCCTGCTGCCTGGTGAGCTGGCCAAGCACGCCGTGTCCGAGGGAACCAAGGCGGTTACCAAGTACACCAGCTCCAAGTAAACAGCTCTGCTGTTAACACACAAACCCAACGGCTCTTTTAAGAGCCACTCACTACATCTGAAGAGCGATTTTTCCTTATCTGTATAAATGATGCCACATAAACAGAACCTTATGTGGATTGAAATGTACTGAATGACTTAAAAGGTTTAGGGTTGCTGAACAATCATATCTTAATTCCAGACACAAAAGCTCTATAGTAAGAATAGAACACAGTGGGTTTGTCTAAGAACTGAACAATATTCTATTTAACCACTAGCCTAAACTAAAATAGCATTAAGTATATTTATGTAGGGTAAGATCCATTTTCTTCAATTCACATCTTTGCATGTAGAAGCATAGTTGAATGCTGTTTAATGTATTTAAGGCTGAATGTATTTTGACCAAAGGAAAAAGTCCATCAGCTACTAGAATAGGGTTTCAAAACGTCCTATGGCAGGTTTAATAGGATTGTCTAAGCCTAGTTGAATATCTTGACTAGAAAATTAAAAGTAAAGATGCACATTGTGGTTTTTACCCATGCTTGTGAGCTAAAGTACAATATTCTGGATCTGGGCCCTAAAACTCCAAGGGTTGCAAATGGCTCAGGCCACTTTTTAGAAGTATCAAATGAAGTGAGGGTGAAATACTATAAAGCTAACAGATGTAGACATGATTTAATTCTATATTTTTGACCATATACTTAAATCAAACAAATATCCTTTGGAAATTTGCATGCTTAGTCTTTCATTGTAAAACTGCTTCAAAAAACAGTAAAGTTCACAATAGTGTAACTATGGTGGTAATGTGTTAAATTAAGGGGGAACAAGCTCTTAATGAAGGTGTGTGTGGCTCTTAAAAGAGCCGTTGTGTGTTAGTTGGAGCTGCAGCCTCTAAGCTCTCTCTCCGCGGATGCGGCGGGCCAGCTGGATGTCTTTGGGCATGATGGTGACCCTCTTGGCGTGGATGGCGCACAGGTTGGTGTCCTCGAACAGTCCCACCAGGTAGGCCTCGCTGGCCTCCTGCAGAGCCATGACAGCGGAGCTCTGGAAGCGCAGGTCGGTCTTAAAGTCCTGAGCGATCTCTCGGACCAGACGCTGGAAGGGCAGCTTGCGGATCAGCAGCTCCGTCGACTTCTGGTAGCGACGGATCTCTCTCAGAGCCACGGTACCGGGCCTGTAACGGTGAGGCTTCTTCACGCCGCCGGTAGCCGGAGCGCTCTTCCTGGCTGCCTTGGTGGCCAGCTGCTTCCTGGGGGCTTTGCCTCCGGTGGATTTACGGGCGGTCTGCTTGGTTCTGGCCATGCTTCTGTTCTCTGATCACGATCAGGAGAAAAATGATGCAAACCGACGAGGCTCCGCTGCTCTTAAGCCGAGGCTCTGGGCGTCACTCTGTGACGCTGCGGCTCCGCTCCGGATCCTGGTTGGTTAGCGGCTCCTCCTGGAGCTCAGCGCCGCCCAGAGGCGTCTCCTCCCGGCTTAATGTCCGCCGCTCATTGGAGGAAGCCGCGTTTAAAAAGTCCGCCTCTCCGTCCCGCTCTGCTGGGAGCTTTTCTGATTGGTCGCCTGCATCATCCCGCTCCTCTCCGCGGACATAAAAAGCAGCTTTCAGCCGCTGCTTCGCATTTCTTTCTCGAGTCTCATCTCCATTAAGAAGCAACAACAAAATGAGTGGCCGCGGAAAGACCGGAGGAAAAGCCAGAGCCAAGGCCAAGACCCGCTCCTCTAGAGCCGGACTCCAGTTCCCAGTGGGCCGTGTTCACAGGCTGCTGCGCAAAGGCAACTACGGCGAGCGGGTCGGTGCCGGAGCCCCCGTCTACCTGGCCGCTGTGCTCGAGTATCTGACCGCTGAGATCCTGGAGCTGGCTGGGAACGCCGCCCGCGACAACAAGAAGACCCGCATCATCCCCCGTCACCTGCAGCTGGCCGTCCGCAACGACGAGGAGCTCAACAAGCTGCTGGGTGGAGTCACCATCGCTCAGGGTGGAGTGCTGCCCAACATCCAGGCGGTGCTGCTGCCCAAGAAGACCGAGAAGCCCGCAAAGGCCAAGTAAACTCCCCGATACCCGATGAAAACAAACGGCTCTTTTAAGAGCCACACACTTTATTTTAAGAGCTTGGACTGCTGCTGTTGCTTTGACGATGTTACATTTTTCACTTTGAGAATTAAAATTTTAATTATGTTACATTAAATTTAAAGATTTATGATTATGGGTCACTTTTAATTGGACTTTAATTGAATAATGGCACAATTATTCTTATAAAAGCTTAATTGAATAACCACCTAGTTGCTAACTGAAATTTCTTAATTCTTGTTTCTTTAAAACCTAGAAAAGAAAAACATGCAGTGACTGTGTCAAGCTAAATGTTTGACATACTAATGCATAAAGTCTAAATATCCTGTCTTCATTAAACAATGACTGGATCAAACCTAGAAGAGGAAACAGAAGAGGGGGTTGAGACATGACCGCAGATTTGATATTCTGAAATCATACCTATGTTACTGGGGATAACATAATAGCATCTCAACTGTGCCTATACAACCCTTCATATGGTGCACATATAGTAATCACTATATCATAACCACTAATACATCTAGAGAATACAGTGTAAGTTGACTTGCAAAACATTTAACCACTCCATTCAGAATGTCACATTGTTATATTTTTGTATTTATTCATGCATTTAGATATCTTAAAGCTGTTTCCTGTTATTGATGGTAAAACCTAAAACTCAATTTCTCAATCAGAACCACAATTTCCTGCAATTATAATTTGGACCTCATTTAGATTTCCTATTTCCAGATTTTTGATTTGAAGTACCTCTGTATAAATATTTTTTTTGCATTTCCCCTTTGTTTTCAAAGTGTGGTTTTATTTTCATTTTATTTAAAATCTTCCTTATGGGTTAAGCTATGTTGACAGATGTGCACCAGTTAGCTTTTTGCATTTAAATATTCATAGTGGTCCAATTATTTGGTAGTTCAGTAGCTATGAAAGCAGAGTCATTGGAGCAAGTGTCAGTTTGTACTTTAGTTGAGTCTAAATATTTTACAATGTGGAACAACCCACAGCCAAAGTCAGCTATCCATTTAAATAACACAAGTCAACTGATAAAATATATAGATTGTGAACACGTTATAGTTTTAAACAGACTGTGCAATAAATTTAAATAGATTTGTAGAAAGTAAACTGCAGCCTTGCCAGTTTCATGTTACCTAGGAATTACAGTCATTGTAGCTTTTAGTTTCCCTTGGAAGTTGGAGGTAGAAAACCAGATGAAATTCAGCTCGTTAGAACGTGTGTGGCCCTTAAAAGGTCATTTACCTTTAAGTAGTTTGAGTATATATGAAGCGCAGCTGAAGGAGTTGGCTTACAATAGATGTAGCTTTTATTAAAGTTAGACAGGAAATTAGCTTCTTAAAAGACATGTGTGTGGCCCTTAAAAGGACCGTTTTGTTGTTTTGTCAATATGACGGAGCAGTTTAACCTCCGAAGCCGTACAGAGTGCGGCCCTGCCTCTTCAGAGCGTACACCACGTCCATGGCGGTGACGGTCTTCCTCTTGGCG
>NW_006800069.1:267857-270744 GCF_000485575.1 Poecilia formosa
ATCTGTGAACTGCGGACGTGAAAGAGAACAGGAGAGGAACCGAGCTTAACAGAGCCAGTCACGTCATTGAAAACGGCTGAAAAACTTCGTATTTTCCTTAATTTGCCTTTTTATTTTGGATTCCTGGTGTAATTTATTTTAATTCATTGTCTGAAGAGTACCTTTTATTTGCTTATCGAATTCAACATTTTTCTAATGTTCAATTAAAAATCTTAAAAATATATTTAAGTAAATCGCATTTTTAATTAAATCTTTACAAATGATCATTTGTTCCTCACACAGAATGTGTTAAGCGCTTTCAGTCATAATAAATAGCCTTTTTTATGTATTTTCAGTGGAAGTGAAATAAAAATTTCAGTTGCAACTGAATCAGTTCAATCTGAGCTATTCATTTCTTAAATCAAGTGCATGCAGTTTGAGTTGATTTTTGGCTGCTCATCAATGGCAGCAACATGCAATTGTACAATTGTTCTTTGAATACATTTTGACAAATAACTACATTTTGAAATAAAAATGCGTACAATCTCAAAATGTGGCTTGGTTATAGGTAGCAGTAGTAGGTAGGTGTAATTCTAAGAGAAAAGTAATTGGATCTGTTGGCAGATTAAATCAAATAGTTTCACTGTGATTGTTATTAGAGGTATTTATATATAGTAGTAACGACAAAATCTCTATGTGGTTACACGCAGAAATAAAAAGCTGTTAGAACTGTGTCGTCTATATTTAAGGGATTAACGTTGTCCCTGGTTAATTCAATGCAAGGACAGGATGTGCTCTACAGAGAATAAGTGTTGGCTCTGAAAAGAGCCTTTTGGTGCACTGAGTGCGGGTTGAAGCAGCTGTTTATTTCTTGGCCTTCTTCGCTGCGGGCTTTTTGGCTGTAGTTTTCTTGACTGCGGGTTTCTTAGCTGCCTTAGGCTTTTTGGCAGCCGCGGCCTTCTTGGGGCTCTTTGCGGGCTTTTTCACAGCTTTCTTAGCCGGAGCCTTCTTCGGGGACTTCTTGGCAGCTGCAGGTTTCTTAGCGGCGGGTTTCTTGGCTGCTGTGGTCTTCTTGGCGGCGGGCTTCTTGGCCTTGACGGGAGCCTTCTTCTTCACCACCTTCTTGGCCGGTTTAGCGGCTTTGGGCTCCTTGGCGAGCTTGAAGGAGCCGGAGGCCCCCGTGCCCTTAGTCTGGCTCAGGGTTCCTTTGGTGACCAGCTTGGTCACCGCGGTGTTGATGCGCTTGTTGGCCTTGCTCACGTCCACTCCTTTCCCGGCCAGCACCTTCTTGAGGGCCGACAGGGACATCCCCTTGCGCTCCTTGGACTCGGCCACGGCGTCCACGATGAGTTTCGGGAGGCTGGGTCCGTCCTTCTTGGGCCGGGGAGCGGACTTCTTCTTCGGGGCTTTGGCCGGAGCCTTGGCCGGCGCGGCTGCTGGAGCTTCCTCTGCCATGTCTGTCGGACTGGGTTGTTCCTCTGAACGTACCGAGCTCAGAGCGGGAGGCGGGACTTATAACACACATGAGAACCGTGAAGAGACAACTCGGTCCGCTGCTCTGCTGCCGCCTCGAACAGCGGCTCCACTTTGTGTTTTCTCCGCCAACATTTAGTCTCAAAATACTCCGAAAACAAGCATCTTACAAGACCAAAGTTACTAAAGCAGATATAAAAGTCTCCGTTCTTCAGACTGAGCTCATGTTTGACACCCATCATGTTTTTCCTTTGTTCCAGGAGCCTTTAAAGCGGCCAGATTCTCGCCTTCGTTGTGCCTCTTGCTGGGAGTTTTCTTCGAATTTCGCCTCCAAAAACATCCCAAACTATCTTAAGTTGCATGTAATAATTACGTTTCTAATAGCAGACAAATGAAGAGACATAATCACGGTGAAAACGTTGCGCTGAAGCGATCCAGTGATTTTTAAGAGGAGCGTTTTCCGCGGATGTAAACACACCGCTTCCCCGCTGCTTGAGGCGGACTGCTCCCAGACGATCCGCTGGAATAAACGTCCCATCTGCGCTAAATATGGATTCAGCAGCAGATGCAACGAAAAACAATATCATGGCTAGTCCTCATCAGCAAATAAACATCTTTTTTGTTACCTTACACATTCGCGCGACCTCTCACTCCCCTTTTAAACATACTTTTTGAATTAACTTGCAGACAGATTTTCTTTCACGAGGTCATGACTAATATACTATATTCTAAAATCAGGACATTTAAGAAAATTAAAATTACTTTTAATTTGATGAAACCAAAGTCGTATTCATTCAGGTAATCATATAGTTGCTGTTAGAACCCCTCATTTTTTCATGTCCTCAGTTCCATTACGGTGTCTTCATCAACACAGTGGTTTCTGGAACATAAGTAGTCATATAATTAGCCTTCAAGATGTTTCAAAAAATATGACACATTCAAATGTATATTCAAATATAATAACACTAAAACATTTGATAGAATCTCTGACCATCTATATTTTGAAAGTTAGACTAAGATCATTTCACTGTATGTAAAAATCACAAAATGAAACCAATAGGATGTATGATGACTGATGATCAATGTATCGATACCGCTTTCTTTTTGTCACATTCCTCACCTAGAGGAATGAACTCATGAGACTTGTGGTCTCAAATTGAGCAGAGAGAACAGATGCATGTGTTGTCCGTCAGACAGAAGAGCTCCAGCAGTTTACTGTGCTGTGCGCATATCCTTTCTTCCAAGTCCTCCACAGGTTCCATGAGCTGATGCCTTTTCAGACGCGATGCCGTCAAATGGGGCTCCAGATGAGTCTCACAGTAAGAAGCCAAGCACACAAGGCAGGACTTCGCCGCCTTTAGCTTGGTTTCAGTGCAGACATCGCAGGGAACGTCTCCTGGCTGTATAACTGTATAACGCAGATTCTGGATAAAGG
>NW_006800069.1:270754-272870 GCF_000485575.1 Poecilia formosa
TAATATACTATATTCTAAAATCAGGACATTTAAGAAAATTAAAATTACTTTTATTTTGATGAAACCAAAATCATATTCATTCAGGTAATCATATAGTTGCTGTTAGAACCCCTCATTTTTTCATGTCCTCAGTTCCATAGGGTGTCTTCATCAACACAGTGGTTTCTGGAACATAAGTAGTAATATAATTAACCATCAAGATGTTTCAAAAAATATGACACATTCAAATGTATATTCAAATATAATAACACTAAAACATTTGAAAAACCATGTGATAGAATCTCTGACCATCTATATTTTGAAAGTTAGACTAAGATAATTTCACTGCATGTAAAAATCACAAAATGAAACCAATAGGATGTATGATGACTGATGATCAATGTATCGATTCAGAACATGAGAGCATCGGACAGTACAACAGCACATTACTGCTACACTAAAGTTCAGTGTTATATTTATTATTCTGTTTATCTTCACTGCTATTGTGGGAGAGTTCTCATCATTCATCGTCCCAGGATCCTCTGATATGTTTATGATATTCTGTCTGATGAACACATTTACTAAGAGTAAGAATTTACACAAACTAAAGATGAAGATGGTGGAGATCGGTGACTTTACAACCAGGAAGAGGTCACTGGTACACTGTAAAAACTGACAACCCCCTTAGGATAAATCCCATTATTTTTACCTCATGGCTTATGAAACCTATTTATGGTTCTTTAATAGAACTTTGACGGCATTCATGATCTTGATGAATCCCAAAATGAAAATGAGTCTGATACTACTGTAGCAGTTTGTGCAAAAAGAGGCCCGACCAAGTATTGAGCGCATAGAAATGAAGTGACATTTGTGTTTAAAAGATCAATTAATGAAAAATGTTCACTTTTATTGACCCTATCTCATAGTATAACTTTTGGAGACACAGAATTGAGGTTTTATTTCTTTGTAACCCATAATCATTAAAATTGCACAAAAAAAGATTTAAAATATTTACTCTGTGTGGAATGAATCTACGTAATATATGAGTTTTACTTTCAGAACGAAGTGACAAAAAGTCAATTTTTTCCACAATATTCAAATTCTTTCACATGCATTAAAATGTAACTTATATTTAACTTACTAACATTTTACCTGTAACGTTAGTATGATCAAGGCCCTCTGGTGACACCTAGTGTTTAGAGTTTGAAATTGTAATTACCTTTTAACCACATTTAGAAATCTGTCATAGTAGTATCATTTTGTTGTTATAAAATTATCCTCATAATAACATATATTTCTTTGTCAAAACCATTACAACCATGCAATACAAACCAGAGTTAAGTCGTCCTACACTCTTAATATTTTAGTCTTTGTTAACAGTTTTTCTTTTCTTGTTTTATTCATATGTTAATTTTGAACTATCATTACATCCTTTCAGATCTTTTGTGTGGAATCTGCTGTGGAGGAACAAAGGGAAGTAGGAAATCCCATCCATCCGAGAAAAACACAGGAAATTCATGTGAACATAGGAGACAAATAACTGATGACAAACAAGTATTGTCGTCTGCTAGCTAGACTGCACTGAAGTAGTAAGTAAAACAAAATATTATTGGCTAACTAAGTCGTCCATTTGAAGCAATGCTATCAATGAGATCAAGGCATTCTGGGCAGATAAAATCCAACCAGTTACAGTAAGCAAGATTATCTGACTGGCAGGTATTTTCTGTAACTAAAGTAAAGAGCCGTAAAGGAAATCAGACACATGCACATCTACAAGTGTTACATATAAAGACACATCAATCCTGAATATTTTCCTTTATTAAAAGAAATCAAACTCTTTCCTTTTGTCATACACGGGTTTTGAATGTGTCATAAAGATCTATAAATAGTTTTCCTCTTTTACAAAGATTTAAAAAAATTATAACAGGTTAGACTGTATCTAATACAAGCAACTCAACAGAAAGGACACTCAAGGTCAGTTTATGGAAGACAGGAAAATAAATCGCCGTGGTCAAACACAATGGTCAAAATATTACAGAAACAACTACAGAGTACATCATTGAGGTCTTTTCAAACCCAAGGATGAGATGAATATGCCTGTTCAAAGCTGAAGGAACTAGATCCAATGATACAGACT
>NW_006800069.1:287166-317799 GCF_000485575.1 Poecilia formosa
TTGGCTGTTTGGCTCACAGGGTAAAGTAGGAAGTGCTGAGTTCAAAGAGAAATCACGTGGGATTTTTAAACTTTGCGCGCGGCGAGAATGAAAGAAGCGGGAAATCCTGACGGTTCCTCATTGTTCTCAGCTTAAAGTCTGTAAATGTTTACTTATATAACATCAAATCACAATAATTGACGTTGTTGTGAATAGATAATTTAATCCATTCAAATCAATCCAATCCTAGTTATCAAACAGTGCAGTTAATTATCTGTTAAAGAATTGAAAAGTAAAAAGTGAAGAAGAATTAACTGTATATTTAGATGAATTTTTCTATTTAATTGTTTTTTTTCCAACTAGCAGGTTGTAAAATGTGGTTAAAACAACCCAAAGACTGAAGTCAAGTCAAATGTGCTGTAATGTTTGCAGTGATTTTATTTCAAGGCACCATTGTTTCATCTGTTAGTCCCCTGGCAGAGTTATATTCGTACTTTATTTTAATATAGCCTATCACCAGATCCATTTTCTGACTTTCTCTTTTTCTAGGCGTTTTAAACAAACATCATAGAAAAAGCTTTGGCTAAATTAGGAAATCCTCAAAAGTATATTATATTTTCTGCGACGTTTATTAACTCCTCTGATTTCCTCGCCCGGCACTGATAAACAGAACCAGATGGTTATTATGCAGTGAATTCACATCAGTTTTTTTTAATTCGGTATATTCACAACACATATTGTCTCAAGCAACTTCAGAAAAAAAAAAGCCAATTTAATCCAGTCAGACATATTCAACATTTTTGATGTGATTTGATTTATTTCAAACAGGTTTTTAAAAGAAGAAAACAAGCAATCAGGAAAAAAAACATGTGCATACATATCCAAAAACAAAATAATTAGCTTCAAAATATTTAAAAACGAGCTCTGATTGGAAGATAAATGTATTAACACATGACCATGAGCTTTATTAGACAATATCTAAGCACTGTACATTTCTTAGCACAGTTAAGTAAATCAGTGTACTAATGACTCATTTGACGTCACACGGACTTCAAAGTTTTACAAAAGTTACCAACTGTGAACAAGGAGCAACAAGCTAGAAGTAACCGGCGCTCACTGTGACTGTTCTCACCCTCTCTCACGCTAAATGTAGAAAGCATCTGGCAATGATGGATATGCCAACAATGTTGGATGAGTTGAGAATGCAAAACTTCTTAAATTTTAAAACTTCCTCAGAAATCTGCAAATAATTTAGCGTTTATTCATTTCTGACAAACTAAAAGCACCGAACAACAGCTTTGATAAGCTGAAAGTGCTACTGTCAAACCATTTTCAACTCGAAAGTGGTGCATTTTCAAACATCTTTTTTCATTTTTTTTTCTACTTTTCAGTGTTTTACAAAGAGAGAGAAAGATTTGGAATAAACTCAGAGTTGAGGCAAAGTCCAAGCAGGATGTATTTTAAGAAAAGCCTCGAAATGGTTATTATTAAAGGGTAAAGAGTCAAATGGATGGGTGTGGACTGAGAGCAGTCATGGGACTGGCTTATTGACACCTCTGAGCCATATTCCTTGCTGAAAGTCACCCACAGCAAGGAAACACAACAGACAAATAATAGCCGGCCGTCAAGGGAAGAATGGTGATTGTTGGGCTTTTCTAATTCAAAGCTAGAGGCTTAACTTTGGGTGATAGCTGGCAGAGAGGCTTTGTCAACATACACATGAAAAGAAGAGCAGTTAGCCTGACTATTTGGGTCCAGAAAGTCGTTTTGATTTTAATGACCACTTGTTAGACCAGCCCATTGTCTACCAAAGGTGTGGACTTCATCTTCACTGATGAAGATGAGTCATCAGTGACTGAATGGATGGTATCGGGTGTAAAAAATATCAAAGTGCCCACTAGGGAGTTACTCTGACAAATGGAGATGTTTTGTTTCAAATATATTCAAGCTACAAAGTGAATTTAGACAAAATGTGAATGTTTGTTAGATGTAGAGCTTCACAAAAATATTCACATACCAGTGACTTTTTCCCCCCCCCATTTTGTCAAGTTATACACAAACTGAGGTGGTTATGCAATTAGTTAATAAATCCAGGTTTGACAGAAATCTGTCTGGATGCTGGAAACAGACAACTAGTGAACCACTGTTTGACTCTTTCTTTAAAAGTGAACGAGTACGGCTAACCTACAAACCTTCCAAAAGACGACTGGTCAGATAAGGAGAATGTTAAGCAGAAGCAGCCGAACACATTTACGATGTCTGATCTGGAGAAGATCAGAGACCCATAGCTCAGAAAGCATCTGTAGACAGAACAACTATTAGTGGTAAATCTGGCTTTTATGGAGGAGTGGGGAGTGGAAATCCGTGAGAAGTCTTTAAAGTTTGCCGAAAGAAGGGGACACAACAAACATGTGGAGGAATGTTTTCTGGTGGAAGAGACCAAAACTGAACTTTTGCCCTGCATATAAACATAGGTGTGGCAGTCAATTAATACAACCCCCACTGTGAAGCATGGTGGTGGTACCATTATGTTGTGGGGATGCTGGTTTGTGTCAATGGTAGCATGGCAGAAGCTAAATGCATAGACGAATGGGCACAAGTTTGATATCTACACATTTAAAGTTGGCAACGACATAAGCAAGAGCGGCGGTTTTACAGAAAATTGAGTAGAAATACTACGAACAACAATCTGCCCCATAGTGCATTTTTGTTACTGGTTTGAACACCATGTATCATTTTTCTTCCACTTTACAGTTCTGCTACATTTTGTGTCTAACTGTGTACGGTTCTGATAGGTTTGTGGTCAAAACATGACAAAATGTAAAAAGGCTGAAGCACAGTGTGTCTCTTAATGCAAAACTAGACAGGGATTAGGGTTCTTTGTCCTTTCACTGGATGTGATAACTGACGACTGGTTTGACATGGAAGCACTGTTGCCCTCCTGAGGGTGGAAACAAACCTTTTCCATGAAATTAACTCTGTTTCAAACAGGGAAGTGCTGTGTTGTGCTTCTCATGGTCGGGCGGTTCTGTTCGAGCTTCCTGCCTTCTGGATATCCAAATGTGAAATCTGCAGCAGATGTGTTGCTGTGGGTAAAATCCACTCCCATCTGTTTTCACAGTCAATCATCGAGTTTCCCTGCTACTCACATGTTATTACATGAGCTGAATTTCAAACAATGTACTGATCTTTGGCTTTTGTATTCCTCATCAAAGACAAAAAAAAAAAAGCAAACACTAAGTATATGATTAAAAGGACAATCACTTATACATGTAATTATTTAATTAGAAAAGTTAAGATAAAAAATAATGTAATCTTTGTTTAGAGTGGAAACGAGCTGAACAAAGTGAAGTTGGGTTGATTAGTAGATGGGAAGCAGAAAAGAAACGCCTAATGTTAACCAGCTGCACAACGTCAGAGCCCCAGATTATTTTGAAATGCACAATTTGATGCACAATTATTTTCCTTAAAGCACTTTAATGTATATATGCAACAGAAAATATCCTATGTATTTCTGGAATCAGCACAGAAACAGAGGAAAGGCAAATCTTTCTCATTGCCGACTCAAGTCAAGAACTTGTTTTCTGACGTTTCGCCTTGGTGACGAGCAGCGATGTGACTGAGGGTGGAACATTGTGGCTAACAAACTTTTCTAGCGTGTGAAAACCATTTAGCGGGTTTGGGCCTGTCGTTACAACTTGTCAGAATATGAGTTGATTTTATCTATTCATTTTTAATTCGTGGAGTTTTACATTTCATTGCAGTCAGGTCTCCTTCACATATTTCGTACCAGTACAGTTCAGTGTTTTACTGTGCATCTGTTCTGGACGAGTGGGAAGGTTTGGTCATGTTACACAGTGCAGCTGAGAAAATGCTCCACCAGACCAGCTAATGGGGTGAAAGAGTTGCCTGGAAAAGTCGTGCTAACAGGAACAGGAAGGTGTTGGTCAGCACCTTTGCCACAAGAGCAGGTCAAACCTGTTTTTCCAAACACGTTTTCATGACTGCAACGTGCTGGTCGGACGAACTTCCACCAACATTTTTGACTTACTAGTGCAAATCAGTCAGAGCCACGTTTACTATGAATACTTAGGTGAAACCAAATGTCATATTTAAATTATCCCATATTTTTCCTACCATTTTCTATCTAAAATCTACATGTGTAAAATAAATAAAGTATTTATTTATTTAGCATTTTCACCCTCAGATCTACCTCTGCCTGTTTGCATCCTTTTCCTTATAATCAAACTTTGTCTCTGTGAAACTTCGGCTCTCAGTCCTGCGCTCTATGCTGGTGATTGCTTAGCAACCGTTACAGAATAACATCACTTCCTTCTTTTGGGGGTTTTGTTTCCTGCACCTTTTAGGTGTGACCTGTAAATGCTTCTCTTAAGTTTTTCTCTGCACTGCTACTTACTAATAATTTTCTGGTTTTGTTGGATTGTTTAGCAAATATTGCTAAATTTAGCAAAGAGAGACATTATCAGTGTGGATTTCTCTTTAACTAACAATGAGTCGAGTCTGGGGCAGTTTACTGTAGATAAATCTCTGTTTTTCAGTCTTTGTTAGATGGATTCTCATTGTGTGCAGAACTAACAGTCAGCTGAGCTCCTTGTAAACACAAAGAATCTGAAATGTTGCTGGTTTACCTATTAGGCTCAAAGGAAAACGACAACTAACTGAGATGAAGTTGCTGCTATACTGACAAACAACCAGCAGGTGGCAATGAAGCGCTGAAAGAGCTTTTGATTGAGTGAACTAGTTGTCAGTATATCAGCTAACTTTTCTGTTATAACATTCATTGCAAAACTAGGAAAAAAAGGTTAATAACAAAGTAGCTACTTTAGTAACTAAGACTTCTCAGAACTACAGAGCTGTTTTAAATCATGAGCTGTGATTGGACAACAGGACAAAATCAGATTTCATTCATAGATGTGAGCTTTATTGGACAATATTCAAAGCAACAGCAATTTGTTTAGCACAACCAATAGGGAAATCAGCATAAAATAAATTAATTTGATTATACGTACAGCTGAAACCAGATATTTCCATATCTTCTGATTTTTAAGAAAGTAATTTAAAAAAACTCTAAAACATGTTTTCACTAACTTTTCTGTCATTAAGCACATAAAATTAATTTTAATAATTTCAACTAACTTAAAACAAGAGACATTTAGTCTTATGTAGCTTGAGGCAGGGAGAAAAAAATGTGAATGTGTCTTTATATTCAGGATGTATTCTTAGGAACAGATGCTTGTATTCACACTGTATCCAAAATCAACAAAGGTTAAACTGGCATGTAAAAAGATTATTGTACAGAACGTCCGCTCTTAACAATACGATGCAAATAAAACCCTTTGGTGCAGAACATATTCATTTCTTGTGAGGATCGCTGGAGCAGGTTAAAGTTTCTGAATTTTCTAATAACAACAGCGTAGAAGCATTTTTAATAATCTCTCAGATGTTAAATTGCTCATCAGACCAATAATAATCATCATCATCAGCAGCAGTAGGGGAGCAGGTAACTTTGCGTCCCTTCTGAGTTTGTTGTTTTGCCTGGAGATGAACAGGAAGGCAATCATTGCCAACTTTGTCGCAAGCCACCGTCACCAGTTCCTCCGTTTTCCTCGGGGTGTTGAGAACTGTGCAGCTGGATGTGTTCACTTTCACTACGTACACGGGCAGTTTTGAGTTGCTCGTGCACAAGTTGCCCTGCCGGTTCCAGCCGTTGCCGTTGCAGATTTTCTTAACAAGATTGACCTTTGACCTCTCGATGAAGGTCTGAGTTTCAACTTTGCAGCGCTTCAAGCTTTTTATGTGTCTAGAGAAATAAACAAACTGCGTTATTCAAAACATTTAAACATGTAATTTAAAAAGGTTAGATTTTTCTTTTATTAAAATGAAGCCACACGTCTTTCAGATAATCTAACATTATGCATGAACAGTATAAGATATGTTTTGCCCCATTATGCATTTTTTTCTTACACTTGAATATTTCAGATCAAACTAATTTTAATAGCAGATAACCTTAGTGAAAACAAAAGTTTTCAAAAGATGATTCCATTTATTACGCAGGAAAAAATCTGTCCAAACAAACTATATGGAAAAACCATAAATCTGATACGTCAGTTATGGTGCATTTTAACGATTCAACAATAAGAAACCATCTGGGCTAAAAGGACATCAGTGGCAGAGATCCAAACAAAAAGCTTCTGCTGGACAAACAGAGTAAAGACAAAACATCCTGATGTTTCACCCGAGAGCTTTTAGAAAATATTCTGTGAACCAATCAGAAAATAGTAGAGCATTTTGGAAGCTGCATGTCCATCACACACATAAAACTGACACGTAATTCCAGGATGAAGCGTTTAAAATCCTGGGTGATGGAACCACACCAGAAAACACTGAAGGTGAATTTCTCTTCAACTTACTTACTCTGCATGATTTAAAAAAAGAGGAGATTGGAAGTGCTGGACAGGCCTATTCAAAGTCTAGACATTGAGATGCAGTGACGAGACCTTCCAAATAAACAGTCTTTTAAGTAACAATTGCAATGTTTTTATCCCTGCTTTAATCAACATTCAGTGACTCACTTCTCCCACACGGGTGTTGAGCTAGTTTTGAACTTTTTTGGAAGGATGTGTTTGGCTTCGAACTTGCTGTAGGCGTTTTGGTCGTTGTTCGGCTGACACGGGCGGTTATTGAAGGAATCCTCGTCTCCCGCAGCGCAGCTGCACACGACAGCGATCAGCAGGACGACTCGCATTTTCTTGCCTGAAGAGGCAAGAGACCGAGTTAGTGAACACAACTCAAAAGGTCTGTAATTTGGATGTTAAGATACTTGCATCCTGGTTGTAGCGTTGATAAATCATCACTATATAATCTGTTAAAGACAAACAAACAAAAAAAATCTATTTCAGATGTGTTCCAAGATTTTAGCTTTAGGAGTTGATGTTATGTCACTTGAACACAGGAGATTATTTATTTATTTTTTTCTCAAAAAGTAGCAAATAAATAGAATAAATCAAATGATGGAGCTGTTAATATTATCGGTTTGCAGCTGAGAGAGTATTGACTCACCTTCCATGACCGGCCCGTCTCCGCTCTCTGTGTCGTGAAGGAGGTTACTGACGTTATAGTCAGTTGACCAGGACCACCTCGGATCCCAGCTCGCAGCAAACAGCCAATCAAATAACTGCAGTGAATGCATCACTTTGTAAGTCTGAGGTCAAGATCAACAAATTTTCACACTGCTGACTCAGATCAAGCAGTTGTTTTGGTTTTTTTTTCTGACAGCTCACCCTTGTGGCGAGCAGCGACGATTGAGGTTGGAAAACTGTGGTTGTCACACTTTTGAGCGAGGGAAGCGCAGTTGGCAGTGACGGACCTTAGAGATGTTCAGGAGGTGAGTCGACTTTATTTGTGGTTTTATTAAATGTCACACGTAGAAATGTGAAGTCGGGCCCGTCGTGTGGCTGCAGTGACACCTCCTGCTGTGCATCTGTTTCCGAAGGAGCGAGAAATGGTTGGCTACAAAAGTGAAGAAAATTGCAAACGTAGCAAAGTGACAAGCACTGAGCAACGTCTGACAGAGGTTGGAGTCGGTTTATCGGGTGTTCAAACCAAGAGTGTGTTTTGTTTTTCTTATGAAAATGAACAGGAAGCCAGAAACCTGCACTGCACGAGGAGAACTGTGAAGCTAAAGTTTGGTCATGCAACACATTCGTCTGGTTGAGAAAATGTTGTCGATCTGGGAGGCACCTCCTCCACCGCGCCACAAACCCAGACCGGTTAACAGGTGACACATTGATCTGGCTCAGTCCTATTAAAAAGAAAAAAATTAATAAAGCTTCTGGTGGGTTGTAAATGCATGGATTACTAATGCTGACGAAAGCAGAAAAGTAAAGGAGAGTTTTACTCTTCAGGAGACATCTAAGTATTTTTGGTTATCAGACCTCAGCATCTATTTTAGAGGCCTATTCACCGACACTGTTGACAACAGACAGAGGTCAGAGGTCAGGGAGGAGAGAGCAGCACAGGAAAAACTGGTGGAGCATTTTGGACTCAGTAAAATCATCAATTAATTTTGATTTTACATTCATTTTGTTTGAGAATTTCCCTCTGAGATTAATAAAGTACATTCATTCATTCATCCATTAAAATTTGAAGAACTCAGTCATCCCCAGTTTGATGAAACTAAGACAGTCAGAGAAGACAAGAGTAGAGTGAGCAGCAACTTCTTGAGGAAGAAATAGATTTGGGAGTGATTTCTGTATAAGTGGAATAATAATCCTTCATTCCTGTGGAATAGTTCCCAGGCAACAAACTGGTTATGGTGGCACCAGTAGCTCCACCCTAACCATACGGTGCCGTTGTCCTGACACCAAGACTGATGAGGATGCCAGGAATGGGTCGGTTGGTTGGATGGAGGCTTGTGGGTTTGATCCAACACACTTTTTCAACCCAAAAATATATCAAACTGTTTATTTGTTGGGCTACCAGGTTGAAATGAAAGACAATCAAACCAGAATTACTGAATAGAAATATTTGGGTTATTTGTTTTTTTCTTTTGTTGTTGGTTTTTTTTTCTGGGTCTTATCTTTTATTTGCTTCCTGACCACTTTATTAGTCGTGCTTATTCCATCACAGAGGAAATCTCCTTTTCCACCCATATTTGTGCTGACACAGGTTTTCAGACGTCGAGCTGATGCTCTAAACAAGCACAGCAGCATGAGCCGTTTGGTTTCCGTGGTTTTAAAAGGAACAGGAAGGTGGTGGTCTGCACCTTTGTCACAAGACCAGATGAAAACTTATTCTCTCCGGATACGTTTTCATTATTGCAACGCGTTGGACGGACAAACCTGCAGCAACATTTTTGAATTATTAGTGCAATTAGTAAATCAGAACCAGATTTACTAATATACGAGTGAAACAGAGCGTCATGCTGCTGCCATGTTTTTTGACCATTTCATATCTCTAATCTTCGTGTGTTATTGTTGTTTCTTGCTAATTATTAT
The DNA here is from genome assembly GCF_000485575.1 of Poecilia formosa. Taxonomy (NCBI): domain Eukaryota; kingdom Metazoa; phylum Chordata; class Actinopteri; order Cyprinodontiformes; family Poeciliidae; genus Poecilia; species Poecilia formosa. The sequence goes on from NW_006800069.1 coordinate 296,163, forward strand.
TCTTAATCTCTTCTCCAAATCTATGGCACGATGCACCTGAAGAGCATTCATTCTTAATATAAGTGAAGTATTTTTGTTTCTCTTCACTTTCAGGTCTATCTCAAAGCTTTGTCTTTTCATTAAAAAAATTATGTTATTGTTTGTATACATCCTCTGGACAGTATGTCTGTGCTCAGAGGATTCATCCACATGTATTCCCCTCTTCCTGCTTGCATCTTTTTCCTTATATCCAAACTCCGTCTCTGTGAAGCTTCGTCTCTCACAGCCCTGCGCCCTGTGCTGGGCTGCTTAGCAACCGGTACAGAATAACATCGTTTCCTTATTTTTGGGGGGGCGGGGTGCTTCCTGCACCTCTTAGGTGTGACCTGTAAATGTTTCTCTTAAGTCTTTCTCTTCACTACTACTTACCAATGATTTCCTTGGATCATTTAGCAATATTGCTCAACTTAGCAAAGAGAGACATTATCAGTGTGGATTTCTCTATAACCAAACCTGAGTCGAGTGTGGGGCATTTTTACTTTAGATAAATCACAACTGAGCTCTTTGTAAACACAAAGAATCTGAAATGTTGCTGGTTTACCTATTGGGCTCAACGGAAAACGTGAAACAACGTCGCAACTATCTGAGATGAAGTTCCTGCTATTCTGATAAACAACCAGTAGGTGGCAATATAGCACTGCAAGCATATTCAAGAAACTTAAGTAGTTTTAATACATTTTTTGAACATCCTTTTTAAATTTGAACAATCTCCATGATGCGTGACTTTGTAAACAGATTCAGGTTTCAGGAAGTTTAAAATGAACTGTAATTATTGATATGTGTCTTTTTTTTTTACATTAATGTCTACACAAAACACAAATGTAGTAATTTAAAGGGTTAATGGCACAGTACATTCATAGAATTACATTGCAGTTGTTACATTGTATAAAGATATGTACAATTATACAGATGTTGCACCACAAACATAAAAATAAAAAAAGTTGGTACAATGAATAGAGAGAATTAAATAAGAGGATTATTGGTTCAAACAGAAGTTTGTGCAAGAAATTAGCTCAGTATGATGGTTGTAAGATTTAAAGTGTAAGAGTGATTTTGCAGTTTAGCTCATTGTTGGAAAATAATAATGGAAAAGGTCACAGTAGGTGACTTAGCTCAAAAACTGAAGGTAAACAACAACTTAGATAAAAATAACTCACATATAATCCAGTCCAACAGTATGGCATTCTTTTTATTAGAGTTTAATAAATTTGCTTTTTCAGTAAGCATTGGTACGGAAGTATCATTTTAATCATTCTTAATTTATTTGAATATCAATTTTTATATTTGTGTTTAAAACAACAGAAACAAGGAGAAAGAGATCAAAATCAACCCAATTTAATTCATGCTATATTAATGATATCACAGAATCCAAGACCGTTGATTAATATCGTTTCTACCTTAAAACCTAACAGACAAAAACAGACACTGTAATTAATATATTTGGTAACAGTAATAATATCCAACATGAAGTTTGCAGAATAAAGCTGAAAACTGATCGGTGAGCTTTTCAGATGTGAAGTTTTTCTGTACAGTCCCAGAATCAACAATGACTGGTTGGATAATTCACAGAGTTCCTTCTTTTAACAGACCCAGAGAGTCAGAAACTTTAGGGAATGAACAAAAATGCTGCTTTCTGTCCTGAAAACCAATACTGACTCAAGCAGTGTTCTGTTGCTGATTTGTACCTTTACAATCATGTTTTTCTGAATAATCCTCCACTTTGAAGATGACAGGACCCCTGATGTTGAAGCCAAGATAAAAACGCTTTGGGCTCAAAGTGCCAGATTCATGCACATGGTGAACCTGGCACTGATATTTTCTTATTATCTTCCCGCCTACACTAAGAAACATTTTTTCATCTCCTCCACTCTGTTGCATGGTCTCCATTTGAATGGGCTGAAGCATTTCCTGGATTTGTGGCAGCTGCCACACCTCCCCACTATCCCACATATCATTGATCTTCTTTCTTTTCATTTTGTTTCTATTTGTGTCCCTTGGTTTATTAGCGAGCTCCGTTTCCACCCGGTTTTCCACCGCTGCATCCAGTCTAGACCTGTGGATCCATCTGCTCAGTCCAGAGTCCTTCCCTAGAAAAAACAGTGGCAGCAGGTACCGACCTCGAAGGTAGTTGTCATAGACTTTGTCATAGGCCTTTTGCATCAAGGTGACATATTCTTCCATGTCAAGTTCATATTCGAGGCCAGGAAGGGGTTGATCAGGTTCTTCTCCTGTATTGTTCTCCTTTACATCTGCTTCCTCTATAGTTTGGTCTTCAGACTGAGCCTTGTCTGTGTCAGGTTCTTGTAACCTTTCATCATCATTGTTTTCTTGACCCTTCTGAAGCTGCTCCTCTGGCCAAAACAACAGCAGGACCAAAAGGTAAAACTCTGGGCCTTTACTATTCGCCCCATTGGGCAGAAGCCTCTGAAGTATTTCCTGAAGTTGTCTAACCAGGGCGTGTTGAGGAGAGTGAGGCTCCTTGTTGCTCAGGATGATGTTTGAAAGGATGTACCTCTCTGCCACTTTGACATCATCTGCAGCTTCCTCATAAGCAGTCTTTAATTCATCTCGGATTTGCTCCAGCTGTTGTCGTGTTTTCTCAGTCACCTCAGACTTGAAAGCTCGTTTCTCCTTCGACACGAAAAGGCCGTGATTCAGACAATCGAGAAGAGCTGGGAAGCTGGTGGAATCAGCTGCAACTTCTGCTGTGTATTGTTGATAGCAACTGGCAACATCTTTCCAAAAGAAATCTGGTTCCACTGTTATCCTGTCAGGCTGGGAGTAGCTGAGATACCATTCAAAAAATTCAAACTTGTCTTCAACTTCCAATTTTAGGGTGTCCTCAAATGGATTGTCATGTTTATGTTTCTCAGAGACAATCTTGGCCACTTCAATGAAACCAAAATGGCCTCGGTTGTTGAACGAAACGGAATAGTTGGCACAGCCATCATATTCACTCCATTCGGGGTGTAATTCCTTCTCAGCTTTCATCTCTACATCTTTGAACGCCTCAAGGGCCTTCACGGCCATTTTATTCACTTCAGAGGATCCTTTGACCCCTCTCAATAAATGGTTCTTGTAGACCTGTCCAAGGGTGTCTGCGGCATAGGAGTTATTCTGGGCTCTTTTGATGGCTTCTTTAGCCCATTTCTCAGCTTTTTTGAAGTTTGGGCGACATCCTCCAATGTTGTACAGCCGAGCAACAGTCTGGGGGAAAATGTGTTTGTCCTGGAATTTGTTTGAAGCTTTTATCAAAACCATCAGTGCTTTAATAAATTTTTCTTGCTCTACAATGTCTTTAATTAGCAGTGAGAATTTCTCTTTGCCCTTTGGACCCATCTCTCTCTTTGTCAGCAAATCTTTGACAAACTGGACAGTGTGAGGTTGGACTTCTTCCCCACAAAGCAGAAACACACAGTTCAGTGCTAAGGAACTTCTGGGAATGCCTAGTTCAGCTAACAGCTCCACAGACTTTCTAGCAATCTCTGAATGGATCAGGCGCACCTTTGAGCCAGATACTCTGATGAGCTTGGAAAACGGTTGCATTCTAACTTCGAAGGGAGGACCTCCATAGATGGGATCAGGCGGACCTAGGATTCCTCGACACTCTTCCATGATCAGGTAGGAATTGGGAACATAGGCATTCAACAGTGCCAACATTGAGAACAATTTTGAATTGGTGGACATTGGGTTGGTCAGCACATGTGCAGAAATGTACGGTTCACAACAAAAAAATAAACAACCATATTTTTTGTCAAGATCAAGGGCAGAGTTCACATCTTCTCCTGAGTTACTTTCCATGATGGTCACATCAAACAGAAGGGTCTATTCTTTTGTTTTTGTTGCTTCTGCTTGAAAAAGTTGTTTCACCACACACAGTTTGCAATCCTAAAAATAGAAGAAACGAGGTTTTTAGCATAAATATTAAAAATAACAAGACATAGTGAGATAAAAGTGCTGGAACTGAACCCAGAATATCAAAACCCACAGAATGGTCCAGATCATGTCAGTCGGTGTGTGTTGAAAGCCTTTGTTGAACAGCTATAGAATGTCTTTCCAGACATATTTAACATTTTTCTTGGCCAAATTGCCAACCTGTCCAAAGACTGCCATCACCATTCCTCTGACCAAGAAGCCAAATCCATCTTTGATGAATTTTACTGTCCAGGTAATATTGACACCATCAGCACAGAAATGTTTGGAGCAGTTTATGAGTAATCACATCACATCATACATCTTCACTAATCAGGACTTGCTTCAGTTTGCCTCACTGAGAAGTTTTACTGTCGATCTCCACCCAACTCCATAATATGTTGACACACCCAGGAAAGAAGGAAAGGCATGTTGTAGGTGTCTCCTTGTTTCCAAACACCTGAAGTAAATGAATGGATGATTAATAGGTTTTTGCAGGGTTACTTGAGGACCAGGTTTGGGAACATCTGGTTTAGGTGAATGTTACCAGTCCAGTTAGAGATTATCGCCATAATTATCTTAACTGGAAGTTAAGGTATGCTGTTAAATTTTTGTACTTTTGAGCGATGTTTTGAATATGCATGTAGTGAGTTCACACTATTTGCTGTTCTGTAATATGACAACTCATCAAGCAGGTATTCATGAAGCAATAACAGGCAGCGTCTGTCAGCTGTTAAGCTATGAATTCCAGATAATCATGTGTTGCCCTACCTTAGTAATTCTGATTAAAATTAATGACTTTGTCAACAACTGCCTTTGCTAGTCATTAACAGTTAGTCATTGCCAAGCCTATTGCTGCACAACACAACATTCTGCAAAGGCTGGAAGGATCCTCACATTCACAACAGCACAGCAGAAGAGAGACTCTGGTAATGAGAACAGCTGAGGAAACCATCAGAGTCTCATCTGCAGCACATTTACAGAGAGAAGATGGCATCTTAACAGACAGCTCACAGCAACTTCATTCTCACCTTCCTGTTGCTTGGGGAAAAAAATGCCGGAGGACATTAAACATTTTTTTTTCCTCCACAATCAAACTCCTGAACCAAAGAATGTCGCATGCAGAGTTGGGTTATAGTATTTTTTGTGTCTGTTCTTGTCCGTGGATCTGTGGAGCTCGGTTTAGTTTTTGTGTGATGCATAGAAATAACATATCAAGTTCTTCCTTTGTTCGTTCATTTATTCATTCATTCATTCATTTCATTCCTAATGTCTCAGGATCCACTTACCTGCAAATGTCACAACCAGAGGACCAACAGGACTAAATCATCTGCAATAAGCAAAGAGAATACTTTCCAAATCAGACACAAATCTCTACTTGACTGTGTGAACGTCACAGACAGGTGACTCTTTGTGGCCTAGACTCAGTCCGACCTCATATGTAAAAATGTAGGTCAGCAATTTTCTATATTTTGACATGCAAAGTTGAATTCCAACCTTGTACGTCAAAATACAGAAATACCGCTGACCTGTGTTGAACTCTTCACGCCGAATGAGTATTATAATTTACAATTCCAAATGTCAAAATGGATGGCCAATCACCGAGTCTTATCAGAAACAATTTAAATAGTCTGTGTATTAGAAATTGAAATGTTCAATTTGTAATGTTTGTAATAACACCACTTTAACAATGTTTGCTTAATACAAAATTTGTAGCCAAAAAGTGCTAAAACTCACTTAAAATGCTTTTTTTTCCTGATGAATGATTTGACAATAATCAAAAATACGACACAAACAACATTTAACTCTTACCCACAGAGACGAATGAACACACACACTCTCCAGTCATCTTACCTGTCAGAGTTCCAGCAGGTGTGCAGGTGACTGAACAGTAGAACAATGTTATTTATAATCAGCTTTGACCACATCCTCCCCACGGTTTCAAATTTTCTATCTTGATGATGACATGAGTTTCATGTTCCATTGCATTCCTTCTCTTGTTTCTTTATGTGTGTCTCAAACGTGCCACGGTTATTAATAGCTCAACTTGAAAGGCAGCATGCCACCTAATGAGTTGTGTTTCTTCACAAGTGAAAGTAATATCTTAGTTCAAAACTTTTGGTTTGAACATTTTTTGTTCATACCCAACATCTTAGGTATGTTTCTTCAGAAACAGTGGTTTTGTTCAGCCATCTTGTAAATGGTCAATTCATGTGTTTCCTAGATATCTATAGAAAAAACAGGGAACAAACAGTTTAAATGGATTATATAGGCTGAGGGAAAAGTGTAGAGGTTTCATATCAGTATATGAAACTGATATGAATCCAAGCCATCCAATTGCCACAAAATTATTGTATTTAATTTGTATTCTGCTGCTCCATTGCGGTTTCCCATTAAATTTCTGGTTTCCCCCCAAACCAAAACAATCTGAAAATTGCTGTGTCCAGTAATCAGGAGGATTCTTCATCATCTCTCTTTCAATAAGATTTGCACAAAGTTATAAATGGTATCTAAAAAAGCAACACGGCAGATGATGTGTTAAGGTGAGGTGTCTTGTTGTGTTAAAATGAACATTGATACAATAACACCTCAATGCCGGAGCATTAGAGCTCTTCAAAAGCAGTTAGTGTTTCTAGGATGCAATGAAAGCACAGAATACAAAGAAATAGTAACTTTAGAGAACTGGAGAATCCCCTGAATATTGGGAAAGACAAAAATGTTTATTCTAACTCGTATAATGTTACTGTTGCCATGTTAGCTAACCCACATCGTGTGAAAGGTTATTTTCTACAGTAGGTGAAATTTTCTCAAAACAGAGAAACCAGCACAGTCAGTGAAAAGTTCTGTTTTTAAAACAATTGACATTTTCTTGCTATAGTGACATTAGCATGGTTACTAACAAGTTAATTCACATTAAAATCCTCTCATTTACTTCCACTTTTCCTTTTGGTCTAGTCTTTGATTTAAAGATTAACAATATGCTAGAGTTGCGTATTAGCATCAAACTTTCAGTTTAAAACTTAATACTATACATTTTAATCACGTCATTAGTCACTACACGTTCAGCATTTGTCCACTTGATGGCGCAGTAGTGCAGCTTCATCTTGTCACATGGAGTTGAAAGCTTCATGGCATCCATAGTCAGCTTTGGGGACGAATTTTATTGGACTGCACTTTTTTGGTTATTTTGCACCAGTACTTTACAGACAATGGTCCAGTCTTACACCTCATTCCTATCCTAATGGGTCCTTTACCTTTTTAAGTAGTTTGAGTATATATGAAGCGCAGCTGAAAGAGTTGGCTTACAATAGATGTAGCTTTTATTATTAAAATTAGACAGGAAATTAGCTTCTTAAAAGACATGTGTGTGGCCCTTAAAAGGACCGTTTTGTTGTTTTGTCAGTATGAGGAGCAGTTTAACCTCCGAAGCCGTACAGAGTGCGGCCCTGCCTCTTCAGAGCGTACACCACGTCCATGGCGGTGACGGTCTTCCTCTTGGCGTGCTCGGTGTAGGTGACGGCGTCACGGATGACGTTCTCCAGGAAGACCTTGAGCACACCGCGGGTCTCCTCGTAGATGAGACCGGAAATACGCTTAACTCCCCCGCGACGAGCCAGACGGCGGATAGCGGGCTTGGTGATTCCCTGGATGTTATCACGGAGAACCTTACGGTGACGCTTGGCGCCTCCTTTACCGAGTCCTTTGCCTCCTTTTCCTCTGCCGCTCATGGTGGTATCGATCTAGAAAAGTCTGAAGCGATAATGAGGACTACACGGATGAAGCACCGCCTATATCTGTGAACTGCGGACGTGAAAGAGAACAGGAGAGGAACCGAGCTTCAGTCACATCGTTGAGACTGAAAAAGTTCGTTTTTTCTTAATTGCGTTTTTTAAATGAAGTCTTCCTTCGGTAATTCAGAAATTAATTAGGAAAGAATAAAAATAAGTAAGGACTCTGTTAAGTTTTTAATATAATAAAGAGGAAAGTAATGTAAAAATCTGGTGTTTCAGTTGAGAAACTATTGAATGAACTGAATGTCGTTATTTTGTGAATTTTAAGAGCTTTAAAATTATAGAAGAAATGATAATTATGTAGATGTTTGCATATATCGTGTACCTGTGTTGAGTGGATGTGAATGAACAGTAGATATTTCGTTTTATATATATATATATATATATATATATATATACAATCTGCCGAGTTATGGATTGAATGGCCAGTATAAGCCCCGACTTCACTTTATTCCTCTTTTGACATAAGGTTGTAGAATAGTGTTTTATTTTGTTTCAGTTTTTGTAATGTAAACCTATATAAAAATACAAAAAAATCTCATTTGATTTATTAGTTTTAATCAGTTTAATATTTGATGAGTGCCAACACATCTAATCGGTTGTATTTTTACCTAATTTTCTAATACATTGAAATTCATGTCTGCAATTTAATAACATGAATTTGTCTGACTACATCCTGTTCTTATTAAAAAAATAAATTAATTGTACCATTACATATTTTGTCCTATCCAAAAACTTAACTTTAGTATAGAAGTGAAGTGGCTGAGATCACAGCTCAGAACCAGAATTACTGTTGGTATTGCAGATATAATATACACCAATATTTCCACTGGCGAATAAAATGAATTGCAACTTTAAGAACATGTATAATTTTGGGATACTTTGTTCCACCGTAGCTGGAGATAGGCACCAGCACCCCTCCCGACCCCACTGAGGGACAAGGGTGTTCAGAAAATGGATGGATGGATGTTCCACCGTGGGGTTACATTTGTATAGTTTCAAGACTTCATAAATAAAATTGAGTGCTTATGATAAACTTGTTCGTCAAAGCAGCAGCAGCAGTCCAAGCTCTTAAAATAAAGTGTGTGGCTCTTAAAAGAGCCGTTGTTCGTTTTCAGCGGGTATCGGGAGTTTACTTGGCCTTTGCGGGCTTCTCGGTCTTCTTGGGCAGCAGCACCGCCTGGATGTTGGGCAGCACCCCACCCTGAGCGATGGTGACTCCACCCAGCAGCTTGTTGAGCTCCTCGTCGTTGCGGACGGCCAGCTGCAGGTGACGGGGGATGATGCGGGTCTTCTTGTTGTCGCGGGCGGCGTTCCCAGCCAGCTCCAGGATCTCAGCGGTCAGATACTCGAGCACAGCGGCCAGGTAGACGGGGGCTCCGGCACCGACCCGCTCGCCGTAGTTGCCTTTGCGCAGCAGCCTGTGGACACGGCCCACTGGGAACTGGAGTCCGGCTCTAGAGGAGCGGGTCTTGGCCTTAGCTCTGGCTTTTCCTCCGGTCTTTCCGCGGCCACTCATTTTGTTGTTGCTTCTTAATGGAGATGAGACTCGAGAAAGAAATGAGAAGCAGCGGCTGAAAGCTGCATTTTATGTCCGCGGAGAGGAGCGGGATGATGCAGGCGACCAATCAGAAAAGCTCCCAGCAGAGCGGGACGGAGAGGCGGACTTTTTAAACGCAGCTTCCTCCAATGAGCGGCGGACATTAAGCCGGGAGGAGACGCCTCTGGGCGGCGCTGAGCTCCAGGAGGAGCCGCTAACCAACCAGGATCCGGAGCGGAGCCGCAGCGTCACAGAGTGACGCCCAGAGCCTCGGCTTAAGAACAGCGGAGCCTCGGCGCTTTGCATCATTTTTCTCCTGATCGTGATCAGAGAACAGAAGCATGGCCAGAACCAAGCAGACCGCCCGTAAGTCCACCGGAGGCAAAGCCCCCAGGAAGCAGCTGGCAACAAAGGCAGCCAGGAAGAGCGCTCCGGCTACCGGCGGCGTGAAGAAGCCTCACCGCTACAGGCCCGGTACCGTGGCTCTGAGAGAGATCCGTCGTTACCAGAAGTCGACGGAGCTGTTGATCCGTAAGCTGCCCTTCCAGCGTCTGGTCCGAGAGATCGCTCAGGACTTCAAGACCGACCTGCGCTTCCAGAGCTCCGCTGTCATGGCTCTGCAGGAGGCCAGCGAGGCCTACCTGGTGGGTCTGTTCGAGGACACCAACCTGTGCGCCATCCACGCCAAGAGGGTCACCATCATGCCCAAAGACATCCAGCTGGCCCGCCGCATCCGCGGAGAGAGGGCTTAGAGGCTGCAGCTCCAACTAACACACAACGGCTCTTTTAAGAGCCACACACAACCTCATTAAGAGCTTGTTCCCCTTTAACACAATGTTTAAATTAATACCACTATACCAGGTATATCGGCGTTTTATCATTTTAGTGCTAGAAGCTATTTTCTAGAAGTGTGACCAAACTATGTAAAACTGCAGCTTGATTTCAATGAGATCAAGGCGCATTCTCATGAATAGAAGGTTTTTAATTGTGGCAATTTCTGACAATTTTGTTCAGAACCCAAAATTCGGCAGAGCTAAAGGAGCTTGTGCGCAATTTCTTAATTCAGAAAAGTTGTTTTGATTAGCTTAATCTGATATCTAGAGTTGGAAATATGACTGTTTGACCCTTAAAATGAAGAATTTGACACTTGATTTCTTGAAACCTTTTCATCGGTCAAAATGTATTTGAATATTTTGAATTTTTCTTTACCTCGTCAAAATGTAAATGCAGATGTTTTGAATTGCTGCTCAAGATAGTCGATGTCCAATTTAAGAATATAAATGCAACAGTTGGAAAGCTAAACTGCACACAATGAAATATCTTTATCGGCTCAGTAATGTTTTAGCTTAGCATGTGTGTATGGATTTTTATCGCATTTAATTTATACTGCTTTGTTTCAGTAAAACTACAGATAGATCTTAGCTAGTGGCTAAATACGATGCATAGCAAGTCTTTTGACATGATTGTTTCTGTATATTGTTCAATACACTAACTCAAGTTCAGAGGCAAGATGAAACTGCTAATTTACCAAAAATATTTAACACAGGAAAATCTCAAGTTTTATTTTTTAACATCTCAAACATTAAATTTATTTCATTGCATTTCCCTTATATGTTTATTCACACACACATTCTTTGTAGATTTAGTCAACTTAACAAAAATGTTTGATCAACAACAAAGTACCTACTAAACTGACTCATTCACTTAGAACATAATAGGTTGCAACAATTTCACCAAAGTTTGATTCAAATAAATCTTACAAAATGACAAAAGAAAACAAAAACTGACCTCAGCCGACAAAACAAAAAAGGGGAGACGACATCAATTGGTAACTTCTTCTAGTGTTCTTGTCCACTGCATTCAGGTCCCTCTGATTAACCCAAACAAACCCACAAATCCAAACTACCAAAGCCAAAAACAAGACTGGTGTAACATGAAAAACTGACTTATGAATGAAAGATAAACAAATAGAAGAAAAAAATGTAGATTTCAGAGAAAATAACAGTCACGTAGTGGAAGGGACGGGCCTTCAGACTGGTTCTTCTGGGTTTGAACCTTCCAACTCTCTCAGCTCTGGAAGGAGAAAGAAAACACATTTGTCATATTCAACGTCATCCATTAAACTAATCTGTTATCCTTGTCTGACTGTAAAACATGACACTGATTAATTGCATTGTGCTATTAATATAACTGGATAGAGCAGTTTTACAGGAACCAAAAAGACAATTGAATTACGGCAAACAGCTAAAGAGCCTTGGTGGTGCTACACATACGGCTTTGAACGTTACAGGTTTTTTTGATTCTAAAAATAAACTGATTAAGGCCTAAACACACATGGAGAATGATGGTAATGCATCATACATATGCAGTTTTAGTCATTTTGGACAACTTATTAAGGTGCAAAGAAGGAGGGATCTGCCCCTGGATCTTTCACACCAACAATACATCAATTTTTACTCGCCTTAAAAACTAAGATTGGAAGTCATTTTCAGTAATCATAACCATGTTTTTGTAGAAACGGGGTGCTATGTCTTTCTCTTACGTAGATCTGGGGTAATCTATCATACTTCAAATGAGTTAACATTGGAGACAATGGATGAAGTGTAAAATGATATAAATATTCATAAGATTTTGAGCATTTTGATTACCTGATTGCTTATTTAAATACCAATAGGACACTGGGGTATGAGTTGGTGAAGGGGAGAATTGATCCATAGTCATAAACATTAACAACATGGGAGAACACCAGCTAGTTCTTAGTAAATGGTATATAGCACTTCTTCAGCTATTTTTCACCCATTCACTCTCACACTCACAGTTTAAAAACACAGTGCCCATCCTGACATGAGAAAACCGAAGCCAAACCTATAATCTTCTGATCACAAAACGATTATTCTACCCACAAAGGTACAGTGGCTAAGCAGTAAATATGCTTCCTTTCGTTTCCTTACAAATGTCTTGGTTGTGAGTAAGGAACCATTGTTATCTGCATGTAAATAAGCGAGCCATGTTATCTCACCTCTTTCTACCTTTTTAGTCTGGATGTCAAAGGCCACTGGACCTCTGATGGTGAATCCAAGGAAAAAGGAAACTTGCCGTGCTTTCCAGAGACTTCTTTGTAGATTGGCTTCAATTTCAATCTGTTTGCTACCAACAGGAAGGAACAAACTGTAGTTCCTTACTACCCCTTCAAACTTGATCAGGCGTTCTTTGACCTTGCCATCTTTGAATATGTCTTCATTTGTCCAGTTTTTCATTTTGCAGTCTGGATCCGTTCCTTGGCTGTGCTGAAAGAACAGATGCTCGAGAACTTTTCTGTGAACAAGTCTGTCCAGATCTTGTCCTTTTCCGATGAAAAACAGAGGTAGGAGGTATCTTGATCTAAAGTACTTCCGGTATGCCTTTTCATATGAGAGGCCCATTTCCTGGATTTGTTGGTTCAGATCAAAGCTACTTTTATTTTCACTGTTTGCGGGCCACGACAAAAGTAAGGCTAGCATGTGCTGCTCAGGAGGATTACTGTGATCCGGCGGTTTTCCCTGTTTGAATCTTTGAATTAAAGCTTCAGGAGAATCAGGAAAGGTTGCTCTCAAGTTCCGGGACAAAATGTAAGCCAGAATGTAGTTGGCTTCATTTGATCTGGACTTTGTCTTTGACCATACTTTTTTCCAACATTCGGCTATACACTTGAGTAGATCTTCAGAGTACTCTCTGTCCATGCATGCAAGCACTCCTGCAGATGTTGTTGCAAGGTTCTGCTGAAGCTCATGCTTACACTGATCGGCGTTTGGTATGACCTCTGCTGACAGCGAGTAACCAACAAACTTCTTTTGACATTCATAGGTTTCTTCCGAAATGTATTCAGGGTCATCTCTCTCTATGCTGAGCTTTGAGAAGGTCAGATATTGAGCAAAAAACTCAGCTTTTTTCTGAACATCTCCTTTAAGGTTGCTTACCAGATCATTGAATCTGTAAAGTTTGTTGTCTCCAAATTCTTTCAGGACAGAACCAAAGGACACCTTCTTTGTAAGAACTGCTTCCCATCGTTCGTTTTTCTTCACAAGTAAGTCATAGAGAAGGTTGCAGACCTGTACAAACCCAAACTGCCCTGTGCAGTTGAACAGATGTGAGAATCGAACTGTCCTATCACTAGAGGTGTCCATCTGATGTTCTTCTTCCGCAAGTTGTTCTTCATGCTTGAAAGCCTCAATAGCTTTTCTGGCTAGCAGCAAGACTTGTCTTGGGTTTGAAGTTTCCCCTCTGTTCTTGAGGCAGTTCTTGTGGACCTGACCCAAAGTATCAGCGATGAAGGAACTTTGGGGATCTCTTTCCTTTGCTCTCTTTGCCCACATTTCGGCTAGGTTGTAATCTTTTAACTCTATGTAGTAGAAACGAGCAAGAGCTTGAGGAAAAAAGGGATCGTGAGGAAATTTATTTGATGCCACCTTTAAGACGGGCGCACACTGGACCTTGTCATCTTGTTGGATATCCAGAATGAGTTTTGAAAATCTCTCTTTTTCCCCCTTAACCTCTAAGCTGCTGTTTGGGTCAAGTTTTGTTTTAAATTCTCTTTTGGTCAACATGTCTTTAATTAAATTAAGCAAATATAATGGGAACTTCCCATGGTCCTCATATTTGTAGTAATTATTCAGGAAGTTTATTGCTGTGTCACTTCTTGTCACTCCTTTATCATCCAGGAGTTTGGTACAACACTTTGCTATCAGTGGGTGAGCCATACGGACCTTTCTCTCTGTTCTTTCATCTTCTTGGAAGGTGACAATGAGGTGACTAAAGGGCTGCATTTTGTCTTTCACTGATACGTCTGCAAAAGCGTTGCTTTCCTCCTTGAGGAAGTCGAGGCACTGAGATTCCAGCAGATAGGATCCTGGTACATAGGCATTCAGTAAGGATAGGAAGGCAGCTAACTGGGCCTTCAAGGGTCTCCGTGCTTTTGAACAAGATCTAATTATCTGGCAGGCTTTGTTGATGTATTCTTCTGAGAAATTAGTCTGCATTATGTTAAAGCCGTGGAACTCTCTGATCTTTTCGCCGTACTTTTCAGTGAGCTCCTTCTTCTTTTCATTGAATTTCTGCTGTTCGTTCTCTGACAGCTCTCTTTTTAGGAAAACATTTTTACTTTGTAGCAGGATATCCTTTCTCACACAGCTTAGTAAAACTGCCACAGGCATGCGGGTGACTATGTTATGTTTCTTGACAGTCATCATAATGCTCTCTTGGAGCTTGTCAAGGATCTGCTCATCATTTAGTAACAGCAGTACTGTGTTCTGGTGACCGAGACTGCCTGCCGTAAAAAGATGGACCACTTCCTGCGCCACTCTTGTGGTGTTTGAGGCCGAGTTTGTAAGAACTGCACAGCGGAAGGTTTTCTTTAAGTCCCACAACGCCTGCATTGCCATTGTAGTCCCTCCGCTTCCTGACTGGTGGAACAGTTTTACTGTGGACATCGCAGGGAGTTTTCTTTTCATTTGAATTTCCTCCTTGAGTTTTTCAAATCCATCTCGTTTGGTAAAAAGTGTTCCAGTGCCAGATAATGCTTCCTGCTCGTTAATGTGAAAGTTCAGCCAGTTTGGAGGGGCCCCCCTGTAAAAGTTTTCTTCTTCTTGTTCTGTAAACGTTGGATCATCTCCTTCAAACTGATCTTCATAGAGAACATCTGACAGAGAAAAGAGATCCCTAATGTCACTTTTCACATATATCCTACGGCCTGGAGCAGTGGACAAGCCCGGTCCGGTTTCCATGTCAGATTTTCAGTTTTCTGTAAAAACAGAAGAAAAATCCAGATTAATTTTTGAGTGAATGGTTCAACCTCAGCAGTTCACTGAAGTCACTGAGATTGACTGACCTGCTCAGTAAGTCCAGTCATGAAGTTTATTGACACTAAATGGTAATATAACAAAGCGGAAGAATTGGAAATAACAACAACTCAACCATAAATTTGTTGCCCCGGTTGCATATTAAAGAGGGGTCAAATGTCCATTTTGTGCCAGGTGTGGGGACAGAAAAGGCCTCAGAGATGTCAGCAGTCAGAGGAGAACGGACAGACTGAGGTGTCAGAAAGACAACAGCAGCTCAAATACTCGCCGGTCACAGCCGTCATCTCCAAACACACAATGTTTGTTTTTGAGACGCTGATTACTGACCGTTTGCAGCAGCGCAGAAAAAAGTCCATCTTCTTGTCAAATATTTTTTTTGAGTCTTTGCTGCTCCCTTGAGGAAAAAAAAGCCAAATGAAAATAATTTTTATGATACAATAAAGTGTGGAGAAAAACAATGATTATGAGGCTCAAAGACCAAACGGTTTGACAACATAGTAGTGACATTTTTTCCAGCCCAGCCTCTCCTCATCGAGTTTTTATGTTAAACTTTATGGAAACTCTTGCAGTAAATGAATCTGGATGATGTCATATTGAATGGGAGGGACCAGTATCTATTAAACTCACATCAGATTGTTACATAATACATAAATTATTCAATATGTTGGTCTGAGTGGATAAATATGTTGTCAACAACTAAAAAAAGAAAAGCTCCCTTGCCGATAGATTAAAGATAATGGGCAATTAAAAACAACACAACAAAAATGTTAACCAAGCAGAACTGATGGGGCGTAGCTTCTTAGTTCTGCCTGTCAGAAACTCAGTCCTTTGTTTTCCTGTTCTGGCTCTTCATTCCCTCTGACTCAGAACTGAGGACACAGTGTCAGAAGTCAGAGAAGCATTTGGTGCTCACGCTCAGCAGATCTCATCTTGCCAGTCCTGTCTGTTTACATTTCATTGCGTTGAGTATTTAATAAAAACAAAATATGAGAATAAGTACAATTGACATGGGGAACTGATACAACTAACTTTACAGTCTCTGACATAAACAGAAACCTGTTACAGACTCAGCTTATTTTACTTCAGTTGCAAGTTCAGTTTATCTACTTTTTTGTTTTTGCGTGTAAGCTAAGGCTGATTTATTTTTTGAGTTATGAAAAATAATTAAGTTGCTCAAGTTTAAGTTCAAATACTGTATATATTTAAAATTCTCACAGCATTTTACTGTCAAAAATATAAGCGGCAATGAGTCTCAAATAGAGTCGTGGCAATAGAGCTCAAGAACAGTTTATTGATCCCACGGAGGAAAAGTCCATTTGAAGTTGTCAAAAAGTGCCTTTAATTTAGCTTAGGAGCTGAAAATAAGATTAATCGATGGGATCTCTTCATCCGTGGTTGTTCCAGGCGTTCGACCTTATCCAGAAACTCAACTTGGACGTTTGAATACAAATTTTGAGAAACAGAATGAAACATTCTTACCTGTGAGAGTCCCAGCAGGTGTGCAGCTACTGAACAGTCAGGTGAGGCTATTTATCACTTTGACGTTGACCCGCCCCGTGTTTTGAATACTTTCCTCTGAAATGGGACAGGTGTTTCTGCCGTTGTTCTTTGCTCTTTCCCATTAACCATTACATCTACCTGTAACCACAGTTCTGCTGTGTTACAGATTTCAGGTCTCTTTAGAAATGATGGTTTGGTTCTGCTTTCTTTGGCCTGGACAGATTAAGAAAAAAAAATTCTAGATTTCTATGGAAAAAAAGTTTAAAATGTATGGATTTAATGCAAAATTGTAGGAAGTTTCAATTCAACAAATGTAAAGCTTTCTTACGTCATTACATTTTTTAAAATTGTTATTATATTTTGGTTAATATCTGCTCTGAAAGCTACTTTCTCCTGCTGGAAACATTCTCCCTGATTCTTCTATTTACAAACCAAAATTACATTTACATTTTTGTTGAACAAACAATCACTTTTAAGAGAATCTTAAAAGTGTTGCTTTACACAGCGATTTGATTTTCATCTGAATTTTGTTTTCATCTCACTCAGAGTATTTGACAAAGACATGACAAAATCTGAGGGGTTTCACCAAATAACAAGATGCCCTATAATTTTATTGGCATTCCTGATAAAAATAAAAAGTGAAAATGTATCTCTCACTGCATGCAGAAGCATAATTTCACACTTAAATATAAATATTTTCAAGATGTATTTGTTTCATGAAGCCTCAGAGAGTTCATGGTCTCATGTAATCTAGGAGGTTCCTGGAACATCACAGACCCACAGCATCACAGTTCCTCCACTATACTTCACAGTGGGAATGAGGTTCTTTCCTCGTATTTATCTGTTATTTCACCTTCCTGTCAAAAAGCTAAATCTTAGTCACATCTGACCAAAACACACATTTAAAGGTACAGGAGAGTTTTAGAAGGTCTTTGTTTATGTCTGTGACAGTAGACCAAAGGACGACTTTATTTTCCTAGCTTCACTCTGCAAAAGGCAGCTGGAAGTAGATAAAAAAATAAAATAAAATCTAAGGGTTGCTATGGCAACACGACAGCCCTGCGATGATTCAAAGTTTAAGATTCCTTTGTTTATTATTTGTGCAGAGATACATGAGGTGAAATGCCAGTAGAGGAGTGTGACATCATGTGATCATCATCAAGTGATAGATCAGAAACCGAATGTGCCTGGACACGATCAATTCAGAAACATAAATTATAAGTAATAAAGGGACCATTCAATGATTTATTGAATTTATAGATGCTAGCACAACTGGTTGTGTTAGATTGTGTTAGGTTGATGATTTAAAGCGGTGTGCAGAAGACTGACATAACACCTGTCATGAACGTAAAGAAGTCTTTATGAATGTTTATGACATTTGTCATGCAGTGTCATTCAGTAAAAAATGACACTTTTAATGCAAAGTTGCTCTAAAAGTTGCATTGAAAGTCCATTAAAAGTGCCAACTTTGCATGATTTTGTAAACAAGACAATTTAATGCAAAGTTAGCTCTTTTAATGGACTTTCAATGCAACTTTTAGAGCAACTTTGCATTAAAAGTGTCATTATTTACCGAATGACACTTCATGACAACTGTCATAAACATTCATAAAGACTTCTTTACATTCATGACAGGTGTTATGTCATGTTTATGACAGTGTCATGACAGTCTTATGCACACCCCTTCAAATAAAGCGTTACCGATTATTTTATGATTTATGATATGTGATTATTCCCTTTTCTGTATAAAGATACTAAGACAAAAGATATGTGATGTTATATAATATGAACACTGAACCATCCATGGAATTTTGAAAAGGAAAAGATCTTTCATACTTAAGGTGATAACACACAAAGACCCAGTATTTTGTTATTATTAATTTATTTATTTACTTAATAAACAACTCATATTTATGGCACAAAACAACTTACAAGCAGTCCAGACCAATAACATGACCTCCTTTTTATGACTTCTCTGCAGACATCCGCCCTTTCATATAACATTATGACAGAACAACCAATTTAATAGTTTTTCATTTATTCAATAATCTTCACTTCAATTTGTGATTGTTTAATGATAACAACTTGAATAATGGTTATAAAAAAAGGGAAATTCATTCATGATTAACAACAAAAGCTTTTTAACACACTTGTCAAAAGTCAATAAAAGTGTAACACACACTGTGTCACAAACATATTTAGTCGTGTGATTTAAAAAACCAAAATAAGAAATATGTAGGATATTCATAAAAAAAAAAAAACAGACGGTGTTTAAAGCATGTCTGAATAATGCTTTCTGATTCAAAAGCAACGCTGACATCTACAGAGTCGTTTTGCTGCTTTGTTGGTGAACCTTTATGATGTCTTCAGGGGCCCTCAGAGGTTATTCCTTTGGCACTTTGAAGACGACAGGACCCATGATATCGAAGCCAAGATAAAAAATCTCGGGGCTCTTTGCCGAAGTGCCAGATTTACACTCTGTTCTGACTTTAATTTTCTCCCCTCCAACACTAACAGTCGCCTTTACGTCTGACTGCACTGTACAGGTCACGTCTGAGAGTGGCTGAAGTAGCTCTTGGATTTGTGGCAGCTGCCACGCCTTCCAACTCATCCACATCTCATTGATTTTCTTTCTTTTTACTCTGTTTCTGTTCGGGGCGTTACCAAGCTCTGCATCCACCACGAGTTCCACCACCGCGTCCAGTCTAGACCTGTGGATCCATCTGCTAAGTCCAGAGCCCTTCCCTAGGAAAAACTTTGGCAGCAGGTAACGACCTCGGAGGTACCTGTGATAGACTTCAAGATAAGCCTTTTCCATTAGGGTGACATATTCTTCCAGGTTATAGTTCAGACCAGAAGATGGTTGTTCAGATTCTTTTCCTGTGTTTGCTTCCTCCAAGGTTTGGTCTCGAAGCTGCTCCTCTGGCCAAAACAACAGCAGGACCAAAAGGTAAAACTCTGGGTGTCTTTGATTCACCACGGTAAACATGTGTCTCCTAAGTATTTTCTGAAGTTTTCTAACCAAGGCGTGTTGAGGAGAGTGAGGCTCCTTGTTGCTCAGGATGATGTTTGAAAGGATGTACCTCTCTGCCACTTTGACATCACCTACATTTTTATTATAAGCAGTCTTTAAATAATCTCGGATTTGCTCCAGCTGTGGCCGTGTTTTCTCAGTCACCCCAGACTTGAAAGCTCGTTTTTCCTTCGACACGAAAAGGCCGTGATTCAGACAATCGAGAAGAGCTGGGAAGCTGGTGGAATCAGCTGCATTTTCCGCTGTGTATTTTTTATAGCAAGAGGCAACCTCTCTCCAAAAGAAATCTGGCTCTACAGTTGTCTTGTGAGGCTTGCCAAGATTGGAGTAGCTGAGATACCATTCAAAAAACCCAAACTTCTCTTTTACTTCAGATTTTAGTTTCTCCCTGAATGGATAGTAACATTCATGTTTCTCAGAAACTATCTTGGCTACTTGAATAAAACCAAAATGGCCTCGGTTGTTGAACGAATTTGTTTCATCATCACATTCATCCTTAGCTTTCTTCTCCACACTTCTGAAAGCTTTAAAGCCTTTCTCTGCCATATCATTGACTTCATTGTGTGATGTGGTTTTTTCCTTTAACCAGTTCTTATACACCTGTCCAAGAGTGTCAGCAGTATAGGAGTTTTTTGAATCTCTACTTATAGCTTCATTTGCCCAGTCTTCTGCTTCTTTATAGTCTATGTCATTCTGGTAATACAAGCGAGCAATTGTTTGAGGATAGATGAATTTGTCTTGAAATGTCCGGGAAGCCTCTATTAATACATCAAGAGCTTCAGAAGGACCCTCTATTGTCAATATGTCTTCTATCAATGTTGAGAACTTACTTCTGCCATTCTCTTTCTTTTCTCTCTCTGTCAGTAGCTTTTTTATCAATTCGACTATGAAAGGTTCTGCTTGGTCTCCGCAAAGTGAAGCTATACATTTGGATGTGATGGCACTTCTGGAAATCTCCAGGTCAGCCAGTTGCTCCAAAGATCTATTTGCAATATCTGGGTGAATCAAGCACAGACATTGTCTGGATGCATCAAGACTGAGGAATGGCTTCATTTTTTCTTCAAGTGAAGAATCGTCAAGGATCTGTTGGCACTTTTCCATGAGCAGGTAAGAGTTTGGAACATACGCGTTCAACAGCGCCAAGATAGAGAACAATTTTGTGTTGTCGGAATCTGGGTAGTCTTCAACATATACAAATATGTCTGATTTAAAAAGACAGAAGAAGAAGTCTAGGAATGACGTCTGATTAATATTTGAGGTCACAGTTCTTTCTGAGCTACTTTTTGTAGTCGTCGTTCGCAGCGCCATGCTGTCTTTCCCCATTATTTCTTTAGTCAGACGTAAGGACACATCTTTGCTGGTTTCCACCACATTGCTCCCTGTCAGTACATTTCTGAGGGAACTGACTGTATGCGGCTGGACTTTATCCCCATAAAGTAATTCTATGCAATCCTTCACTATAACATTTTTGCCAATGTTCAGGTCAGCTAATAGCTCCAAACAGCTCTTGGCCACATCTGTGTTTATCACATGCACGGCTCCACTGGACACCGTGATGAAGCAGGAAAAAGGCTCCATTCTTTCCTCAAAGGGAGGCTCTCCATGGCTGGGATCAGGCGGTCCGAGGATTTGTTGACAGTCTTGAAAGTCCAGCTTGGACTCCGGATCATGTGCGTTCAACAAGGCCAACACTGAAAACAGCTTTGTGTTGGTGGACAATGGCTGGTTTCGCACATATTCAGAAATGCGTGGTTTGTGAAGAAGAACTGAATGTTCGTCAGGTGTCTCTGCACTGAGGTCAGGGGTCACGCTTTCTCCTGAGTTACTTTCCATTGTGGCCTCTCCAAATGGAAGAGATGTCTTCTTTGCACTTGTTAATAAACGATTCACAGCCGTTTCAATACCTTAATTAGAAAAGAGATTGTCAGAAACTTTAAAACTATAAATGCATTCCTCAAATAATAATTGCACTAACTTTTATATATAT
>NW_006800069.1:317938-483900 GCF_000485575.1 Poecilia formosa
TATATATTCACAAGTTTACAAGATCACATAGCCAACATGGACTACGCACGGAAAACAAATTTCAGGAGTGAAGTGGAAATATTCTCTCTGACACGGATTATGACCATAAAACATGGAAGGTAAGACTGAATGTATGTTTCTGGCTTAATGAAATGAGCCGTCTTTGTTGCAGATGCCGAATAAAGCACTGTGTGTCATCTGCAAACATTACAGATGACACCCAGAGGTTCCTAAACCAGACGACCTTGTCTCTATGACGACTCGAACCACAAAACAGTCGTAAAGAAACCGGTCACAACTCTTCGTTTGGTTTCCTGAAATGTAACACTGTATAATTCTGGGTCATGATGAGCTACATTTTCTGTGAAACTAGTTTGACTGTTTGTGGTAAACATGATTCTTTCATGATGAAAGAACATATTTAACCAAACAAGTTGATCTTACATTAAATTAATTTCTCCAGCAAAAAAGGGTTTAACAATCAAATCAGTTTTAGAAGATGCAACAGTGAATATCTTTAAAAACTGTCAAAATGGATTTCAACTAGATTTTAACTTAAAAATTAAAGAAATAGATGAATAATAAATTTATGTTTCTTTTTCTCCAAACATTACATAAAGACAGATTAACACACAATTTAATCTTCTTACCTGTTAAGAGTTCCAGCAGGTGTGCAGCTGACTGAACCTTCAGACGAGGCTATTTATTACAACCTATGACAGTCCCGCCCCATTTTTTGAATACTTTTGTCCTGTTTATCATAGTATTTCTCTGAGTAACATTGTTGGCATTCTTCATTGTGCCTTCACAATAAATATATCAGCTGTTCTACGTCATCAGCTCACGCCTGAAAGATCAGATGGCACAAAACATAAGTTGTGTTTCTTCAGAAGTGAAGGTCAGATTCTGTTTTCCTGTAAAAGTAGGCTTTAAGAGAAAATGTGTGTATATATTTTAAGATATATACACACACATTTAGATATATGTCTTATATTGATATAGATATCTATACATACAGTCAGATAAGGCAGATGATTTCTCTCATCTCAGTGAAGCAATAATAGTAAAAAGGCTGTAAGAGGTAATATCAGAGGAAACTTATTTTCAGTTGAGGCAAGATTGAGCCTCTATAGCAAAGGGTCTCAATTTTATTCACGTTGGTTTCTTTTGGATGTCACAGTGACATCCATTTTTTTTATTATTATTATACAAAACCTGATCCAAGATTAAATTTGAAGAATTTGTCTTATCTGAGTCAAGCTGCATTTTGACTACAGCAAACCAAAATCAACGACTCTCAAACTATTGCTAAATATGTAACTAAATATTCCAATTTGTAAAAGATGCTTCTAGAAGAGACCCGGGCTTGAAAAGAAGCGTTGCCCATTCTGTGTAAATGTTTTCTTTACAATCATGCCCAAATATTTCACAATCACTGCTGTCAATAAATCAAGTCAGGAAGTCGTTGCACCTGATAATTAGTACAACATAACATGACAGCCGACTAATAAATATCAGCTGTAAAATTGAAACTAGATGAGAAAAGCTAGTAGAAAAAACTGAATTAGCTCAGAGGCTGAAAGTTGATGTACACAGGTATAATTTTACTAATATGTTTTCATACATTTTTCTAAAGAGTATCCAGGAAATTGAGATGTTCTTTTATTCTTTGGAAGTCTTACACAACCTCCAGTAAAACCACAAGCTGCAAGTACATGGGAACATTACAAACATGTTCTCACAGCAGGTGAACAAAAGGTATCATACTGTTTCATAGAAGAAGAAACTCTTTTTTCAAATGCTTTTCAGATAAAATGAAACTTATGCAGCAGCATGTGTAACTGGTTTATTCTGCTGGGGCACACACCCTCTGTACTTTAGGTACCGATCAGTCATTTTTGCACAGCATGAATGATTCATTTCACTCCAATGTATTGCAGAAATACTTGTAACCTTTGAACCTCCTCACATTTTGCGGTGTTTACACCAGTTTCATGTTTACTTATTTTAAGATGAAACAGTTGATTCTGTTTATTAGGGCCAAAATGTGAGCTTGAGTTTCTTGGTTAAGGATAAACATGTAACATTTAATTGTTATTTTCACTGCAATAGCCTTGAGTTTCTATTTGTAACAACAAGATGTGATTCTCACCAGAATTTTATTTTTAAAATATAGTCTGATTTGCTCAAGAAGTCAAGGAATCTCACAGGGTGAAATTACCGTAATAACCCAATATTGGCTGGAAAGCGCAACGTCTTCCCTTTTAGAAACCGTTGGAATTTTTCCGATAGCGCCAAGTGTCGCGGAATTACGGTATTTCAAATTTGGCTGGATCGTTCCCGATACGTTCGGTCTTGTGCCAATACTTTTTTATTCTATTTCACAATTTCTAAACAGTCTTCAGTCTTACAGGGAATGTTTGTAATGTAAAAGTAAGAATATTTCTACAGCAGTCAACGAAACACCTACTTTGTATTCCTGAAAATAAATAAATAAAAATCCCACCTTTATCCACATGGACTTCAACTTCACAGCAGCGGTTTTCTCGGATGGCTCGCTGGGCCACTGTGACGCTGCGTGGAGCCGGTAGATGGCGCCACACAACGCGGATTTGTTCTGAGTGATACGGCGCGTGGAGAGCTGAATGCCATCAACAAAATGGCGGACGTTTCCCGTCATTTTCCATCCGAAGTAAGATTGATACGCCACCGCCCCCAAAGCCACGTTTCTATTGACGGAAACTATTTAAGGATAAATAATTTTTATGATGCAGTTAAACCGCTGACCTGGTAAAGACATTACCGTCGAGATTAAAAACCTCATTTTCAAGGAAGAAATGGCAGCAACTATGAGGCTACAACACCATAAAATAAGTTGTTTAGAAAAAGCAAGTCACTGTCATAGCATTGACCACCTAATTTTAGATTTAAAATGGAAAAATCCTAAGACAATAAAAGAAGCTAGGCTCTTACCATTCCGCTACAGAGCATGTCTCAGCCTTGTGTTGAACCGTGTCATCAGTGGTCTGAACAGATTCGTCCTTGATTTTACTGCTGGTGTTTGTCAGGGTGAAAACTTGGACCCATTTCATCTGTTATGTCAAGAATCTTTACGATATGTACAAATTAAATTTTATTTACATTTAATATGTGTAATTGGGGTGTCATTGAAATATTACAGACTTATTTTGTAGATTATAGCATTTAAACAATAAAATTACCCAGCTGTGTTAGAAAGAGCCTGACCTACAAGAGCACCTGGACATAAAACAAGGCAACCAAAAATTGTCTTGTACTTTTAATTTTCCCCAAATTTGTACATCTTGATTTAATATTTTTAAGATTCTTGTATTACACTAACATTGATTTATTTTTTGTATGCTGCCACTGTCCTGAAACCCATCTCCACTCCATGTTTTAATCTGAGGCAGTTAAATCCACCTCTATGCAGATGATATACCGTTCCACCTCTGTCCCGTATTCATACTTATTCTCTCGTTACTAGCTTCACCATCTTTCATTCAAGCACACATTCAATATCCCAGGCTCTCTTCTGGCTCC
Source organism: Poecilia formosa (assembly GCF_000485575.1). Lineage (NCBI taxonomy): Eukaryota > Metazoa > Chordata > Actinopteri > Cyprinodontiformes > Poeciliidae > Poecilia > Poecilia formosa. The sequence continues at coordinate 321,500 of NW_006800069.1, forward strand.
CCACTCAAAATACAATCGCAATATCATCTGCAAACGTCATAATTAATTTCCCTCTTCCTGGCAGACATTTCCTGCTTGACCTCATCCATCAGCCTCACATTAACTAGAAGTGGACTCAAATCTGATCCCTTCATTCCCCAGCACACACAACTCAATACTTCTTGGCCAATTCATCCTATTTATATACCTTAAAAGCTGAAGAAAACCCCAATGGAAACAAACTACAGTTTCTTTTAATTTTATTACAAAAACAAAAAACAGATTTTCAGAATCAACAGTACATCTATTCTGATACAACAAAAAGGGAAACGTAGGACAAGTGTGAGGAGGAAGGTGTGTGTGTGTGTGTGTGTGTGTATGTGCATAACTACATCAGTTTACAAAGCCCATTAGAAAAACAAAAACAATCAGGAAAGGTGAATCCTCCTGCTTGTTATCACATTTTCATAAAGAGGAAAAAGGAGAAAAAAATGAGATGAAGAATCACAGGTTTCTCAGTTTTCATATAAAAACACTTTGCAGAGGGGATGACAGGCCATCTTTTATTATTTATCCATCATATTAAGAAACCAATTTTATCTTAAACAGAAAACAACTTGCAATAAAAACCCATGAACACACACACACACACACACACACACAAAACCAAAAATAGTAGCTGGCTGAAGAACAGAGTAAGTCGGGGATGAACATGATGAAAAGCTGTTGAATGAAGTGTGACTGCTGGTTCTTTCATCGTCACGAGAAACTTCACAGACCCCCCCAAAAAAGGGACGAAGAAAAATGGGGGGAGACCTTCTACGTCTATGTACAGATCGTTTGTCTGAAAATGTGTGTGTGTGTGTGTGTGTGTGTGTGTGTGTGTGTGTGTGTGTGTGTGTGTGATTTTTGTAAAAAAAAAAAAAAAAAAGCCAGGGAGGGAATAAAAGGAAAATGGCAGGAGGGTAAAATGGGTTTGGCAGTGTGTGTGTGTGTGTATGTGAGAGTGTGTGTGTCAGTTTAGGACCGCCGCTTCTTTTTACTACTATGAGGGGCCGATGAGCGTGCCTTCCTCTTCCTGTTGGAAGTGTCCTCGTCTTCATAGTGGCTCTCTTTGTCAGCTGCAGAACAGAAGGAGAAACCAATTACCTCGACGACTGAGGAAGATTAAAAACAGCCTTCATTTGGAAAACAGATCTCATTTACCTGAAGTTTAAAAGAAGTTGTAAAGATTTAAAGGATTTTGATCTTTGCTGTCATTACAGCACAGGAAGTTAGGGAAATATTCAAAGACTGTAACCTGACCTAAAGATAACTAACAACCAAAAGCAACTACACTGCACAAACACAAAACCTTACCAAGTAATATTGGTATAGTTTTTAGTGCAAATACCTTAATAGACTTAAAATAAAACAAAACTAACTTACAAGTGACTTTTCAGGTATAGGAGCTTGTTTTAATAATTATTTTATATATTGATCAGAAAGATATAGCTACATATAAGTTCTCCTTTAAAAAAGGAATAAGTGAAATAATATGCCAGTGGAACATGTACTGGACAGAAATTACTTGGTAAAATTTTGTGTTTTTCCAGTGTGATCTCCATGGAAACCAGGTGCAGACACGAACCTTTCCTGGCCTCCTCCTCCAGCTCGTCCCAGTCTTTGCCGCTCTCCTCCTCGCTGCCCAGTGAAGCACTGTAATCTGCAGCCAGACAGGAAGTTGAGTTCAACCGTGCCTTATAGTGGCAAGACAAACCTTGACCAAAACGTGGAGCAGGAGTATCGTACCAGAGTCTTCTGTCTCCGAGCTGTAGTCTTCGTCGCTGTCTTCCTCTTCCTCCTCTTCTTCGTCAGCAGATGGGTTGAATGTTTCGTCCTCCATCTCGGACTCCGAGTCTTCCTCTGCGCCGCTTCCCTAAAACAAAAAAGGAAGATGAGTGGAGGAAGTCAATAAAACCCAAAGGAAACTTGAATTTTCTCCCAAAAAGTCGAAACAGTTCAATATTATTTTGATTGTTGCCTCATATTTTTAGAAATATTTTATGTCTTGAATAATAGTTATTCTAGTTATTTTAGAATAGTTTGTTATGTGTTCCCATTACAAATTAGTGCAAAACTTTTGTTGATATTCTGCTAATGTCAAAAAAACACTTTTGCAATTGAGGTGTTTCCATAAAATAACAAACAAAATTAAGGTTACAGGTGAATAAGTTTGTTCATGAAGTAAGTTATTAAAAACATGATCCTCCAACCACTTCCTGTTGTCACTTCCTGTCGTTTCTGCCAGTAGTAACATTCAGTTGTGGATTATGTGACTTGTGTGAAGAGGAAAAAAGTATTTTCAGTGAAGTTTTGCAAAATGTACCAACTGGCTTTGGATGAATCCAACATTTCATAAAGCAAATTTATTCAAGTCAAATCACACAATTATACAGTCAATGGAAACGCAGCTACTGTTCTGCCTTTGTGCAATTATGTTAAAGTAAGCCTGAATCTAAGTACTAAAATGAATCCAGTTTGTTTTAATCACTAAAGCTCACCTCGCTCTCTGGGTCTAAGAACGACCAGCCTCCCTGCTCAAAGAAACCCTCTGGGTCGTCCACAATGGTCTTCATGATCTTGGTCCAGTTCAAAGACTGGACTCCTTCTGTGTACTTGATGTCACACGAGCTGAAAAAACACACAAAAAGAAAATGAATAAAAAAGAGAAGAAAATAAAAAGATCTGTAGTCAACAGTCAACTGAACTGCGTCGTACTTGAGCCACTCCTTGATTGGGTCCAGGGAGTTGACAGGCACTGCGTTGATCATGGTGACCTTTTTGCTGTAGTCCTTGTAGACAATGACTACGTCGAAGTTCTTGAGGTGGAACTGAACGCGCTCGAAATGAACCAGCTCCACCTCGTCGAGAGTCACCACAAACGGCGGCTAAAAGTAGAAAAGATTTAGATCATTTTTTAAAGGGGCGGTATTACATATTTTTCAGGCACAGCGCCATTTTATAACACAATCAAGTAACTATGTTAGCTTCAGTTGTTAGAAGTAGGTCCTATAATGAGATGCTCAGTTTTATCAGATGTTTGCTAATTGCTGCTGGCTAGTCTGAAGGAGCATCGGAAGCCAGAAACTTGTACACTGCACCTCCGAGGAGGAGTTTCGTCCTTGAAGGCGGGGCTACGTCCAGCCAGGTGTTCGCAAGGCTGAATGGCTGCCATGGAGTTTACAAGATTTCTCAAACATTCATAAAAGAATCAAGGCAACACTCCATGTATGTTATCGATGAGGGAGTATCCTCATAACATGGTGTAAAGGTAATAAAAGTACATTTTACATGATACTGCCCCTTTAAGAAGATGAGAATTAGATCTCAAACCTTTCAGTGTTCTCACCCATTCTGTAACGTTGATGAGGGAACTGGATGTTGGCTGTAATAAGCAGGTACTCCTGTAGGGGGCGCCCTGGAACCTGAGGACATACATCTGTTAGCACACCTCCTTGTTTTCAAACTAAATTCATCTCCTTATAGTTCACGGATCCCCGTTTCCGTACCCCAGGTCCCTGAAGGGAACCTCGAACTCCAGCTCCTCCTTCGTCAGCGTCTCCACCTTCTCGATGAAGTTCTTGAACGCCGACTTGAGCTTGTGCCTCATCTCGCGCTCCATCTGCTCGGCGTACAGGTCGTCTCTGTCGTGCATGTGTTGGTGTTTGCCCAGATCCGTGGTGATCTCCCCGACCTCGGTGTAGAACTGCACGTCCGTGTGACGCCTCTTGCCGAACATGATGGCGTTCTGGGGGACAAGCCAAAAGGTCAAAGGTTAGATGTTGGTTGGAGTTGGCTAATTAGCAACCATTTTGTGATAGAATTAAAGAATGCATGGAGGAGAATCCAACAGGGTTTTGGCAAGGGGACAAAAAAAGGGAAGAAGAAACGGGGTAAAGTATTTAAACCTGCTGTCTCCAACTGCACCTGTATTTATATTTTATAAAAAAAATTCCAGAAAAAAATAAACTGGACCCATTTTCTTCATTTTGGGTGATCTGCAAACAGCCGATCTCGTCTTACTTTGAAAAGGCCCGAAAATCACCACAATGTGGCAAACGTAGCAACTTTGTCACAATATTCAGCAGCTTTTCAGTCAAAAATAAATAATTAAATAAATCACATCGGCCAAAATCGAGTTGAGTACTTTTGCCAGCTCATTCCGTTTTACATTAGGAGTTACTAAATGTACCTTTAGGTGGAAGTGTAGAACGATGATCATCTCCCCGTCACACGGCTGGAAGATGGCGTGTTTAATGTTGTTGTAAAGAATGTCCACTTTATCGCCGCGGACTGACGTAAAACGGAAACCTGAGGGGGAAAAAATAAAATGACAGAACTCAGCATCGTCCCGTCAGGTTCACGTGAACCTAATCGCTGCGACGCTTCCACCCTCCCTACCGTTGGTGTGCGCCTCCAGCGAGCCCTGCATCCTCTTCTGGGCGATGTTGGGCCGGATGTAGAGGTCTTTGAGCTTGGGGTTGCTGCGGTTCAGGTTGATGACCAGAGAGTCCTGCTTCACGATGCCCTCCTTCTCCTTCTCCTCGGCTTCCCGCGTCTTGTAGCGCTTCTGGACCTCCTTGATGATGCGGAAGGCGTTCTGCAGGTTGGTGGATGGCACTGACGTGTCGCCGGGGGCCTTCAGGTTGGACGCCCGGTACGTGCTGCCAGAGGGAAGAGAGAGGGGGCGTACAAGGTCATTGATAAGAGAAAAATCTATTTTATTCAAATTTATAAAAGCAGCAGGTTTCAAGCCTGGATTAATTGATTAATTGTGATGAACCAATTGCTGAACTCATTGATTAATCGTTAACTGGAGACTCAAACAACAATCATTTGATGAAAAAAAACGACACATTCAGAGCAGGAATTATGTCAAAACTGTACAAAATACATGTATACATATAAGATAAAGACAACTTTATCTTAAATGTAAGATAAATATTTATGTCTGTAAATATTTTAACTTCACCTGGTTCAAATTCACAAAGGGAATCTTGATACATTTTAGGCAACAACTTGCAATAAAATGTTATATTAAAAAAAAAAGAGAGAAACTATTTATTGTTCATTGTTTACTTACATTTTTAAAGCATTTCCTAAGTGGTTAAATGAAAATTTTGCAGAATGTGCAAATTTTTTATTTTTTTTAATCTGATTAATCGTCTGAATAATTGATTACTAAAATAATCGTCAGCTGCAGCAAACAGACAGTAGAGCATTATTCTTATGTAGAAATACTCACATTTCTTTGACAAACGTGGCGTCAGGATTGGGGAAGATGTTTCCCTCCTGTCGCCCCAGAGAGCTGCCGGGGACGTAGAAGTTGATTCTCAGGTAGGTGTAGTCTCCCTCTACAGACATGCTAATGTTCTGAAACATTAAAAAACAGACACAAATCCATAAATAAAGTGATTATTTGTATTTTAAAAAGTGCTGGAGTATAGATTATAAAGTATGAGGCTACCTTAATAGTTGCGATGTGAAATGGCGTGGCAATACCGAAAACGGGCATGATAACCGTCTCGTATTTCTTGTCGATGTGAATCTTCATTTCCCTGATTTCCTTTTCTTTGGGCATCTGAGAGACGTTCTTGTACGACACGTTTGATTTTCTGGCTCTGGGAGGAAATAAGGGACGGTTCAGGCTTTGCATACATTTCCCACAGTGAAATTCAAGAACTTTTCAAAAATCATCATGCTGAGATTTCTAACTTTCAACATTATTCTTATTTCCCCACTTTGGCTCACTCTGAACTCTGGAAACACGCAGAGCGGAAAAAAAATTAAAAATGCAGATTTTCTAAAAGTTAAATCTTGAAAAATCTATATTTCATTAATCAATAACATTGATAATCTAAATGTTAATTTGATACTTGTTAATGATGGATAACATACATTTTTGATTAATCGTGATTATTTGATCTCTTTTGATTAATCAGTAACATTGATTAATCAAATGTTAATTTGATACACGTTAGTGAGCGATAACATTGTTTTTTGATTAATCACAATTAATCAACTGTTTATGAATAATCGATAACATTGATTAACAAATGTTAATTTGATTAAATCAATTAATTTAATCAAATTTGATGAATCGAAGTCGAATAATTGATCTGAAGGAAAACTAGGTACTTTTATGACAGGGAGAAACGTTTCCAAAATTCCCAACACTCACTTCTGGATGTGCTGCTCTCCTTTCTGCTCCGTCAGACGCCGCTTTGCCTCCTCGTTCAGGTTGTTGGCCAGCTCCTTCTGGTGAGCGCGCCTCTTCTCCTCAGCCGTCATCTCGTTCTAAATTTCATTTGCAAAATAAAACAGAAGAAAAAAAAATCATTGCTTAAAAGAACCAAATTCTTTTTTTAAGATGATAAACACAACATACATGCAGAAAACAGACTTGTATTGAGATATGTGGTGGGGAAAAAAACACTTGGAAACACAGAAAACAAGTAAAAATTGATTGTTGAAATCAAAATGGCAGTCTTTTCCATCAGCAGGGTTTTTTTTTTCATATACATCACTGAATCGGTTCAGCTGATGAGATTTTAGGATAAAACAATGAATACTTACCTTTCCAAGTAGCTGATAGAGTACAGAGACATTCACATCATCAGGACAGAGCAAACACTAAATCAGCAGTCAGGTGAGAAACAATGCAGAGGTCCAAACTCACTCTGGTTCTGTCTGCCAGCAGGGCGGCGCTCCGGGCTCCCTTCCCCAGCAGCTCCTCAGCGTCGTCACCTTCCTCCTCCTCGTCTTCTTCATCATCATTCTAACAAAACAAAAAAACAAATGATAAGTCTAAGTCTACTGGTGATCCGTTTTTCTTACTCAGAATAAAGAAAAAGATTGAGACAAAGAGTAAACCTGCCTTCAAGAAGATGGCCACGTTCTTGATCTTTTTCTTGACAGGAGTGAGTATCGTGGCGGCCTCTTCCTGCCAAACAAAACGCCCGAGTTCAAGTCAAACAGAAAAACTCGTAACTTCATGCAGCAACGATGACTTCAAAACATTCACTTTGAGGAAGTTCTATGAAATTGAGAAAAAAAGACCTCACCTCATTGATTTGAACTGTGTCACCGAGGAACAAGGCGTACTTCTGCTCCTCCTTCTTGGCGTCTTTGTTGATCAGGTCGGAGAGGCCCAGGCTGATGCTCAGCACCATGCCTGTTGGAGACAGCAGGTGTTAGCAAAGATGCAGTGCAGTAAAACCCAACGGTAGAGCTCATGTGCTCACCTTTTTTCAGTTTGTACTGGTTCTTAGCGTTCAACACCAGAGAGCCTTCTCTGAACTCGATGCCCATGGCAAAGCTGAGAAGAAAACACAGACATGAGCGAGTGGAAGGTGTGTAACGCGGCGCTGAGAGGAGGCTACGCCGCTCTGCCTTTACCCCAGGTTCTTCGTCAGCTTCGCCACGAGGTCCGGCTTCTCTTTCTTCACGTACTCCATGACGCCGTTGTAGGCGTCGCAGATTTTCACGCCTTGCGGAGGAAAAGATATCACTGGTTTACGTTTTTACTGCTTCAGTTGTAATAACAGAGAAGCTGGGAGCGTTTTCAGACACTCACCGTGCTTGAGCTGCTTCAGCAGCTCCTCCTCCACCTGCAGCAGGAAGTTGTAGTTGTCCTGCATCTCCTGAGAGGGGTCCACCATGAGCGTGCGCACCAGGTTGGAGCAGTAGGACTTGTAGCGGATCCCCATGGCACACGTGATGGCACCGAAGTGCATGTGGTTTTTGTCACTGGTAAGGAGAAAAAAAAAAAAAGAAACGGGAAGGACTGATGGGTTAAATACTTCTTGCCGTCACAGAATTAGAGGTTGGAGAAGTTTAGTTAATTAGAAAAACAAATCTTAGTTTTCAGCCAACAACAGTTGGCATCATCTAAGGAAAACAGGCAGGTATCCACTCGATTTGAGCGACATCTAGTGGCCTTATTTGTACACTACATCCTTCAACTCCATCGCCTCCTTTCAGTTTGTGGTTTAAGTTTAGTTCTGTCGCGCTAGCTAGCATAAAATGGCAGAAACCAATGAGTCCCTGCAGAGGGGAAGACGGTCTACCTGACGACGCTGAACTTCAGGCTGTAGTTGCCGCCGCTCTGGATGATGGGAGGGTAGCACATCTCCACCGTGGATGGGTCGGCCCCACCCAGGTACTTCTTCTCCTCTATAGCTTTCTCCACCGACTCGGCTAACTTGCTGTGACGAACTTTCTGTTGAGGAAAGCAAAACAGAGGATTACAGAGAAACGTCCAGCAGAACTACTCTGAGACTGTGTGTAAGGTGTGTGTTAGAGTAACAACTTAAAGCCAGAAGCATTGAATTAGGGATGTGTTTAACTTCCTACAGCTTTTATTCTACACAGGCTGTTTTTTTTTTTTTTGTGGAGTCCCCGGATTGAGAACAAAGGGCTTTTCCCCAGTGTATTATAAGCCTGGCAGCCCGCCAGGCTTATAATACATTGGGGAAAAGCCTAGTGCATCTAAAGTTGCAATGTAACTCCAGAAAGCAAATTCAAGATTCAGAGCCAGTGAGTGATCAGTGAAAACACACACTGATGCCAACGCCGTCCATCATCTCACCTCATCTGCGTCGACAATCTCCATGACCCGCTCCTTGAAGAACTTGGAGTAAACCTCTCCGGTGATGGCCGCCGCCTTCTTCATCAGGTTGAGCTCTCCGTCCTCCTTCACCGCCATCGTGTAGGCGACCACAGCGCTGATGTCCACCTGCGCCACACAAACCCAAACGTTGAGCAAACGACACATCGTCTCGCTCTCCTCAGCGAACGACTCAGCCTGTCGAATGGCGCCTCACCCTGTCCAGCCCCTCGGCGGTGAGCGTGTCGTTCCAGCTCTTCATGTACTCCCCGGGGAACTTGTCCTTGCTGAACACGCCTATCGTCTTTCCCTCTTTGCTGCCCTTGATGGCTTCGATCATCTTGTCAAAGTTAGCCTTGTTGCTTTCGTTCTGGAAGAGGCGCGCCACAAGAGACATGGTGGTTTGTGACAGCACAGGATTTGCAGGATACAAAAGAAAATGCACACAAATCAATCGGGTCTCACTTCAAGCTCAACAGTCTACTCTTATTATTACAGCTTATTATTGAGTGTAGTTTCTTTGAATAAAACAGTCTCTCCAGAATTTATTTTTATGTTCTTTGTGATTGTTGCGGCCTAAAATTACTAATTCTGTGGCACTTTTTTCAAAAAGCTACTTTTTTGGAGGTGGAGAGCGCTTTACTTTTGCCATAACACGATCTTACAAAAAAGTTAAGATTTGGGAAGAAATAACCTTCCCAAAAAAAGGACAGGATTTTAAAACAGTTAATATCTAAAATTCAAACAACATTTTCAACTACATTCTTAAAATATCACTCTTGGTACAAATAAAATCATGTCTTGGGGAGAGATCAATGTGCAAAATAAATAAATAAATAAATAAAATTTTTAAAAAAAATCCCATATCTGCCATTTAACTTAATATTTCAAAATGTTTTTTGCAAAAAGAAAAAAATAGAGAAAGGCAAATGTTACAGTTTAGCATCACACATTATGTTTTCATCTGGCATTTTTGGCTTTCAAAAAACATCAAGAAACAGGAAGTTAAGTTAGAAAAGTAGGAAATATGCTAAACATTAAAGTGACTGGTCAGATTTTTCGGAAAAGTTGCGATGGCTGGTGAAAATGCAACTCTGCTCAAAATTTGGGAATGATGTATGAATTTACATCAATAGTTGCAAGAACAACCGCCTGTACAACACTGAGACTTTTCATAATCAAAGAATAAACTCCAATTACAAAGAAAAAAAAAAGTCCCATTAGGCATAAACCAATCAGACATCTTTCTGTTACCTTTTCCCTGGTGAGTAGCGTGATGGGCGGCACTCCATTAGCGTTCTCATTGCCTTTAGTTATGGCCACCTGCTTGAGGAAATCCACTTTCTTCTTACTGGCCAGGAAAATTATTTTGGTTTCGCAAAACACCATGATGGTGTCGGTCAACTCGTAGCCAAAAAGCCAGGTCTGCAGCAACAAAAAAAACAACAACAACAAAAAAAGCACATACATGTGTGATCTGGTACAAGGACTACCGTGAAAACAGAAGGGAAAAGGCTGCCACTGTCTAAAAATCAACAAAACAGCTGATAATCAGATTAAAGGAACACAACAAAGTCTAAGTAAATGAAAAGAAAAACGGGAATAGAGCTTAGACTTGAGCTAAACTGTAATTTAGAGATAAGACTGAAAGTTTGTGTTCAGGACTCTTAAGTACTGCTAACTGTCGCTGGTGGTATCATGCAGGGTTTGGTTGTTGAGGCCTGCACTCACCTGTATGGCTGTGGACTTGGCGTACACGATTTCCTCATCAACTCCCACAGAAACCACAATGGCGTCGACCTTACCGAACTCATCCTCCGCTTTCTGGAGAACACACACGGACACACGCACAACGTGACGAAGCCGAATGATACAACTTTAGACAAAATGCTCTAAATAAAAACAAAAATCAATTATTAAGACCGCTTGAGTTAAAATAATGGTTTAAAGTCATATGTATTGAAATACATATTCTTACTGCACATGGTTCTGGTCTTTATAGAGTGATGCTGCATTTGATTTGTGCCTAAAGACATAGCTTGGATGTGGGAATGCCCAAGTTGAATGTTCTGGTTGGAATTTGGGAAAATAAGCCGGATATTCCAAACATTGCACCAATGATGAGTAGCAATACAAGCCAAGGTATTTAGGGTTTCCTAGTATTATAAGCCTGGTGGGCCACCAGGCTTAGCATTTCTCATTTAAGTTTATTTTTTGTTTTTTTTTTTCAAACATTTGCATTTTTTAAGACTTTACAGTTGGTGATCAGATATAAATCTTCCAACAACACATAATTTTCAACATTTTTTTAATTCAAAAACACAACAGGCAGCTGGATGAATGACTGCCGAGCACTACAACCACCAGGCTTAACGAGTTTTCTGGTATTTCTTTCTATTTTATTGAAACCCATTAGGGGACCTTTCACAAACAGAGGCTGCACAGTTACAATATGCAAACGTAATATAAAAGTATGAGAAGTGTTGATGAATGGCTAATAAGGGCAATTTTCACCATATTCTATGAACACAGTAGACACAAAAAATTAGTTAGGGTAGTTCCTATTTTTCTATTACAATTTCACAGTTCTTGGGGGTATTTTCAGCCAGCTGACTGGCAGTGCACAGCAACAACCGAGGTAGAATGAGTGCTGAATTACTCTATGCTCCAGACTATGAACACTCTGCTCACCCCCGCCACATTCTCCCTCACCTTTAGGTAGTCAGAAAAAGAAAAATAACGAAAGGCTGCAACTTTTTTAATGTTACAACAAAACTAGCAAAAATACAGCGCAAAGTAATTAAACTGCTTTAGGAAAACCAAATGAAAGAACCCACCGTGGTCCCTGACCATGTAACTGGGATGCTGACGTTATTGAGATGCTAATTAGCCAGCTAACATTAGCATGTTGTCAACACTGGAGATGTAAACCGACAGGAACTAAATATACCTGCAGTTTACTTAATGTCCCGTAGACCCGTGTGGACATTTTGCTGCATTTATAGAGTTTTAATGTGATTTGTTTATCAAGGGAGCAGACGTAACACCATTACAGGTTAGGTCGTTCGGCTAGCAGGCTAGCTAACGTGGTGAATGTGAGGACTGGTGTGCTAACATGAGGTAGCTACCACTCTGACGGACAGATAAGACAAGAGGGTAGTTTTCAGAAAGTTGCGAGGGGGCTCCATGCCGTGTATCTGGGCAGTATAGCTACTACTGATGCCGTGCTGGCTTTTAGAGTCGCGGGCTCAAACACATTCACACCAACACTCGCCATAGATAAAACCATGGGCTAACTTAGCGGTTCAGCAGCTCACTTTTTACAACTATGGTAAACTCCAACAGGCTCCCTGACTCCGACACGCGCGTCACATCGATAACAATCACCTTCCAGTTGCTGTATAGTCTCTTGATTCGGCGGTAGTAAGCCTCCTTGTCCAGGTTTACTGCCATGGTGAGTCCCCCTTTCAGCAAACTCCAGCTCCCGGCTTCGCCTCACAGCAGGCCGGATAACGATGACGGCGAGTGTCAACCAACAACGCACTTCTTCCCTTTCCACGCCTGCCGAGATCCAAACACCACGGAGAGATGCTGCAGCCTGCCTTACAATTTCACAGTTGTTGTTTTTTTTTTCTTTAAATCAAGCAATCGTGTAACTAAAATAAATTAAGTTATAAGCATTATTACTTAAAAACGTGCATATTATAGTGTAATGTAAATCCTCCCCCCGTCGTAATTAACTCCTTGTAGCCCCCTCCCCCGTTTCTTCCTGCGCTCCTTTTCCCTCCCCCTTCGAGTATTAACACATCACTGTCATAAACATTGCTATAAAACTTTACGCAGCCTGAATGGACATTATTATTTAAATTTATTTATAAGAACAATCATTTAAGTAAACAATTTTTTTCACGTTATGTCGGTCATTACATTTGTTTTTATGGGGCATTGTAGTACACGCCGCACAACAGCGCCCCCTTTCCTGTCTTAACCACGTTGCTTTTTTTCCCGCCACAGCGCGTTGTAGATTTTCTTCCCGCCACAATCATTAAACGGATCTGGTGACGTCAATCTCGCGATACAAACTGCGAAATCAGACTCGCCAGCATTTTTAAGGAAAGCAACTGCAGTTAAGCCGTTTATCCACAGAAATAGCAGTAAAGCACAAATATTAAGATGAGGGAGCACTGGAAATTATTGAAAATGGTTATTTTAATTACAGAAAAACAGCAAATGTATCTATATTTAAAATCTGTCTTAAAAACATCATTTATAAATTAAAAATGTTTTTATGTGTAGCTTATGTTAGTTTAAACTTGACTGTTTCCATAAATGTGTACATTTGTGGAGTCTGGAGGAACAATAGTGTCTTTGTTCTTTTAAAATCATCTATCCATCTAAAATACTAAACAGATTTTCCTTAAAAAAAAACAAAAAACATTTTACTGATTAATTTTATGGTTTTCTCCACTGTTCTAATTTTTATTCCTTAAAATAAATTCAATAATTTCAAATGAAATTCAAAAATACATGCAAAATAATTATGTTCTGATCGTTTCCTATATTGTTTATTTCTTATATTTATTTATTGCTTTGCATTTCTGGTTGTTGGAGTCTCTAATTTTCATGATTTGCATAAAGTAATTAAAAAGAAAAATCAAAATAATTTGAGAAAATGGGAAAAACAAAAACAAAGTTAACACCAAAGTGTAATAAAAAAAATCTGTTATATTATAACATAAAATATTTTTATTTCATAATTAAAAACATTGCCAGAATATCTACAATAGACCACACCAATAATGGCATCGCTTTATCCGTCTGGAAACTTTTTTTTTTTTTTGGTTAGCAACTAAATCCTTTTATTCCTCAGTCAACCCGCCACTGATTTCTATGGTGTGGTAAGGGCCATTGTAGATAGGGAAAAGAAAAGAGAACATTTCTCCCAAAACATTTTGAGATTGCCAGAAAAGTTGGACATTTTTCAGTACAACCCTTGTGCAGTCTTAGCACAACACACAGTAGTACCGCGGCGTATGTCACGGTCAGACAACGGGGAAGCAGGGAAGTTTGGATGGGGGGAGGAGGGTGGATCGCTGTCCCATCAGACCGTCAGTTTCCGACCCCCCGACCCCCTCAAAAAAAAAAAAACTTGTTGTAAAAAGCTTGTGGGGTCTAAATGAGCTTGGGAGGGTTAAAAAGTCAAAAATTTGATAGACAAAAAAAATTCTCAAAAAAAGGGAAATTTTAAAAGTTGTACATTTCTAAGATTTATTTCAAAATTTTAGACTTGCTAATTTTCATCTTTTCAACAGAGGTTTTTAAAAAAATGTATAGAAATTTCTAGATTTTTGGGCAAAAATTATCTTTTTTTTTCAATCTGCAATGGTCCTAATACTCTGTCACATATTACTTTAATGGGTTAAAAATTTTTTGTAAAAAAAGAAAATTTACAATGTATTCCCTTTACAGCAAACGCTGCTGTTAGAGCTGGTGTGTTTATTTCATACTGGTTTTCCTAATTCCATCCAGAAATGATCACAAATCTTTATATGCAAACTACGCAGCACATGTTCCAGAAGCTCAAATGTACAGGGGGAAGCAGACGTTAGCACCCGTTTTGTGTTTCTGACCAGCAGCCGTTCAATTATGGAAAGTTGGTCAAAAAGTGTCTTTTAAAAATGCGTTTGACAAAATTCCATTTCTGGCAGGTTCCCTTTTCACCCGCCATGTTTAACTCCTTCTTGCACGATCTTGAGATGGTTTGTGCTTGGAGTGGTTGTCGGGTCCCCAAACGTCTACATTAGCACAGATAAAGAAAACCGAATCGTCCAAAACTCCCAGAATTCGTTCACAATGATGCGTCGTCCTTGTAACAGTAAAGGGAAGAGCACAGATGAATAAAACAAATGCATCAGGAGGTTCCCCCCCCACCACCTCTACATGTCATTTTCCTTATGTTTTCTTTTCTTGAAAATAATTAAAAACACCACAATGTTCATATAAAATGTTCCTCGTTTTATCAAGTTCTTTTCTCTTTTTTTTTTTTTCCAATTCACAATACATGATCAACATGAAATACGTGGAGCAGCGTTAGCCATCCGTCTGTGTGAACGAATCCAGTGCTTGCAAACAGGAAACCGGAGGCAACTTCCACCCTCCTGCCACCGTGAGGTCTTTGTTCTTGTCCCCGAGACGATGCGAGTGTAAGAAAAAAACAAAAAAAAAAACAACAACAAACCACCTACGAGCCGACACCCGAGTCAGTCATACGTGTTTTGTTCGCAGTTCATTTGTAGTATTTAGTCCTGTTTGTGTAGCATCGTTTCCATTCTCTATGTGACGGTGGTGGAGTTTGACCCTCGGATGGCGCACCAGGCCATGAACACGTCTCTGTGGAGAAGAAACAGCGGGGGGTGGAGAGGGTATTGAAAATGAAATACGATTAAAATGACTCAGGAGTCCCGACACCTTAAGCCGGGATACATTGAAAAAAAACTTGGATTAAACTAATTAAATTCCCCAACGATTAAAAAAAATAGACGAAAGTAAGATATGACTCTGCAGCCATGGAGCATTGTGTTTCGCAGAGTTTTGTAGTACAAAATACATTTATTATTTATAAGTACTGGAGCTCATTCGCATTTATTGTTGCACCTCAGATTACACAAGTCATCTATCTCTCTTCTTATAATAAACATTTCCATCCCCACAGGCTGCAAAAACACCAACATAAACACGGAAATAGCCACGACTCACCAGCAGATGGCGACAATGATACAAACATCAAGCAGAGATGTTTACTGTTCATAGTCATGGCTGAGGGTTTTGGGACTTCTAGAAAAGGTAAAGCTACCCTGAGTGCTATGTAATGTCAACGTTTTGTGTGGGGATTTGTCCAAGTAAGCGAGTCCAATGAAAATTGTGCAAAAAACAGAATCAAAACATCCTCATGTAGCAAATTTCCACAATGATTCAAGAGTGATTTTATGGGAAAAAAGGTTTCGCTAACCAGAATCAAGAAAACTTCACTTATTTCTCATGAAAAGCAATTTGAACTTACAAAATTGTTTTTTAAACATCCAGTTACCCTCAGAAAGGAAAGAGATGCAACCACAAATAATACAAGATGTCTAAATGACACACTATTGTCGTTTAGACGAACAAATGGTTTTAATTGTAGGTTTTACTTTCTACAGAGTCAGACTTCGAGCTACAGCCTGTGTTGAATTAAAATATTTAGTAATATTTCACTTGAGGTTAGCCTGAAATAATTTAAAACCTATCAACGACAATATCATTTACCTGACACGTTTCCTGCATTTATTTCAGGTTTTTATAATAAAAAAGGAAGAAAAAAATTATCAAATTTCAGGTTTGAACTAAGGCTGTGTCACCATAGTTCTGGGTAAAATGTATTTACAAAGAAGGTTTTCTTCATCTGATGCAAAATGTATATTTTTGTACATTTCTGGTTTTTATTTCTGCTCTAAGTTAATTGTTCTGTTAGCAAATTGATTTTTTTTTTTAGTCTGTTTTCTCCAGTTAATCGATAAAACAATTAATCACAGTTAATCTTGATTTAGTAAATTAATCTGATTAATTGTAATTACTCTCAAATAATAATGATTAAGTCAATTAATCGTGATTAGTCGCTTCAACCCTAATCAACAGATGAATTAATCTTTATTACGACGTGTGCAAGTACCTGCAGTGTGTGGCGACACACTCGTTGCTGCAGTACTCCTTGTCCCAGTCTTCGCTCTCCACCGCCGGCTTGTTGCATCCGGCGCGCACGCAGATGTTCGGGGCCTGAGCGGCGGTCACACTCGGACCCGGCGTCACGTTCACCTCCACCTCCATCTGGAGCAGCGGACAAAGTGACAGAACATCTAAACCATGCAGAATAACTCAGGTACGCATCAAAAGTACAGCAGCATACCCCTTCCTCCGCTTCCGCCACCTCCTCCCCTGCCATCACCACGGCGTCCGGCTGCCCCACCTCCACCGTCACGCCCGACGGGGATGTCAACGTGTTGCCAGCGTCGCCGGCTGCCGTCACTATGATGGGCGTGCCCGAGTCCTGCTGCCGCGACGAGGGGACCACTTTGATCTGCAGGGGTGGCGGAGCGGTGGCCGCGGCCGCGCCGCCACCCCGAGGTTTGGCTTGCAGAGGGGGAGGAGCCTGCTGCAGTCTGGGTGGCGGCGGGGTGTTCTGCATTTGCTGCAGTGGGGGAGGCTGGCGCGGCGAGGAGGCGGTGGTGCTGGTGATGGACATGCCGCCAGATGGAAGCAGCATCTGCTTGATGATGATCTTGGTGACGGTGGGAGGGTTGGGGGCGGGGCTCGGAGCCGGGGCCGGGGGCTTGGCGCCGGTGCGGGAACGCGTGGTGACATGAGGCAGGTCCAGGATGATGTTGGAGGTGCAGATGTTGGTGATGGTGTTTTCCTCGGGGTTGTAGTGCTGGGACCTGGAGGGTCGAGGGTTCGAAGTGGAGGCTTGCGTAACCACCGGAGGAGGAGCGGGGGCAGCGGGCGGCGGCGACGGTTCGGTTTCCATGACTTCAATGGGAGCCTGAGGAGAAAAGAGCTGCTTACAAATTGCAAGATTTTTTTTCTCACGTCACCTCAAAACCAGTGCTACATCTAACGATTATTTTAGCTATCGATTAATCTATTGCTTATTCTGATGATTAGTCGTTTGTAACGATTAATCGGATTTAAAAACTTAACACATTCTGCATGTTTTTCATTTAATCCTTTTTACAAACGTTAAAAGATGTAACAAGTAAATAATTCAATTCCTTTTTAAATGAGAAAATAAACTTTGTATTGCCTAAAACAGCTTTCTTCTAGTGAACATTTGATTATTTACATCTCAAGAATGTGAAAAGCTCAGCTGTTCCCCGAGTTTTTTTCTTTTTAAATGCAAAATTTAAGTATTTTTTTTAGAAGTTACTTAGTGCTAACTTACTTATGAGTATGTTGTATCAGCAAATGCCCTTTTTTGAGTCTGCAGTTATTAGGTAATTAGTTGAGCATCATTTTCAATAATCGACTGAATCGATTAATCACGATTAATCGTTTCAGTCCTACTCCAACTCAGACGTACCTGGGAGTTCTTGTTGGCTCTGTACTCTGATAGTGCTTTCAAGTATTCCTTCTTTGCGGCTTCATTTTTCCTTTTGTAAACCTGAAGGACAGTCAAAACATTCAGCACCACAAATCAAGACTGATTCAAATATTCTGCAGCATCCGATTGCGCAAAAGACAAAAAGTTCTCCTACTTGTTTTTGTTCCTCTCCCAAACTGTCCCACATTGACGCCACGATCTTAGAGACTTCTCCAAACGTAGCGTTGGGGTTCTGGCCTTTAATGGCCGCCTGCGTGTCCCTGAAGAACAAAGCGTAGGCCGAAACGGGTTTCTGAGGCTCGTTTGGGTCTTTCTTCTTCCTCCCCTTTTTTCCTCCTCCTCCTCCACCTGCTGCTGCTCCTTTCCGTCCGACGGCCGACGAGACGCTGGAAGTGGACGCAGAGATGGGGGACTCCGACATGGAGGGGTCGAGTGAGATGACGCCGGGCGAAACAGCCAGAGACACCGGAGACTCGACCAGCACGCTCTGATTGGGGGAGGAAAACAAGAATCAGTCTGGAAAGTTCTGAGATGAAACTAATCACAGGATTTCCTCAACATGGAATTGATCGTAGCGCTCTGCCACAGCAAAATAAAAGCCACTGAACTACTTTTTAACGTGTGCCAGCGTATTATAAACCTGGCGGGCCACCAGGCTTTACTCGCCCCCCCAACCAGGCTAACCAGGGTTTATTTTAAGTAGGTTTTTTTATACACTAGTAACAGTAAAAATGGACTGAGCTGGGTTTACAGTTGACGCACTGAATTGAGCGAGTGTGGGTGCAAACGAATTACACCTGATCGTTGGCCTCACACGCCATTATTTACAAATTACTAACCATAACCAGAGTTGGAAATGAATTGAAATATCATGAAACATTAAATTGACTTCATCTTAAAAAACCAACACTACTGGTTCCAGCCTGACTGCCTGCTGTGCACTGCGCTGGTTTCAGGACAGAAGAAAAACTGGAGACGAATGGCTGAAGTAGAGAGAGAGAAATGGTGAAAGAAAGGCTTTAAGGAGGTTAAGTTGAATGTATTTTTAGTTTAAGTGTGTGAAAAAGACCCTAATGTTAACGTATGTGGCACCTGAATGACAGTAGACCTACTTAATATAGTTTGGCCTTACTGCATCATGTTTATTGACATCTTAAAGTCTCCCTGATGATGGTTTTTAATCAGCAGCGTCATCACAACCTCCCAGCCCACTATCACTTTTTATAAAGAATCCTAGATGAAACCCTGGATCATTTAAGATTCAGACTCACCCGTCTAAAGTCGTCCATGTCGTCGTCCTGCAGCGAGCTGGTGGGCGACGCCGTTGCCGACAACGGATTCTCGGGCGATTGGGGTCGCTGCAACATGTTGCCTCCTCCTAGACCGAGCCCCAGCTGAGCGCTCAGCTCTGATTGGTCGATAGTGGTCAGCTGGTTGGACCCCAGTAGCCCCTGGCCCATGTCACCCAACGGGACGTCTATGGTCACCGGAGATGAGCTGCTGAACTGAGACCCAATGGGGTGGCCCAGATCCTGAGGAACGGATGAAACCGGAGTGAATAAAGGTAGAGAAGATCTTTAGAATAACCAAAAAATAATAATAATAAAAACTCCTCACCATCCCCAACGAGGAGCCCAGCAGAGCGCTTCCTCCCGACTGGTTCATGACCCCCAGGGTCAAGTGCTCCAAGCCCTGCGAGGGAGCGCCGACGTAGGGGGCGGCGAAGGACGGGTCGTCCCCTTCCACCACTGCGTTCCCCGGTACCACCACGCCGTCTGAGCCGCCGGCGTCCGACAGCTCGCCAAAATGAGACACCACGTCGGACACGGTGAGCGCCGAGTCCGGGTCCAGAGAGATGGGCGGGATCTCGAATTCCTCATCGCCGAGGCTTGGGGTGTGGAACGTCTGGAGATGCGAAACGCCAACAGGAGAAGGCAAAATGTATTTATTTTGGTCAAAAAATTATGGCTCAGGCCAGCGATTCTTCTCAAAAACCAAGATCGGTTCCATCTCTGCGCACAATATCGTAAGAGTAGCTGTCGTTAACCAAAAAGGGCAAATTGAGATGTTTAGACAAAAGCGGTTTTGTTTAAACTTTAAAACAAACAAAAAAGTTGTTCAAGTTGGAATCTTTTCATTGGAATTTCCTGGAGCAGCGCCCCTACAGACGAGGAGGGGAACAGGTTTTTCAAAGGTTTGTATCATTTGACACAGTGCAGCAGGAAACTGCTGCTGAAAACATAACAAATGTTGCCATTTTTGTTCCCAATGTAACCAAATCCACTGAAATGTCAAGTGTGAAAACTCAAATTCTCAATCACACACACATACACACACACACACACACGGTATTCAGGCAGTGCCTCCTACTAGTACGGTCCATTCTTCCATCACGTGCAGATTATTTCTTGAGCCTTGGACCAGAGCCGTAAACAGGATTTTTTTTTAAGTCCAACTTTTGCTGAAGGTCTGGCAAATCCCTCCCACTAACACTTTGATTAATACTGAATTGTACCGCATCAATTAAAATTCTCTGTGCTTTGAATCGCATATTTTCATGTAATCTGACATCAAAAAGTGCCATATCTACTGAGTAAAAATATGAGAAAATTCATAAAAGCAGATGAAACCCCCAGAGAAACAGAAGAAGACAACATTCAGAATGTCTCAACATTAATCCAAAACAATGTCTCAGTCCGAACACACAAATACCTGAAAATATGAAAATGAACAGGTTTAACTTGAGTTTACTGCGCAGAAAGAATTAAGACCTGATCTGGTCTCAGATTTATTGTCTTCTAAAATAAAATTATCCTGTTCTTTGGTCATTAAAGAGTTTTGGGTCTGAATTAAGTCATCTTCTTCCCACTCTATTTGTTTTTACATTTGGATGAAATTGGCCATGATGAAATTCACAAATTCATTTAAATTGCTCTTAATCCGCTTTTAACTTGGATCATTTTTATAATAGTTACATTAAGTCAACATAAACAACAACTTCTCATCTTCATTTTACTTCTGACCTCAGTCGTATTTTTCCATCATGACGACGACGCCAAGACTGACATCTTTCAACCCACAGAAGAAGAACATTGAAGCCACACGTCTGAGCCCGGCTACATAAAGTGATGCAGAGCGTTAAAGGTGCGGGGAGAGAAAACACCTGGGACAGGTCAAGACTCAGACATATGAAAACGATCCTCAGGCGAGTCATTGCTGCAGCTTTTTATAGATTGATTCGAAATTTGTATCCGATGACTCACACCGAGTGAAAAATCCCCAAAAAACAGCATTTAGATTTGGCTTTTTGAGGCGTCTAAAATAGCTTGGGAGCACCAGGACAAAAGCTGCAGCTTGTTTTGATCATTCGCAGACGGACGGCAGACCCCCTACCTCGGAGGAAGAGAGGAAGGGATGGCCGGACCCAGGAATCGACAGGTAGTTTTCGCTGCCGCCAGGGAACTGAAACACACAGGAGAAAACTGAGTTAGTGGCTGCAAGCTCCCTTTATGACAAACTAATCCAGCGTGATAAATTGTCCCAGATAAACGATAAGATTTTTTTGGTTTTTAGCCATTTTATAAAGATAATAGCATATATAATGCAAGAAGACATTCTCAAAGATCAATAAACTTGAAATTCTAATGAACATTTAACACTGGAACTAGAAGATATTTTAAGTAAATTAAAAAAAAAAAAAAAAAAAAAACAGGAACCAGAAATAAAAATGACTTATGACGTATCTGTACACAGAATTATCCTCCAAAAAAGGGGCAAACTTAAGACGTTTGTCATCCAGAAATCATCCTGACAGTGATTTGCGTCTTGTTGCCATTTGCGACAATAGTTTCTATTAAAGCATATTTGTGTGCTAACATGGCTCAGCCAAAGTCCAGGTTGGAAATTTGTAGTATAACTTATAACTATGTTGAAACAACACAAAACGCATTGAATTTTATAGGTGTACCATGACAAAAGGTTCATGGCACCATGTGAAAATTTTTCCTGCCACCAAACCTTGGAGAGAGTCTAGATTTAAAACAATGGGTTAGCTTTTGTTGTTTAAAACAAAGCTAAACAATAACAAAAAGAAAATCCCTAAAAATACTAACTAGTAATTCACTTGGATGTTTAGCTTTGATTGTAAAAACAGGAGCCAAAAATAAGTGACAGTGTTACTGACTGCTGCAGGAACTGTGTGTTTTGTTTCCTTTCACCTTGCTGTCAGAGTCAAATCCATTGAAGGCATGCGGGTCCAAGAACTCTGGATCAGCGTCGTGCTGACCGGTTCCGTCTGTTAAATCCGAGTAAAAATTGAGGTCCATGTTTTCAGCTGGGCCTTAGCATTTACCAGTCGCTTCTCTTTGTTTGGTTTTGCAGTTAAATATTGTGGAAGCCTCCTCAGGCAGCTGCTAATGGGGATACAAGTTCCCCCCTCCGCCGCCACCACACTAGCTGTATCTGCTTGCTCCGTCCGCACTGACAGCTCTGCTGCTGACAATGTGGGGGAAACACTGGGCATGTGTTGCCCCCAGCAGCCGTGCCAAAAATAATCCGTCCGCTGTGCGAGGCTAGCCGCCGGGTTAGCGTGGCCGTTAACCGTCTTTCTTGCTGACTTGTCCCACACCGCGGCTTTTAGCCCCTTTAGCCTGGCTACACCGCTACCGCAAGGCTGCGGTACTCAGACCGCCACCGCCAGCCCCGGAGCCCGTCTGTCTGTCCGTCCGTCCTTGGGCGTTTCATTCGGACTCCCTTCGAGAGTATCAACCGATAGAAATGTTAACGTAGCCGCGAGAGGTGTGGGGGAACGGTTCAAGGTGTCTGACAGGCGGAGGAAGACCGAGCAATCCGCCGTGTCTGCGACGTGTTAGCCCGGGCTAGGATGCTCAATGGATTCCCGAGACGTGGATCGGGGACGGCAGGATAAAGTTACGCGGAAGAACAACCGGATGTGAGGTGAAGGTTTCAAAATAAAATCGATAACCCCCCCCTCCCCCCAATACCAAACCAAACCATACGGTCTTTGGTTAATTTATTTGGTTACAATTAAATGCTTACATTAATTTAAACAAATAAATGCAATGAAAGCCACTTGTTGGGATTCAAATTGCATCAGGAATCGGGACGAAAACGGATTTAAGCAACTTTGAACCTGGCATGCATAATACGATGATTGGCTTTAAGGATTGAGATTTCCATGCGCTAGATTTAAATTAACATAAATTACAGCAACATTTAATTTACCTTTAGGATCAATAAAGTATTTTTGAAATTGAATTTAATCCCAATTGTCAATTTGACTATTTCAGTTCCAGTTCTAGCAAGCTGCATGAACTGGACAAACAAACCCCAACAATTCTGCAACAGTTCTGCATTTCTTTTCCGTCAAAAAAGAAATGAAGGATTCTGCATAAAGAAGTTAGAAACAAAAGTTATTAATGTTGAAAAACCTTGGAAAATGGGTCCAAAGAGGAATAAAAAAAGTAGCAAACCAGTGTTGGTAAATCTACAATACCAGACATTTAACAAAGCACCTAAAACTAGTCAAATGTTTGTCCACAATCACCTTCTACAAACTAAGCTTGAGTTCATATAAACAATTGTTTAATTGGAAATGGTTCTGTACCAAGAATATTCAATTTGACATTATTATTTCTAAACTGCTCCAGTTTCAATTTAACATGATTTAGAAATAAATATCAATGTTGGCATTTAAGAATATGATTATTTTTATTTAATTCAGTCATGGGTTTATGTTTGAAATATACATTTAAAGCGTGAAAAAGTCAAGTAAATATTTCAGATAAAAAAAGAACTAACTAACGGCTGTCTAAAGCTAACAACTGGCAAATCAGCTTCACTGGAGGTTTTTTAAAGCATGAACAGCCTGATGAAAATCATGCATCAAATCAAGCCCAGACTTTGAGTAGGCCACTTCATAAACATTCCCCTTTTTGTTTTTGCTTTATTGGATTCAATCACAATCCATTTGGACACAAACCCAAAACCAGATAATGTCATTGCATCAAGTTTTCCAAGTCATCCAGCGACAGCTCATCACACTACCACCACCATGTTTGAATATTGGTACCATTAGTATGATGGATGGAACAAGTTCCACTTTTGTCTTGTCTATTCATCAAGATGTATTACAGAACATATGACTTTTGTAGGGGATTTTTTTTTTCTTTTTGTCCACTCTTGTCTTACTTTTGACTCAAAAAGGCAGGAAAGGCATGCAGTCCATTTAGATGCTGCTTTAGTTTCTTTCATGACCTCCTCGTTGAGAGGTCAGTACACTCCCAGAGTAATATCAGTAGGCCAGCCACTCCTACCGTTTTCTCAATTTGTAGCTCATCTTTTTCTTTCACGTTTCATATTATTTTGAAAGCGCGAACCGGAAGTCGCCTTTTAGAAGGTACTAGAGCCAGATATCCCTTTGCTACATATTGACCATGGCTCGACAATAAATTTGAAGGAAGATATTTTTCAGATCCCGTTTATCGGAGTGCTTTAACAATTTGAAAGTGAAACAGGAGTATTAATTAATCTACGTCCTCATTGGATCCGTGCTAACATATTTTGTGACTAATCTAAAAAATGTGTGTTATGACCGGTAAAAGTTCGAATAAGATAACTTACTAAGGCTGGCCAGTCCTTGATAGGGACTTTAATCACTTTAAACCACATTCAAGCATTGTTAACAAGTTGTTAAGACTAAACGTTGTGTCTACAGACCCTCAAGTTCGCTTTTTAATTGTAAAAGCACTTTAACTGAATTTTAAAAGAGCATTTTCAATAAAGTGACACTAATAAATCAGATCAGACCAGCTGATCCGCTCAACAAGGCCATCATTGTGATTGTGAAGACCAAACATCCTGTGTTATAGTTTATTAATCTTTTATTTCTACATGAAATATGTTCAAAACCAACTACTCTTACCTCCATCCTCACCCCGAAATCTGAATCACGTTTTGTTTTTTAAATCCCACTTTTTAAGCAGAACTTCGCCCACAATTTCCACCAATATAACATGGCACCGGCTTCCTGATTGTAAGCGTTCGTGGAAGTGACGTCGTTTGGCCGATAAAGTATGTCAACGTTTCAAAATAAGAGTAAGGCTGTGAATTATGTTAAAATGTAGTTTCAAACAAATGAGATCCGTTTAAGACTATATTCTTTGCATCATTTCAAAGTAAAAAGTATATTTGGATAAAACTAAAACTCGGCCATAAAACTACATATTTCACAGAAGACTAAGTTTTTCCCCTGATTCATAAAACAAACAAAAATAGACAGCAATGTCTTTCTTTAAAATTGCTTTATTCCCATTTTTTTAAGCAACATTTTTTTCATGATTTTTATAATAATGTAATTAAAAAAAGATAAAACTTAAGGTCTTCTGCCCTTATGTACAAGCGAGATCATCTTCAGGAAATAAAAATCAACATAATATAATCCTTGCACAACAATGAAAATAAAATAAAAAATAGCATTTGAGAGGGATAAAACATCTCTAGAAGATTCTAAAATTGAACATTAAAATCACAAGCATTCATTTTACATACAGACATGTGCGCATACACATAAAGCAGAACGTGAGTGGGGTTATTTTGAGGTGTGGAATGAGATGGTTGTAGGATATAAAGCTCGAACTGCTGATATTCTTTCGAACAACAAAGCGAGATCAAACATGTGACATCACATTCATACCTCATTTACCCAACATGCAGTGCGGTGGTTCGTGCCACAACGGTCCAGCTTGACCACTATTATTCGTTTCTCGTCTTTCTGAGGCTAACACAAGCTATAACGAACGAGTCTGATACTTTATAAAAAGGAGTTATGCCGATATCTCTTCTCATGCACTCCACCGGGCTAGCTACATGTCCAAAACCTCTAATCACGTTGTCAATGGTCATTTTGGTTTTACATGGAGTTCAATAAACATTTAACAAAATAAAAAGGCAGCCCTTCTTTTCAGATATGCAGTCATAGCAACCGAACCAACCGCCATCAGCGCGGAAATCGCATCTAAACGATTAATCGACAATTATATGTGCCTCTAAGAAAGTCCTTTTTTTTATTCGCATAAAAAAAAAGTTGTTCTTTAAATGCTGGAACGAAATTGATAGGAGTCTGTGTGTGTGTGTGTGTGTAGGGGGTGGGAGAGTGTACTTAGCTATCATTATAATTGGCCCAAGAAAATTTTATTTTACATCTATACTTTAAAACAAAATAATATTCTTGGAGGTCCTAAGAATAAATTTTTTCTGTTGATTCAAATTATTGCTTCACATGATTTCTTCAAAACATCTACCTTTACTTTATTATTACCTACCATTAACATTTAAGAACAATTGCATAATTAATTAACTATAATGTGTCTTTTGAAAACATAATTTTTAATTTGTGCTTAAGTTTACATTAAATTTAATATTTTGGTTCATAAATGAAAAAAACCCAAAAGGAATTTATTCTGAATTTGGTAAATAAATAATAAAAAAACAGAGATTCTAATATACAATATTAGTTTCAGACAAATACCAAAGTCAAACATCTGTGCAACAAAACTGATTTTAAAGTTGCTGTATCATGAGCTTTAATGTCTACAAAATAAATGCTGAGTTTGGTGTTCATCTGTTCCTGTAGATGGAAAATGATACACAAGATTATCTGCTTTACTCTCAACTTTACTGTTATTTGCTCCATGTGTAATTCTGGAATAAACATTTATGTGCCTTCCGAAATAATAATAATAATAATAATAATACTCAATAATAAAAAATCAGTAATACTCCTCTTGATACCAGACATTTAGGTCTCTCATAGCAAACTAACAAACCAAAATACATTCTGTACAAAAATCAAACCCTGAGTTTTGTTGGACTGTATTGTTTTCAGACCGATCATATTTACTTTAACTGATCCACTGCCTAAACACACCTGCTTCAAACAAAATGCTGGTCCCTTCAACAGATCAAAGATCTTCCAGGTGAGCAATTCCCACAAACGCACACATACACACACAGACACATGCACACACATGATTGCTATGGGTTCTTGTTGCTCAATCGTGGAACTGTGTTGGCATTTCCTCAAGTCAACATAATTGGAGTAGAAACCACCGTCATGGCAGAAAACGAGTGAAGATGAAAAGTTTGGTGGGATGACAACCAATGCTGCAGCCAGTGACGGTCTATCCCACGCAGACCACACAGAACCAACCCATCTCCTGTCTTCTCCATGATTGGCTTGCTTGTTGAACAGTGTCTTCCAGTGTCTTGTCCAATCAGGAGTAGATGGTGATGACTTCACTTCCGCCTCCTCGGACCAACAGGACGCGCTCCAATCCTTCCGTCAGAACCTCCAAGAACTCCATGTCTAGGTTCATGAGTTAAAACTTTACAGCTTGTATTAGAACTGGGGCTGCAACTAACGATTACTTTAGTAAATCAATTATTCTGACGATTAATCGATTAATCTGATAAAAAGAGACTTTTCATTTAACAATTTGCTCCTTTTTTATACAATATACACTGAAAGACGCACTCAAAGAATGAATTTATTTAAAAATAAAAGAAAAAAAAATTTTCTTGCCTGAAATGAAACAGATAAACTAAAATTTTGTTACTAGGGGAGTTTTGAGTAAAACATATTTACAGACGAAGGTGCTTTTATCTTTAATGCAAGCTATATTTTTCCGAAATGGTCTTTTTTTGCGTGTTTACTTCAGTTAATTAATTACTAAATTAGTCAATTATTATTCCAAAAATCAATTAATTATGATTAATCCCGTTAATCATTTCAGCCCTAATGAGAACAATGAATTACAGCGCCAGGAGAAGGAAAGGATACAGTTCTCGTCTCCGTCCGTGTTCTTCGGGGGCCCCGGCATGTTGAGCAGGACGAGCCGGGCATCGTGGGATTTGTTCACGATGACTTCATTGAGCTTGACAGCGGTGTGCATCCTTCTGACATTGGAGTGGTCCCTGAAAGAAAAGCAAAAAAAAAAAAAAAAAAAAAAAAAACACAATCACCCCCCTCTCCAGGCCACTGCGATCAGACATTAGTGCATCGCAATCCGTCCTCACGGCCTGATGCTCAGCATGTCTCTGAAGCCTTCGGGTGTGGAGCAGCCGGAGTGCGCCGCTCTGTACTGGGCCGTCTTCTCCTTGGTCCAGGTCATCTGGACACGACGGTGGTGCTCGGAGCTGCTGCTCACCGGCCGCTCCCGCTCTCCGCCGTCGGTGTCGTCCTCGTCATCTGACCCAATGCTGGTCAGGCGCAGCATGGAGTTACGGTCCTTCACCAGCTGGGCCTGCGTCGCATATGGAAACAAACATGG
The DNA here is from genome assembly GCF_000485575.1 of Poecilia formosa. Classification (NCBI taxonomy): domain Eukaryota; kingdom Metazoa; phylum Chordata; class Actinopteri; order Cyprinodontiformes; family Poeciliidae; genus Poecilia; species Poecilia formosa. The sequence goes on from NW_006800069.1 coordinate 349,608, forward strand.
ACTCGGCTCGTATAACCTCTGATTCGAGCCTGACCCGTTCCTTTTCTCTATTTTTTTTCCCCCAATGCGATTCCTCGCTCCTCTGCCACCAACCTCCTGACTCTTAACTCTTGTTTCTTTCTCACTCTCTGCCTCTTTGTACCTGTCTGTCTCTGTCGTCTTTGATGGGGTTTGATGTGTGGCCTTCAGTACTCCTGAACCTGGGTGAGAGATACACCTAAAGACAACACAAGGTCACCTAACCAGCTAAAAAAAACAAACACAGGCTGTAGCTACGCTATCGGGAAGCTACAGGAGCACAACGCAAGTTATGGAGCCCATCTGTCTAAAGAGGCTGATAAGATTCAAATCAGAAGACCTCTGAACTTCAGTGGGAGGAGCAGCAGAGGAAGTTTACAGAAAAACAGATCATGGTGTAAAATTATGACATTAACTTTATTTACACTTTTGTACAGCTAACTAAGCTTGTGCTTCTGCCTGAACTGAAATGCCTGAAACTAGATGGTGTTGTGAAATCAGTTTAATTAAAATCTCCTCTGTCAGAAGTTTGAAGGTCTTCACCTACATCTAAATTCAGGCAACTTCCTATGGCAACGTGAAACATGGTAAACTTACATCGTCAAAACTCCAGCGCACCCTCTGAGCAAACCAGAGGCAAAGGGAGAGGATATGAAATGGAAAAAAATAAAATACCCGCTACATTATGATCCTCAGACTTTTTTTTTATCATTTAAGACTTTTTAAGACCATTATGAATGGAATTTAAGACCTGTATCTCCACAGAAGTGATTGAATTTTGTCCAGCCAACTGGCGATAAAATTGCGCTTACCCAAATCGTAAGCGCAACTAGCTAGCAAAATAGCTAGTTGGCTAGCTGGTAAGGCTTTATTGGCAGCCAGTTAGCAGTAGCCTCAATGGTCTGGAGTCACAGAACATAAAGAAGATGTCTGAGTGTGACTCAAACTTTTGCCTGACAAAAGTTCTCACAAAAAAATACGTAGAAATACAGCACATGTCGTCATTGGGATGCAAGATATCAACAAACATTTGGTTGCAATACTATTGCAATAATGATATCAATTATATTTTTGTTTGTTTTTATCCCAACAACTGTGAGACTTAAATAAAAGGTGTAAAACAAGAAAAAAAATGTACACAACACACTTACTTCTTTTTCTCTGTCTGATTTAGAGAGTCGCATTTGTCTGAGCATCTGAGACCTCTGCTCCATCATCAGTGTCCTTTCGTAGGTGTACGCACTGATGTCGCTGTTATGCTGGAGACGAAGAGGAATAAAAACACTCAGATTATTACACATTTATGACCGAATTTGACAGATTATAAATATTTCAATTCTTTTGTAGATTTACAAGGTTGTGTAAAATGATCTCACAGCTGAACTTTAGATACTTTGGAATGTAGAAGTCTACAAAATAATGAATAATAATAGCTTTCATTTATAATGCTTTTCACATTAGAGAGAGCTCAAAGATCTAAAAAAAAAAAACCTTCATAATTCTAAAATATTTGAATATTACTTATATTCATAAAAACCCTAAAATAATTAAAATGACAAGATTTGGAAATATGAATTTTATATATTGTGCAATGTTTGCAAAACATGAATTCAGAAAAAAACTTAAATAAAAAAAAATCTTTGGGATGCCCCTAAAAACTGGGGCCCTGGGATAGAGCCTTGTAGCCCTTTCTGACCCAGCTGGTCACATACCATCTCCACAACTTCCACCTCTGCTTCAATACGAAGGTGATAGAGAAACGTTGCCAGATCCTTCTTCATCTGAATAGAGTTGTCCTCCATCTGAGCCACAGTGAAGATTCGCATCCCACATTTACGCCACACCTGGATGGAGACAGGAAATCATTCCCTCAGGAAAACGTATTCATAGAAAATGGATTAATTTAATAAAAATGGTTGCATTCACCCCTCTTTCCCCCACCTTGTGTTGGCGAAGGAGAAACGGCAGCAGCATCAGCATCCCCCCGTCATGGACGATCCACCACACGTCGATGTAGCCGTCGGTGGGCGGCTCACTGTTGCTGGGGAACAGGGAGATGTTTTTGGGCACCAGCAGAGCCAGGTGGGCCGCTGTGGTCACTCGGACCGTATCTGGAAGGAGGAAACAGAGTGGGGTTGCTGTTGGGGTGCTGAGTGGAGGAACAGAAATTGCGTTTCGTCTCCTTTGTGACTCACTGATGAAGGTCTTCCAGGCCTGCGGGTCTTCGCTCTGCCTCCAGGTGTGAGGCCAGCCCATCACCACCGTGTTGGGCTTCATTCCTCCCAGGCCGCTCGACTGGATCATGTGACTGATTCCCTCGCGTGGCTTTTGAGCCACTATGCACTGAACAAAGCCCTTCACCCGTTCCTTCTCCATGAGATGCTTCAAAGTCTGAGGGAGGAGAGAAAATGGTCCAGAGGCTGTTGACATTCATATAAACTACAGTATTGCGTAATAGTGGGCATTCATTGTATCATTTATAATTTATCATGATAAATTGCTTATTGTGATAAGAATTTTGATTTATCGTCACAATAATTTCCAACCCCCAACCCCAAAATTGTCAGTATTTCAGCATTGTTAGCTTTGCATCTCAATACTCTCATTGTTTGTTCAATGAATGTATCAATTAATTTGAACATATTAAAAGATTCCTTATTTAATTTTTTTTTTGTTTTCTGTATTGGAGTTTTATTGATAAATCACTACTTCCTTCTCCTCATATTACAGCTTTATTCTTGAAAACAAATAAAAATCATAAATCTTAGTCTGGCCCTTATAATTTGTCATAGAGCTGATGTAAATTAAAGTCCAAATAAATAGAAGCTGTACAACACTCAATCAAGATGCCTGCCCTGCGCGTGCTGACATCACTCTGAGCTAAGGAAACCCAAAAAGTGCATTTTTGGGAGGAACAAAATCATGATTTTCTAAAAATTAAAACTAAATAGAAACGCATACCTCACGTTTTATTTTTTTCTTTGCTCTTTGATATCCCTTTATGTCAGTTTACCACTTAGCATTCCCCTGACAAATTCAGGAAAGCTTCAAGTTAGAACATGCTAAAATATGGAAAAGTTCAAGGGGGATGAGCACTTTTGCACGACACTGTCTGACATCCAGCATTTCTAGATCCAAACTGCCTGTTTGACATGTGATGAGTGTAAAGATGAACCTGTTCTGCAGCCAGAGCCTCTCCGTAAGTCTGCAGGAAGTTTCCCGAGACGACCGTGCCGACGATGGTGAGGCCCTTTCCTGCTTTGAGCTGGCTGGCGAACGTCAGCAGCCGCGGAGACTTGACGTGAGCGTCTTCGTCCAGCTTTAGCAACACCAGCAGTTGGGGCCTTGGGACGAAAGGGAAATAAAACTGGATTTTACATAGAATCATGGCCGTTTGAATGCTTTAAGCTTATATCTTTTTGCATTTAGGCATGAAGTAGAAGTCCCTAAAGCGCTCTGCTGTTACCTCCAGTTCTTTGTGTGTGGTGGTCCCTCCTCCAGCCTCAGGAGGGCATAGCGGGCAGCACTGAGTGACAGACCGCGGATCCCGTCTCCCCACTCCTTCTCTGCTCTAATGCACACAGAAACAATGAAAAAGGATAAATTTGCTGAAAAAACTCCGGTAAACAGAAAAAAAAAAAATAATAGAAAAATGCAGTGGTGCCCCCAAGAGGTGGTGAAGGGGGGCCCATGACCCCCTCTTGAAAAATGCTGCCCACCCAGAGAATCACATTTATGTCATAGAAAGTCATACAGTCATCTTCTTCAAAGAAGACATAAATCTAAAACCCAATAAATACATAAAAAAATTGATACAACTAAATCAACAAATGAATACTAAATTAATTATAAATAAATACTAAAGGAATAAATAAAAAAATAAATGAATATTAAATAAAAAAAGTAATACTAAATAAATTAATTAAAATTAAATACTACATGAATAAATTTAAACAAAAATAATTACTAAATAAATACATTAAAGTGAATACAAAATAAATAACTTAAAAATAAATGATTGAATACTAAATAAATGTATTAATTTTTTATTATTTATGGTTTTTATTAGTCTGTGCCCCCTACATTTTTACTGTTCTGGCCCCCCATATGAAATTTTCTGGGTCCACCACCGGAAAAATGACCAAATCAAACTATTTCAAACACACACACACACAGAGAGGAATCTCAACCATACTGTACATATACAAATGCATGGAGCAAATACATCACCATGGCAACATACCCATGATATTCAATGTATTTGTAGATCATGCCAGCGATCACCATGGCAACGATTGCGTAGTACCAAGAAGATATGAACATGAGAGCGAGGCAGATGATCATCCCCAGAAACGACAAGGTCCTGGACAGATGTGGAGCACAAGAACACTTCAGTCTGCATGTTTGTATGTACAACTGTGTGTGTGTGTGTGTGTGTGTGTGTGTGTGTGTGTGCGTGCGCGCACTTGCGTACATGCGTGTGTGTGTGTGTGTGTGTCAGTACCAGTGGTAGTAGGAGAAACGGGGCCTCCAGTTGGGGGTCCTGAGCAGCGTCTGCAGGGCGCAGGCCAGGTTAACAAACAGGTAACACATCAGGAAGAACCTGGAGAGACGGAGAAAGAAAGCTGGAGTCTGACGGAGAGAGACTGGCTGACAGGATGGGCGACCGAGCCAATCAACAGTGGCCGTTCGAACCGGCCTCATTGGCTCACATTGTGAGGATGGGAGCGACCAGATCCAGAGAGGCGATGAGAATCCCCAGCTCAGCTATCAGTGCCGTCAGGAGCAGAGCCCAGGTGGGTTCGCCATTAGCTTTCCCATGTCCAAACACCTGGAGCACAACACGCACACACAGAGGGAAAACACAGTGATCACACCAAAGACTTTACATCGGAAATGGCTAAATACGTTCTCTAACCATCAGTGAATAAATAATTGCTTCTAATCCTTAAACCTTTTATCGCCTGTTGAGATTCTGAACTTTATTGTGCTTTCACAATAATCTGAACGTCCTAAAAATGCTCTACTTATGCTAGCTGCATGATGAAGATTAACAATAACATGATTAATTTTATTTGACCATTATTTATACAGGTTATGTCATTGTTCGCAGCTAAGAGGAGGAGCTGTGTCTCGAAGGCGGAGCTAGGTCCACCCAGGCGTTTTGCACAGCTGAATGGTTGCCATGGAGATTAAAGGATTTCTCAAACATGTATGAAAGAGTCAAAGCAACACGCCAGGTATGTTTTTGATGAGAGAACATTGTAACATGATGTAAAGCTAAAAAAATATTCAAATTTATATAAATACTGAGCCTTTAAATCTAATCATGTCTGTTAGCTAGACATGCCTTTATCTGCTTAATAGGAAGCAAAAAAGGTGTTTATAATTTCTTTTTATTACATTTGTCAGACCAATTCCATCATTTATTATCAGATAAATTCAGCTTAATATAAAATAATTCAGAGTTCTTTTATATTAAGATCTCTGTAGAGATATTTACAATATCTACTCTAAAAGCTCAACTCTAAATAAAAAAAAATGTAACTGTAAAATTAAACTCAAACAAAACATGACATCGAGTCCCACACAAAGAAGTAAAGGCTTGGTTCTTCATCACTTTACAAAATAAAAAAAATACAATAAAAACGACTCCTACCCGTAGAAATGGGATGATGTTGTCCTTGGCGATGGCCTGCAGCAGTCGTGGCGCGCCGGTCAGTGACTGAAGGCCTGCACCGCATGTTGAGAAGAAGGAGCCAATCACAATGACCCAAGGAGAAGGCCAGGCTAGCGTGCCAACAACCAGAGTGCCGTCAACTGACTCTCCAAACCTGCACAGGTGAGTTAGTGTAAATCTTTTGAGTTTTCACAAGAAAAAGTCATTTTCTTTACAGAATAAAGTAAACAGAGGTAAGTGAATGATAGAAGCAGATGTACTGACTTGTCTCTGAGGACGACGCCGTCGATGCAGGCGCCAAACAACACGACGCTGCTCAGGTCTACAAGGACGACACTCAGGAAAACAACATTCGCACCAGAAGAGTCTAAACGGCTTCATACCCATAAACTGAACTATGAACTCTCAACCAGAGGACTTTCAGAAGTAACTAGTGGCTTCTTCTTTTCTTTTCTTTTTTTTGCATATTTGAATTACAAGAAAGACAGATTCTTCAAAACCATGTTGGGAAACTAAGACATAAGATACGATACAAGGATACAGACAAAAGAGGTAGTGAGGATAGCGAGGATGGTTCCGATGGGGATGGAGCGCTGAGCGTCTTTTAAATCCCCTGACCGATTTGAACCAGCCATGATTCCTGAGGAAGAGCAGGAGAATAACATTTTTTGGGTTACTTTTATTTGCAGATCATAAAACACCAGCAATTCGCTAAAAAAAAACAAAAAAAAAAAACAGAAGAAAAACAAATAAGAATCTGCAGGAGAAAAAACAAGTTACACACCAAAGTAAAGTTAAAAATATAAGTTATGAAGAATATGAAAACTATGGTCTAAAAATTCAACCCAACCCGGCCCGAGCCCATAGACATTGTGTGAAGTCCGATCCGACCCGACTGATTAACATGAATTACAAGCCTGAGCCTGAAGAAAACCAAATGCACAATTTTAACTAAGATTTCACTGCTTTCATTTTTAGAGCATAATTTAAATATGCAGTGCAAATTTAGCCATTTTCATTTTTTTTTAAAGCATCTTCCAGCTCCATCTTGTCGCTTGTTGTAACCGCAGGGTGAGTAAGGTGCAAAACTTCAAGGATGCGTGATTGATAGGAGCAGAAAGGGGCGGAGCTCCGTGCACATTGTGTAGAATGCTGCGCTTGCTACAGTCTAATGAACGTCTACGCCTTACTTTATTTCCTCAATAAGGTACGCTGCTAACTCTTTTATTTAAAATACAAAAATTAGAACTTTATATCACGACTTCTCATTTGGTTTTCTTTATGCTACATGTGTTAAAGGTTTTTTGGGTCAGGCTCAGTCCATAAATCTAAACTCCAATTTAAATTGATTAAAATAATGAAAATTAAAAAAAAAAAAAACAGTAAGAAATGGCTAGAAACCTGTATGTTAAACAAAAACAGACTAAAACAAAATAGAAACAAGCAACATAACTATGTCTTATTTCAAATGTGCTTTTTCAAGTAAAGATATGATATTTTTTAAATATGTCAAATTTGAACCAATTTCCATGCAACAGTTCAGGGAGAATAAAAACCTGACACATTCATGATATGTTTGATTATAAATCCTCAGAGGAACCAGGAGTAAGAATAACTTTGATTAATTACAAAACAGAGATGAATAAACCTTTAGAGCACGTGTCGAACTTAAGGCCTGCGAGCCAAATCGTGTCCGCCATAGCTAATGTCGTGGCCCTCTAATTGTCAGACCGCTACAGAACTAGAACTTGAAGATAACAGTTGTGTGCTTAAACATTTTATCAATTAAATCAATTCAGATTTTAATAGAGTTAGAGTGGAAAATTACATCAGTGTGAAAAATGCTACATATTTTTTAATCTTAGGGAGTACAAATTGAATGCATAGACAGGTATAATTTTTTTTTTTTTTAAGATTTTTTATCTCTAGTGGCCTTTATCTGACAGTTAATTGACAGGAAAGTGGGTAATGAGAGAAGGGGGAATACATGCAGCAAGGGTCGCCAAAGCTGGGAATCGAACCTGCGACAGCTATGTCGAGGACTGAGGCCTCCATTTGTGGGTTGTGCTTAACCCCTGCGCCACCACAGCACACCCCAGGTATAATATTTTAACAGTTTGATAATAGGGAGTTTTATCAATACGTTCTTAGAGGACATTCATGATCCAGATGTGGAGTAGAAGCAGCAAATGTGTACCTGTGACTGAAGGGAAGAAGATGCCCACCAGCAGGGTGAAGGAGGTGGTGATGTCGGCGAACACGTACGGATGAGGCGGTGATGCTGGAGGTGACGAGTGAGAGGAGCTGAGCGAGCTTTTCTCCAGAACCTCGCCTTTGCTGATGTAGGAGCTCCACAGGTTCTCTAACAGGAGGAGAAAATTCAGAAAACAGTTGTTTGGAGAAAGTAGCATGCCATTCCAGATTTACTTAGATTCTCAGTCAACGTTTATCCCATTATTTAACATAAAGTTTGATTTTGTGCCGATATTTGTACAGTGGTGAAGCCTTAAATGGAAATATGAGAAGAAATATTACCTGAAATGATGCCACTGGCCAGACCAGGAATCCCTTTAATCTCAGTGAAGTTATTAGCGGTGAAGTATTCGTCACAGGTGGCGTTGAGTTCAGGGCTGTGGCAAAATTCTTCCCAAAGTAGTGTGGTTTGCTCCACAGCTGGCGCAGCGGTGGGGACAACTGGTCCAGCTGTGCTGTTTTCTAAAGGCATGATGCAGACACGTTAGCATGAACCAACAACTAAAATGTGTGACGACTCTAAAGAGACGAAGCCTCAACCCACCGTAGCCGAGTGTGAAGTTGCTGTCGAAGTTTCCCGTTGTGTCTTTGATTCCCACTGGGACGGTTTTATTACACTGGTCGTGGCTGGTGATGGTTCTATTTCCCAGCATGCACACACTGTTGGAAACGAGACCCAGCAGTCAATAACGACACCAACTAGTTAACAGGACAGGGTTGGAAATCTCACAAAAGGATTTGGTCGTGTTACAACCACAAACTTATTTTATTGGGAGTTTACAAGACGAACACAAAGTGGTGCATAGAAGTGGGGTTGAAGGAACATCTGAAAGGTGTCGTGTTTTTTTTTATTTTCTTAGATAGAAACACTTTATGTCGGCCAATTGCAAGGAATCCCAGTACAATCTGACAAAATGAGGAATAATTTAAAGATGCGAGTATGTTTTTAATGTACCGTCATTACAAAAATATTCCCCCCTCTTGCCAAGAGGGGCCTCCTCTTGGCGGGAAGGGGCCCCTCCCAGAGAATCATTTATGTGACATAGACAGGCATACAGAGTCATTTTCTTCAATGAAGACAAATGTAAAACAATAATCAACTAAAAAGAAAGACAAAAAGAAAGACAGAAAAAAACAGAAATAAAGACAAAGAAGCAAAGACAGGAAGAAAAAAGTAGAAACAGAAAGAAACAAGGAAAGAAATGAAAGGATTTTTATAAAATCTGTGTCCCCCTAAAATGTTTACTGGCTTTATCTGGCCAACTCTATGAAAATTCCCAGGGGGCGCCACTGGGTCGTGTACACTTACGTAAATTTATGCTCGTGGAAAGCGGAGACAAACGCTCCGATGTAGATGGAAACGATGGAGACGATGACACAGGCCAGGAAGATGGAGGCCAGCTTGTTGACATACTTCACACCGACAAAGACGAGCAGCGACATGAGGAGGAGACAGATGCTGCCGTAGACCCGCATGTTGTTCAACATGGCCGCCCCGCCGCCTTTAAAGATTTCTGCCTGAGGAACAATGTACATCTGGGAGACGGAGGGGAGAGAGGGGTTAATGTAAGGACTAATATTTTAGATCACAATCAAAGATCAAGGAATGCAGACAAAACTGCAAACACTGATGGGGCGATTGGCAAAAACGAAGCCAAGTCCTACCAGTAAGATCTCGATGGCTCCCAGGATGTACATGGCCCCAGCGAAGGTGGTGCCCAGGTAGAAACAGATCCCCACGGCCCCTCCAAACTCTGGACCCAGAGAACGGCTGATCATGAAGTAGGAGCCTCCAGCTGGAAGAGGGTGAAGGTGGTTAGGGTACACCAGTGGTGGAGGAAGTGAAATGAACCACAAAGTGTTGAAAGGGGGGAAAAAAATGATTGAAGATAAACAGAAGAATTTAAAATCAGTGGGACGATAAGACAAACGAGGAATGGATAGTTAGGGACATTAGAAGGCAAAGGCAGAGAAACGAGGACAGCTGATGAGTAAAACGTCTATTATTCTAAAAAGAAAGTATATTAGGTATATTAAGAAAGTACAAAGGTATATTGGAATTAGACAATATATATATATATATATATATATATATATTTTGCGGAAAAACATTTCTGCAAACATTTCATGAGTGTTTTTGTCATTTTAGAAAAAGATTCAGTTGAGATGCAGTTTTCTTCACATAACCACATAACAGTGTCAAATTGGGAAGCAGAAAATAAATGGCACATGGTTTAGAAATTTTCTTAGAGATCTAAAAGGTTCCAGGCCTAAATCCCCTCGACTGATCTCACCAAGACGATTAAAACAAACGGCACCCTTACTTTTGCTAGTACAATCATAAAACGGACAAAAGTGGTACAGGATGATAACACACAGAGAACAACTAAATCTGAACAACTAAAGCAAAGTGAAAACAGTGTTTGGTGTTCAAATTGCAAACCTTGCTGCTGTGAAGATTGAGGCACTCCTTTCCCAAACCATGGGGAAACTGATTCTTTACCTTGCCTAACTGACTGTGTGGGAGGATATATTTGTTTGCCGTGTTTACGCAACACTTTCGATAAGGAGTGAAACCGCTTCCGCAACAACAAACCCTGGAATACCAGCTTAAAAAAAGCGTTCCTGGGAAGCAAAACAATAGGTTGGGATTGATTGGGGGATTAGGGAGGAAACGTGGTGGGATGACAAATGGAAACACATTGGAGCCGCCCAGCTAGGGATTAGGCATGCTTAGTAGGTGGTACTAAGGTAAACAGAGGTTTTAACATTGGTGAAGTTATGTGATGCCACATGGCTCAACTATAGTTGAGTTATCTGTGCTCATGCAGTCGTACATAGAACTTGGAAATTCCAACTTCTCAGTTGGAAAAATCAACTGCAACGCCCTCCGAAGTCGGATTTCCTCTTACGAAACTGGGAGCAAGTCCAATTTGCAAGGCCGACTTTGTGTTTCAATGTGGCCGCTCCTCGCACCAACAAACATGGTTACTTTACAAGACACGCATGTAAACGCACGTCTAAGCTTAATGTATTAACTCAAAGCTGAAAACATTAAAAGTGGCATTTGCCTCTTGAAAATAAAGATTAAAATGATGCAAGAGCTACTGCAAACAATGTCTACGGGCGTCGCCATGTTGAAATTCCAACTTCTTAGCTAGGCTGCTGTTGCTGCTTTCCAGGAACCTGAGAACTCGGGTTTGACGTCAAACCCAAGGTAACAACACTCTAGTTAAGTTAGACTTTCAACATGGTGACGCCCAAACATATGGTTTGCCAAACATCTTCCAAACATCATTTTAAGCATTACTTTCCATAAGCAAACGCCACTTTTCATTTCGTCAATTTAGATCAGTAGGCGTTACACTTAGCATTGATTTTAGTCACTCTTTTACACACGTCTTGTAAATACATGTTCCCATCACAGCTTACTGCTAATGCAAGGAGCGGCCATATCGCAACGCAAAGTCCGTCCTACAAGTTGTAACGGATTTGCTCCCAGTTTCCCAGTGGGAAATTCGACTTCGAAGGACGTTCCAGTTGATTTTTATGACTGGGAAGTTGGAATTTCCTAGTTCCGAGTACAACTGTAAAGCAGCATTAATCCTGTTAAGTATCTGGGAGTATATTTATTTGCATTTGCTATAAAACTACGTCAGAGCCTTAAAGAAAGTGCCTCGAATGAGAAACGACATCAAGACAGTCACAGTATACATAAAGAGATCCTTCTGACCGTTTTCAGTTAGAAGGATAACTGAATAATTTCTGCTGCCGAGTTGTATTTGGAAAGCCAAACACTTTATAGTCTTTTGAATCACCCGTAATAAACATGGAAACAGAGGAAGCATGAGAACTAAAAGCGCTTACGGCAGTGCAGAGTAGATAAACTGAAGCTGAATGTTATCCATGTTGCATTTGATCTACTTTTGTTCTTTTCAAAATGTCAAGATGCTGCAGGCATGAGAGAATCACATTACTTTGACATTTTATTTAATGCGCCAATCTAGACACACTGTTGAAAGATGAGGTATTTATTACAACTAGGTTTTAATTTATGAACACAGAGCAGAGACAGGCAGCATGACAACAAAAATCCCTTCAGGAGCATTGCTTAAACATTAAGAGGAAATGAATATTAGCCATTTATTAGAAGAGAGGGGAATACCTGGCACAACTCCATTAGTGGCGATCGCGCTCATTGAAATAGCAGTCAGCAACGTCTGGAAAGCAGAAACAGTCCCACAAAATGTTACTGGAAACGTTTCAATAGTGTCCATGAACGCATGCCGACAAAGAAACACTCACGCAGCAGCAGCATATGAAGACGATGCAGAGGGCCTGCAGCACGCCGGCGGTCCCCACCACCCACGTCAACCTCAGGAACAGGATGACTCCGAAGATGTTCTGAAGGCAAGGGAGGTAGACGCCCATGAACGTCCCCATCTGCGGTGACTGAAACGGAGACAAAGTATCCGTGTGGAATTTAGCACTTCGTATGCTTCTGTCAACCATTATATTTTGTATAAAGAATGTCAAATGAATGTGTGTAGAAAGCAGCAGTAGTTACTAAAATGTTTTTAATAGGGATGTTCAGATAAAACTGTACTCAAGGCAGTCCACATCATTTGCGTCTTTCAAAATTTAGGTTACATTAAAACCAAAGTTAAATTCCTTTCATTGCACACAAACTCAACCAATAAATCTTGTGATTAATAAAGAGAGGCCGTTTTGGCTACTTTTACCGACGAATGTCAGTAAAAGAAAGATGAACAGAGCAGCTGAAATGCTAGACTTTAAATTTTTTGAGGTTCGAGGCAAAGAGCATTAAGTTTATGTCACTGGAAAAAAATCATGTTCTCCAAATTTTGTCTGGTTATGATTAATTGGAACTATAATAGTTGGCAGCAGAATGACAAAAGTAAAAATTATAACCTTGTACTTCATGAAAAAGTTGGTAAAAGAAAGACAGGAGTTCATAATTCAGTGTAGACCAAGTAGTACTAATAAAATGTGGTATAATATATTATGGCATTGATCTAATATGTGGGGTACTCCAAGGGTCCTCTTATTTATTTTTTGCTAGGTCCCTCTTAAACAAAACACCACCACATTCCATTACATTTCATATTATCTGTACACAGATGACATTCAGCTGAACTGTTCTTTCAGAAAGTCCGTTCTTCAAGCTGTCAGAACCACCAGAGTCCCTAAAGGAGCCGATCAATGTCTGTTCAAGGTCACTCAAACCACTTCAAAGCGTTTTATCATTTCTCACATTGAGACTATAGTTATGCACTTTTTGAATTTATCAATAAAAAGTCCCTTGTTCCCCTTCCATTAGTCCAAAACTCTGCAGAAAGACTCTTAAGTGACTCAAACAGAAAAGCTCCCATCACTCCGGTTTTAATGTCCTCGCCCTAAATGAAAGCAGGTTCACTGTTGAGTGTAAAAGGAAAGTTTTTCCTGGTTGTGTTGAAATTCAAACTATGTCTAGTTTCACTTTTTAACAAAGAATGAAAGTATTACAAGCTAATCTCAAAGTGGTGTGGCAGCGTTTTGGTGATGCTTGTACTGAACACACCGCAGAACCAGAAGGGAAGATTAAAACTGTTTTGGTTAAACTCCCCCGACCTCAAATCCCCTCCCTGCTGTCTGCCAATCTAAGCTGGAAATACTATGAACGGCCAAAACAGATCGTCTCATCTTGGATGCGTGCGGCTTATCATCGAGCGCTGCAGTGTAAGCCGAGTTCAGGCCTTGACGCCCTTTGAGTCGTAGATATGATTTGTCTAGACAACAACTCGATGACCGACGCAGGAGAGGATGGACGATGAGCTCACTCTAAAAGGGACTCCATCCGTTTTCCACCATTTCTTGAAGCAAATTCAGTCAAACTGTGTGTAATTTATCAAAGCAATGTTTCTGATACTTTACATATCAGAATGTAACGGTGTTTCATTTTGAGATTTTATGCTTCAACATGATATATAGTGTATTAGAAAAGCTTAATTGTGTTATTTCACATTAAACTCTGATTTTCAAAACGATTTGTAGCATTTCACACCTTGCTGGCTTTCTTCTTCTCCCCGATGCTCTCAGCCTCCTCATGCTCCTTTGCTCCCTGCGTCAGGTTGGTGTAGTTAGCCAGGCGGCTGAGCAGAGAAGACACCTTCGGCCTAGTGTCCATCTCCTCCTGTTGGTCGTCGAACAATGGGAGACGTCACAGTGTGAGATAACAGTGGTGGGGACACGAAAAGGCAGCAGTGAGTCAGGAACAAAGAAAGGATCAAAGTCAAAAGCAGCAAGATAAAGAGAGAAAGAAGAGGAAGGGTGTTAAACAATCAAGAGGAAGAAAACATGAAAGAGAAGAAAGAACCTGACTGTTTATAGAAAAAGAAAAAGGTTAGAGACATTTCCAGAGAAGCTGGTAATCTATACAAGCTAAAATTAGCTGCACCCACCATGCAGCTTTTTAGCTCAAGTTTGGCAAACAGGAAAAAAAAATACCACACACAGGCACAAAGATTTTTGTCACAATCAGTGCTATGAGATAAAATGTTGCAGAAAACTTAGAACATTATAGACAAAACAGTGATAATCAGTTTGATTGTCAAACCTCAAATAAGGCCAAGTTCCTGTCGAAAAATTCATCGTCATCCATCCCATGACTGTTGTTGATGTAAACACTGGAGATCTTAGAGTTCCCCTCCCCTGAACAGCAAGAAAAGAGAACACACACACACACACACACACACACACACACACACGACCAGAACTTTAATATGAGCACACAGAGTTGAGATCACTGTCGTTTTGATTCATCGAGGTCAAGCTGTACGGATTTATGCAGCACAGTCCAATGAAATGGCGACGCTATCACCGAATCCCTTCCAGATCCATCAGCACACATCCCTGCACCAACAGCAGCGCTTGACTCAGCATCATCACTTCCCCCTTTGCTTCCCCAAGCTAACGAAACCAGTCGTCCGCACGCTGCTCTTTGGGTCACGTAGGGGTGCTCTGGAAAGTGATGAAAACCTGCAGCTGGTATTCAGCAGGAGGGGCATTTTCACGAGTCCTTTCGCATTACAGAAAACAACCACACTGCAACATTTGGTGCAAACCAAGCAATGCATGTGTTTAGGTTGAATAAAGTCAAAACATCAGGGTGTGACCCAACATCTGACTGCTTGAGGGGGGAAAAAAAAAACAAAACCTCAGACTTGGGAGCGCTCCTGGCAAACAAACCTGCTCAACAGGACGGTCCAGATTCAGAAATTCATCTGCGGTTCCCAGACTGCATCTGCTGAATCAGGCTCACAGAGGTGCAGCCTGAAAACACCGGTTCCTCATCAATGAAACCACAAAGAAGAACTGGTTACGACACAGACTGCATATCCTGCTATGAAATCCTTCCGACACGACTGCTTGCTCAACCGTCAGATTCACGGGTGTTGTAGTTTTATTAAGGCGTAACAACACTCACATTCGTCGGTCAGAACTACAACAGATGGCGAGAACGATGGGAAATGGCTCAAAGAGAAAAAAAAACAAACTTTGAATAAAATGCAGCTAATTGAAATCTAAAATTGAGAACAGGGTATTTGGATGTTGTTTTTTTTTTTTGCTTGTTTCAGACTCTTCAGAAACTCTGTCTTAACACCAGATATCATTCAAAACACCAATTTGGGTCAATAGGAGCTGAAAGTAACCCCAACATAACTGATATTGTCTGGAAATATTTATTAGTCAAGCTAAGAGTCATGCTTATCAGATTATGGTAGAACTCCCTATTGCTCTTCAATGTGTTTGACAGGCTATTGATGTTAAGTTGCTAAATGTCACGACTGGTGAATGTCAACAGATGTGTAGCGAGCCCTGTGACCGTGCTGGTATCGATGGCTTGTCAGTCACTCGACAAAAAGATGGATCAATTCTGAGGGTGGAACGTGAGCAAATACTGGTAAATGTTTGTCCACCAGGAGTGGCTCATGCTGAGAAACAAGTGGACAGCAGGAAGGAGGTCAACAGGGATCAGCGGGTTCATGAGTTTCTGCAGCTAAAAGAAGGAATTGACAAAACACTGTAGCTCCATCTGCAAAAACAAAAAGAAGCTACTAGGAGAAATGGATGGACCAAGGGGCAGAAATCAACAAATAAAAAGCTTTTTAGTGGAGATGCACTCATCAGAATGCTGCACCCAATTTCTGATATCAGATTTTCTAAAATCTCTGATTTTGGTTTTGCCTGATTCCTATTTTGCTTTCAGAACTGTAAAAAAAAAAAAAAAGTAAAAAGTTACAAGTTCCAAAAGAGTTTCTAGCTGAACGGTTATCAAGGTTGGATAAATCAGATTCTAATTCCTGAGGATGTTTTATACTGGCTTTGGCATCTAATCTGCAGTTAGCACGGTTAGCATTACTAACTGTAAGCACAATCCCATATATTCCTTGACAGATGTTTAAAGCAAAGGAAAATCAAACAGAACAATTTCTGATGCACAGTGAACCCCTGATATGTGTAGCTGTTTGGGATAACAACCATCCATAAATGCCAACCTGGACAGCTGAACAGCTGCCCAGCTATTCAAAGTCGACTTTGTATGAAGTCTACAAAGCACAGACTCTGTAGGAAGTGGAGTCTACAGTATTTGATTGTATAGAGTATCTGAACCTGTGGCAACTGAGAAACGATTGCGAGCTGGATTTGTGGACTCTGCTGAAGTTTAAAATTTTACGTTTGGCCGTAACGTATGTAATGCGGCACTTCAACACTATGAAGCTTCCTGTAAATCGCCCTCGCTGTATACAGAAATCCAGATCAATGGGAGAAAGTCCAGAAAGAGCATTGAGGAGAGAGACAAAGGCAAAGTTAGCGAATAGCTGAAATCCCCAAATAGCCATTTTAATAGCTCAAATACCAAGATCTGGGTCAACCAAGCAAAAAATAACCCATTTATAGTCATCAGCCAATCTTCTGGTGCACCTCCCCTTTATGTCTCTTGGAACAATGGCTTCATTTTTTTCCCTGCAAATGTGGCAACATCTTGTAGGGGTGTTTTTTTTTTTGTTGTTGTTTTTTTGCTGACTTAGTTAAATAATTAACACAAGACACTTCACTTTTTGTAAGATCTGGTGACGTCTAGTGTGATGTTCCATCTGAGATACTACAAGTGCATAACAGTTACTATCCGCTGTGTTAAAACTGATGAAAGTGTAAAGGAGAGGAATTAATTTTTTCAATTCTCCATTATGAATTGTGCATCTTCTTCACTTCACTACTGCTGTCTGCTCAGAGCCACAGCTGCTAGACAACATGTGGGTGAACCCGAGGGGGAAACGGCTGTTTGTTTCTGAGAGCGTTCCCAAACAGAAGGGCTCCTCCGCCCAGCAGTTTCAGCAGCTAACTGTAAAGGTGTCAAAAATAATGAATCGTAGAGGAAGTAGCTGCTCATCCATTCACTCTGACTTCTCCTGTCAGTACTTCAGGAACCTGACTCAGTTGCTTCAGTAGCACCACTCCGTCAGCATTTTTTCTTCTTCTTCTTCTTCTTCTTTTATTTCAGGACACGTGGAGACAGAAATATGGACAGGCTGCAGCGGCCTGATCGAAACGGATTAACCGTCTCAATGTCTATTTATGGAAGCTTATTAAACAGTGCAGGGCATCCTCATAACAATGCAACTGCTTAAGTGGATCAGTGGGCTAATTCAGTTACATCTCACTGAGCCAGTGAACCCAACACAGATATTCTTATTTGCTTTTAAATGCCAGCGTATTGTCCTCGTGACAGCTATCGACTTAAATTAGCCAGAAGAAAAAAAAAAAAAAAGCTCCCATGAATTTTATTAAACGCTTAGTGAGCTCTGTGACAGATCTGGAGTAAATAAAATCTAAATGAGGCCACATAGGAAGGTGGCTCTCAATGACGAGTCCGATCTGACCCGACTAATTAACATTAATTAAGAAGGAACTTCAAATTTCTGTTCTTCAAACTTACACAAATAAAGTAACAAAATTCTAAATGGACAGATCAAAATATAGCACATTTATATTCACATTTCATTTTGCAGCCACAAACTTTATTGTTGGGCTTTTATATGCTAGACAAAGGCTCTGCAACCTTTACAACCAACAGAGCAATTTTGCTCCAGGGTCAACCAAATAAAACTTGTTCAGAGCCATAAATGTCACGTGACTTTTTAAAAAAGAAAAACGTTTTAGAACAGAAACTTTTAAAAAAGGGCATTTTATTTCTATTTTTAGGATTTAAAAAATAAAGATAAACATAAAAGAGTATGCAAACCAGAGCTTAAAACATATCACTGGTCCTTTTCATAGCATTCTTTGTAGAAATTCAACCCTGCCTTCAGGAAGTCATCACAACATGGCTTCTCTATTAACCCTTTGACTAAGTTTTTACCAGCGTTTCACTGAGAAGTAGCAACTATGATGAGCTCAACAGAGCTGCAGCTCCACCAGGTGTCTGCTAATTGCTGCTGACTAGTCTGAAGGAGCAGAGAGGGGAGTCACAGGCTGCTCTGTGAGAGAAGCAGAAGAAGCTTGGAAAATGCAGCGGAGGAGTTTTGTCCTCGAGGGGGGAGCTAGATCCATGCGTTTTCCACAGCTAAATGGTTGCCATGGAGATTGAAGGCTTTCTTAAACAAGTTTGAAAGAATCAGAGCAACACTCCAGGTCTGTTTCTGATGAGGGAATAACATTATGACAAAGTTGATATTGCCTAATACTGCCCCTTTAATCCATCATATGAAAATGAGAGCAACTGTAAAGATCAATTTCCAGGTTTACCCTGGAGGCTCAGTTGAATCAAGGTCTGTACTTTGACTGGGCCGCTCTAACATGAATAAGTTCTGATCTAAACTACTGAACTGCCGCTCTGACAGGACGTTTGGGGTCATTTTACAGCTGAAAGGTCAACCTTGAGATTGGGGCTTTCCTCCACACAAAGCATTTTGCACGTACACACAAAAATATAAATATATTTTCATGCACATGTTTATGTGAGATAATAAGTATGCAAGATGATTGCTAGATTATAAACACAATGTTAAAATATTTAGCACCCCACTAAGCCTGTGAGAACAAGTGTGTGCATCTTTACCTTGGTCTATGCTGCTGCGGTCCGGCGTTTCGTTCCCTCCCATTCCTCCGAACGTCGTCCCACCTGCGGACCCCTCGCTCACCGGGTCGCTGCGATTGACGCTCTCCCTGGAGCCGAAGCGAACGTGGGCGGACGGGCGGGAGCTGATGTCGGGCGACGTGTCGGACAGCCCCGGGAGGTCCTCGGCCTTGGTGGGCGTCACCGTGAAGCGGACTGATGACATGGCGGGTGGCTTAAGAGAGACTTGCGTGACAGAAAACTAGGAAAGTGGGGACAGACTGGGGGGGCTTTATGGGGGAAGGGAGAAGTTAAGGGCCAATCAGGGAGAGGCTGGCAGCACTGTGCTGACCTGAGCTAGGCTATTTCCCAGCTGATGCAGAGGTAACTGCTACCTCTACGGTTTCTCCTTTTGGTCATGAAATACTCCATTGAGGTAAGAACCGGGTTCGTCTTGAACCTTTGAGTATCAAAGGAAATTCTGGTCAAAATGTGCTCGTTTTTGGAGAGATGCTAGCATATGGCAACGTGGTGGGAACCAGAATGGGGGTTCGTCTTGTCTTCTGAACACAAAGGGTTTTTGAACAAGACATAAGAAGGGTTTTCACAATGTTTCTATTGTTGATTACAGCCAGGGTGATAGAGGGCAGATAGAGAGAGACAGAGAAACAAAAAAAACATGAGAGAAAAAAAATTTGACGTTGGATCTTTGCATACAAAATAAAAACATTAGCTCCAACAATCAGACATGGAAGTTTATCTTTTGGTAAAATCAGTAGTAACAACAGGAAGCACCGTGTGATGTGCCTTGTGGAAGCCAATCAATTTCAGATTTCAACAATACCTCCTATGTTTGACCATGACCATCGGCTTTGCGAACTGGAAAAAGGAGCAAGTACACTACATTCACATGGCATTCATCTGACACAACGCCAGCCCTGGTTACCTTACATTCTACGTATAAAACCAAGCTTCAGCGACAGAGTGGCATCATCCTCTGACAGAATGAGTGACTGAGATGTAAAACAACAACCAGGAATGAACAGTCAGAGCACAAAAAGAAAACCGAGCGTCAATTTATATGTTCAAAAGCTAAAAAGAGCAGTGGATATAGCTGAACTGGGTTTTTCCCCCTCTCTCTTTCTTTCTTTTAGACTTGGAATATAATTTAATAATTAAAGGAGAGCGGTTCTAACCGGTTATACTGGAGGGTACCAGCTCTCACTCAGCCTGCAGAGGCAAGGCAGGTTGTTCCCATTTTCTTTTTTAAAGAAAAAAACATTGCCTAGTCCGTCAACATTCAGAGTAGGGGGGCATGAGGTGTGTAGAGCGAGGCAGCAATAGATACAATACCCCACTGTCAAGTTCAGACCGAAAATTAACTCCTAGACAAGAGGAACTTCTTGTTTCCATTTTCAGACGGGTCGGAATTGAAAACAATTGGAAAACTGTGACTTTCTTCTCTAGGGGAAAATCCTGTAGAAGAAAAATCCCTCTGTGTACAGTATTGCTTGTACACAGCACAAAAATATTCACACATACAAGCTGGAAATGCACAAGGGGAAATGGTCAGTGGGATGAAATCTGACAATTTTCAGCTTTAAAAACCACTAAATATTCAGTGTTTTAACAAGTGAATGCATCATGCCTAAACTCTACCAACTCCTTTCAGCATGGAAGCTGCTAATGCAGGAAGAAGACTCAAAACCAACAATTTTCAGTGGCGATGAGGCATTTAAAAACTGAACTCCTTAGCTGTAAGAAGTGACTTGAGAGACAGGATTTAGTCCTTTAACATTTTGTATTTTCTGGCTAAGGAAAGAGACGTTGAGTCAGATTTATGCCCTGGGGAAGTTTTTGCTGACTTGGCAAGAGTGAACCAAGTGAGCTGGTTTTAGAAAATACAAGGAGAGCTGAAGAAAGTTGCTTTGGTTTGTTATTTTGTGCTTTCAACCTTCAATGTGTTGGCAGGATATTAGGACCTTGATTCTCTAAAGAGCTGATACACACAGTGATTTATGTTTATAGGTAGAGTTCATGTTAGTTGCTAATATAAAGGATGAATTCACACCAACTGAGTCTGGCGCAAGCAGGAAAAATAACTTTTTTTTTTATAAATGACAAAAAGGAAATCCTACAAGCCTTAAAACCTGATGCTATTCCATTTTTATTTACATTTTGTGAAGAAGAAAGATGCGCTCATATCGTTTTGTGCCATTTCCTTCGGTAGTTTCTGACACAGCGCTGCCACTGGCGAGGAATTAGTTTTCAATTAGTTTTCACATGACACAGTGACATGTGAAAGAGAACCGCGCCAGCTGAAAATGTAACAAATGTTGCAAATTTTGGACCTCAATCGAATCGAGTCTACCAAACTACATGGTGTGCGAACACCTTAGGATTGTAAAGAAACCTTAAAAACAACACTACCACAACCACTAATAGTAAGAACTCTAGAAAAAAAAAATACTTCTAACAGCTGTCATTTATATTTCTTAAAGCAAAGTCAGAATTATTTATCATCTGCAGCACCAGGACAGGTCAGAACTTCACAGAAACTGGAACTTAGCCGCCCCTAATCGGTGCATTTCTAGTACAAACAGAAGTGGGGGCTTACAGCCGGCACACCTAGAAGAATCTGTATGAAACATCAGGAGAACTGAGACTTCTGTTCACAGGCCGCTGTATAAAGAGTTGGGAGGGTGGGGTACAACACTTGTGACTGACTGCAACTTCCTCCTGAACCTGAAGCCACCCAAATAACCCAGAGGAGGCGATTACTTGAATCGACAAGAAGTCTAACTGGATCTAATTAGTGCTGACATCTTGACAAGATGATTCAATACATTTTGTCCTCATTTCTGACAGCACTTATGTACTCTCAAAATCTATGAGTAATAACAGGTTTTTTATTATTATTATTTAGATATCACTTTTTTGTGTGTTTTAGGTGCTCAGAAATGCTGCAGTCAAACTGTCAGGACTTCTTCTGGCATCTGGGTGTAGTATTGTTACCCATCTGGCTGTCAAATCCTCTTAGGCCTCTGATTCTCAAAGACAGCTGCTCCAAATCCCGCTCCAGAACACCGCAAATAAAAACAGCAGAATATATATGTTCATCGTATTCAGTGGCGATGACTATGTCACTCAAAACTGAGCAGATATTATCTCCTACAGCTGTTAAGCTCTTTAGGATAAAGTCAGTTTTGACTATTTGACACAAACTGAAATGTATGTGATATGCATTAAACCGAGAGCAGTAGCAGTCAGATTAATGCTGAACATTAATTTGGTTCCAATGATGATGCTCGATTTTCAACCCCGCCACTCAGCTGCCATTCTAAGCCAATTAAGCTAGCTATAATAATTCTGGCTTGAACCGGTCGGCAAACGCGTCCCTTTTCAGCAGAACTGGTTAAAATGCAGCCATAAGCACCTGATCCCAAGCACACTATGCTGCGTTACATTGTGTCGCCTCTGTGTAAATTAAATGAGAAACTGCGACTGAGCGGCGAGTTTTAACGCAATAAAACCGGCAAAAAAAATAAAAATAAAAATTATACAGAGTAGCGCTTTCAATTTCGACAAAACAAAAATTTGACTGGTTTAAATGCAAGCCGTGTTTTATTTTAAAGTTGTCCTTAATAACTTTTGTAAACCTGGGAGGACACCTAAGGTGTTTCGGCTGAGACAGCCGCCAGAACAGAGCTGCAGTATCGGCTAAGGAGGGCTTTCGGTCGGTGCGACTAGCCTAGCCACGCCGCAGACAACCTGTCAACTCTCTGAACCTCCAGATAGCTCTCTCACAACGACAATTTTTCCCGGTCGAATTCTTCACAATTTACCCGCTAGTCACCGTAAACACATACCTGTCCCCTGTTTCCCTTGAACGGCTCCTCCAATTTACATTTGTTTTTAGTTTTTATCCGTAAACATTCAGCTCCCGTGCCGGGCTTTCTCCGCACATTTATTCCAAATGAGCCACCAAAAAACAGCACGCGACTGCGCTCCTCAGGTCCCAACTTCCTTGCCGTCGTTCCATCTAGTTTGCGCATGCGTGATTATGACCTTTCGTTGAGACGTCTGGGGAATGTAGTGCTGATTTATATTCTGGGAGAAATTGACGTTCTCAATGATATAGCTACCATTAATCCTTATATTCTTCCATCCATGTCCATTTATTTTCCCACGCCAGTATATTATCGATTTCATTATCCATCCATCATTCTACTTTCTTTCTTTACTTTGTGTTGTGAGGCATTTCTCTTGTTTTTTGTGGATGTTTGATTCGAATTTGCAGCTGGTGAAAGTGAAGCTCTAAATGCTTTGTTGTTGTTGGTAGGGCCTGCGCCAGCCTGAAAGTAGCCCAGGGCCCCAAATTTTTGGGCGGGGAGAAGGATTTTTTTGTTGTTGTTGAATGTATGTAAACAATATTCATGTTTACAAACACTACACCTCATCTTAAAGTCAAGGCCTCATGTCACACATAGCATTTTATTTAAATGTTGGATTTTTATTCATTTAAAATACAAATACTTAAAAATTATGTTTTAGTGACAGTTGTGTCAGCTGTTCTAAACATGTCATTCATCAATTTGTACCTACCAATGTAGACCTAGCTATGAGTAAAATATTTTTTGGGGGGCAGTGGGGAATGGAGAAGAGGCCCCAAAACTTTCTCCATCCCAGTAACCCTTATTCTTCTAAATCCTGATATTATTGAATAATACAATTAATCTTTACATTTCAGCCTTAGAGCTTTGCTTGAGTTAATGTCTCAAGTAGCTACAAAAACTTTGTACATTTCTTTTGGATTGCTTTTTACTCATTCAAGAAAAGAATATGTAATTTTGACAAGTTTTCCATGGCAAAAGACAAAGAACTTTGAAATATTAATTACTTTTAAAACCCTCAACTTATTTTTATTCCCACAAGAAGATTTCCTCATTTCTAAGGCTGGATTGCATTCCAAACGCAAAACACAACTAAGTAAAAAGCATTAGCAAATTTTATTGAGTTTATACAATTATAAGTAAAAACCAAAATAATCCAAGTTGTAGCTGATCCAGCTCATAGTCAAGTCTTTCTGAATCCAACCCAGGAGTTTGTCTTCTTTGTTGCAGGCCCAGCATCACTTCCATCACAGAATGGGCCTGGCCTGCTGCGTGAGGAGGATCCCAAAGCGTTTCTTCACCAGCACCCGGTGCCGGGAGAACTTGTCGTCTGGAGAGAAGCGAGCCGGGTGGGCTGGGCTGGTGGGCTGCCCTTCGGGTGTCGCCTTCTGTTGGTGGATAACAAGGAAAAGTATTACAGCATATGGTCTGGTGGGAGAAAAACATATACTTTTTAGAGATACAATGTATGAGATTTAGAAAACAATACAAAGTCTGCTAAAAGTCCAAGTTTTCCATTAAAAAAAACAAAACAAAACAAAAAACAGTATGACTCCCACTCGTAGCCAATTTAAATAAACAATATATTTTTTTGCAAAGTATTCTAAAAACACAGTACAAAGTAACATCTATATGGTAAGAAATCATTATTTTTTTTGGCTTGACTTAATTGTTTTGCTGCTGCGTGCAATACGACAAAGCCCAATAAAGCACAAGTAAACAACACGTACAGAATTAGCACTAAAAGCTAACGTGGCTACTCGAGCTGTTTGCCTAATTTCTTTATCTCACGAAGTGCACCATATGTCACAAACTATTTACTTTTACGAATCTAAAACCGTAGTATGTAACATTTAAAAGCGGAAGTGAAACTTAATGAGAATAAAATGCTGCCAAAGTGTTAAAATGTTAATGTTAGCGACGTAAACACGAAGCTAGGCTTACCTTCAGAGTGTAGACTCGGTCTCCGTTCTCATTTAGATAATATTGCAGAAACATCACGACGACACTGTGCCTTTGGGTTTTACACGTTCAAATGAAGTCAAATAGACTGTTCAAGTCTGGAAAGTCCAAAGGTTTTCGGTAAAAGCGTTGTTGCTATGTCTGAATCCCACGTGCAGCGACGATTTCTTCCACCCTGCGCAGAAAAGGTGGATATCCGGCTGCGACCGCAGAGCATCCTGGGAAATGTTGTACAGCAGTAACGCGGGTGACCATTGCGCAATCGCGTTCAATGTTCGGTAACTTTACTTGAAAACACATAGATAGTTGGAATAATTTAATTATTAAATTTGAGACAAAATTAAATTTGTTTTGTCACAACTAAATTATTAAACACATAAGACATAAACAAAATGAGGGAAAAAGGAAAAAAATGTATATATGGTTCTCTTTTCAAATATAAATATTCCTCCACTTTAATTCATGAGAAACAGTCAATGGAATGCTTCTGAGCGAAAACAAGCCTCAACTGTTTGTATTTGAATTTAAATGAATGAATAATGAGTCCAGTTTTGAATCCAGCTTTAGCTGAAGACAAAGAATCCCCCCCCAAAAAAAAGGTAAGCCCATGAAAACCGATTCATCAACTACAGTTGGCGTGATTTGCCTGCTAGCTGTCTGCATAGAAGGGAAGTATTAATTTGAACATATGGAGAAGTGAAATTTCAGATGATTTAAAATGTGTACAAACTTCATTTAATTTGCCATCTACCATAGAAAAAGTAATTTGCTCAAAAGAAATGGACAAAGGTCCCATTACCCATTAGCATAAATTTGCACACCTTTAAACTAATTCTTGTCATAGAAACTTTTGATTCTGATCATTTTGCCTGTCAGCATGCAGGCATTTCCAAAAGTTCTCAGCCTTATTCATATTGCAAGAACACATTTTCTGTATAGCCTTTTTCAAGTGACCCTACATGTTTTCTGTTAGACTATGTGTTTTGGACTTTGACTAGAACATTATGAAACTTACAATTTCTTCAGCTTCACTACACAGATTTTGAGCCTTTTTTTTTTTTTTTTTTTTTTATTACATTTGCTACACTTTTCACAAAAGCACCAATTCTATCTAAAGAATTAAATCCCTATAGCATAAAGCTGACACCACTCTGCCTCACTGTGGCTATGGTGCTGCATTAGGGACGTCCAATGTTTTTGTGCCAAAAATATCTTGTGTGATCTTCTCACACTTTTTCCTGAGGAATAAGGAGATTGTCCTTACATCCCATCCAGAACAGAACCATCATATCTTTACCTGGATAGTGTACATTTTTATATCCACGTTTCAACACTGAAAAGTCTTCCGGTGGTTTCTCTTCTAAACTCACAGTCTTTGTTTTCCTACCTTCAAATGTCAGTGTATGTTGCCAGAGAAGAGCCCAAAAGTCCCCACAACACACTGGAAGGTATAGTATAATGAAACGGCCTCACAGAATTATTTTATTAAAGGGGCAGTATTATGAAATTGACTTTTTAAAAAATGTTTACATCCATGTTATCATTCCCAAATCAAAAAACATGGCTGCAGGGTTGCTTTGATTCTTTCACACATGCTTGAGAAATCTGTTAATCTCCCGTGGCAACCGTTCAGCTGCGTTAAACACCTAGTTGAGACCTAGCGGCGCATTTGAGACGCAGCTCGTCCTCAAAGCTGCAGTTTTCAAGCCGAGCTTCCACGTTACAGAGCACCCCTTCCCACTCCTAAGCTCCTTCAGACTAGCCAGAAGGAATTAGCGAACACCCGGTGCAACTGTGCCAGGTGTGCCAGCAGCTGGTAAAAACATAGTTAAAGAGTTAATATAGGACCCATGTTGCGATGACTTCCTGAAGGCGTTGTTCCAGTAAGAGCAGGAGCTTCTTAAAGAGACAGAGGCCCAATTTTAAGGCTTTACATAAAAGTCATATTTAATAAATGCAGCATTTTTATAACAACTGAAGGTAACATAGTTACTTCATTGTGTCATGAAATGGCTCACATAATACTGCCCCTTTAAATTCTTATTTTTGCACCAAAAGTTGAACTTTAGCTTCCCCGTTTCAGAATCAGCTAAGCAATGGAGCCAGTGTCAACCGTCCCACCGGATTCCATCCTGGAAGAGGAAAGTCAATGCTCCCTGCCCAGAGCATTGGCCACGGCCTTGACCCCGACTCCGACTCCGACCCCAACCCTGGCCTTTCCTCAGAACTCCTCTCTGGTCGCTGCAGGCACAGATCTTCTCCACAAGGTGGAAAACATCCCCTCTCGGTTTGAGCCGGCTCCTCAAATGGACCATTCGATCTTCAAGGAGCAGTTGATCTGCTCTTATGAGGTCCACAAGCTGAACGTCGATACCGCCGCCACACCATGCTCACCGCCGGCTGCAGAGATGCTCAGGGGGACCATCGATTACGTTCAAAGCAACCGACCAGTGGCGCACAGTCACTTCCCCGGCCTCATGAGCCCCTTCCAGGCCCCCATGTTGAACCCACCCACCAGAGATTTTCCTCCTGCCGTTTGTCCCAGACCTTGGAACTGTCAAGGTTTCCCATCTCCCGGTACCATGGTTTGTGGCGGTTTGCCGCCGATGCACTTTGAACCCAGGGCTCCCGGAAACTCCTGCATGGTGAACACGGGTTACCTGCCTCCCCCGCCTCCGTTCAGCTTCGGTTCGGGCCCCTGCATGGTGATCAACATGCCGGAGTTCTGTCACGGCGCGTGTTTACCTCCTCCCCAAATGTTCTTCACACCTGAAGGTTATCCCAGCTGGTGCATGGGCCTCCCATTGGAGGCGTTCTACCAGACCTACAGACCCGTTCTGTAAGGAAGATACATAATGCTAATCACACAGGGTTTATGGTTGGCTTCTTAGTGTGCTAAATCTGGTCCACAGGGTTTATAGCAGAAAAGACAACATGGCGCTGAATGGTCCTCAGACGTCGGAGGGTAGGAGGAAGGAAAAAAGTAAGTGATTAGAAGTTGTTTTGAAAGAGGCCAGGTATAAAATCAAGTGAGTTTATTTGTAACGCACAACAAAGTTCTTTAAACCGTAAAAACATCAACCAGTTATGAAACAAGCAATAAACATTACATTTTGTCAAGCGCCATCATCAAAATCATCAACACACACCAGATATGCTGATCAATGTTCCAGAGGTTACAATCAAACACAGCTGGTTTTTAAAGGAGCTCAGTGTTTCAGCAGTTTTCTAGTTTTCTAGAAGTTCGTTCCAGATTAGAGGAGCATAAAAGCAGAATGCTGCTTCTCCGTGTTTGGTTCTGGTTCTGGGGATGGAGAGCAGAACCCGAACCAGAAGACCATTCACGCCAGAACCGCCCCTCGATTCTCGCTGTTCTCTCTTCCTCACAGAAGAACACAAAGTTTTCCCGCCCGACATGACCAAGGAACAAGGCAGCCGAGTTTCCTCAAAGCCTGTGGCTGCTTTTCAGGATCGGCTGCAAATGGAAAGGACCTGGGAGGACAGCAAGGACGTCCCCAACGCCTTCGGTCTCAAGGTCTCTGGGTTCTAAAGGAAACCACACGGAGAAAAACACTCAACTCTGAAATGCAAAAAAATATATATATATATATATAAATCCCCATGTTGAAACGATCGTATTCATTGGCGCTTTAAAACTAAGTAAATTTTTCCACACAGAGTGAAGAAAATGAGACTCCAGCGACAGAAATCGGCTCCTTCATGGATCACCAGGATGATCTGGGCAATGACACAAACTTGGTCAGAAATGTAAGTTATTATAACACATAAACCAGAATTTTTGGGATCAAAGATTTCTTTGATGCATTTATTGAATTTTTTTTTGTTTTTAAATCAAAGTGACCAGGGTACTGATTCAATAAGGTTTTTTTTTTGTTTGTTTGCTTATTTAAAGTGTTTTGTGGCGGCATAATGTGTTAATTTTGGAGAACTTTGAGCCTACTTTATGCAGTCAAGCAGGTTCTATTATGGCACTTTGTTTACTTTACTTTAAGTTGTTAATCACAGTTTAAGAAAAGGAGAGCTACTTTCTCCACATAGGGAATGTGGAAAAAGTTGGAGAACTTTTTTCCGCTTAATAAAATGAAGCATTCATTTAGATTTTGTATTTTGTAGATTTTGTGTGATTATCTTTGTCTAATATAAGAATTTGTTCAATTATCTGAAATTAATTTTGACAAAAAAACAAAGACATTTTACTTGTTCTGTTGAAAACTGACATGTCGGTCTTTTTTTTTTTTATCATCAGTTGGACATGGATGACATGAACTGCCTCTTTCCTTCAGACCTGAACACCTTTGACTTCACACTGGAAGACCTGCAGGTAAAAGATGATAAGCAGACATTAAAGCTATTGATTTATTGCTACAAAAAAGAATAAGTAGAAAGGAACATTTAAAAATAACATTTCCCTCCATCTGTGCTTGGACACAAGAGTCTTCTAACCCCATATTTGCTACAAAGTGGCTCAAGGACGATAAATCCGGAGTTTGGGAGTGACTTTCACAAAGCCCTGACATTAGTACGATAGGAAACTTGTGGGCAGAGCTGAAAATGTGTTTGTAAGCAAATCAACCTTTAAATTCGACCCAGTTTCATCTGTTCTTGTCTGGAAGAACGGGTCAAAGTTCCTGCTGTTTATTCCGAAAACATCTGACCCAAGACATGGAGTTCAGAATGCAATTCTACGTCTAAACTCCAGAGACATTTTGAAGAAAGTTCAAACTCGGGCCATGCCAAGTTGCCATGGGTTTTATATTTTTGAGAACATTTTGAAAAAGTCTGCAGCAAGAGCCTGTCAGAACCCACTATAAAATTTACTCAAGTAATACCTACTAAAATTTTAGGTTTAGTGACCCAAATATAACATTAACCTCAGAAAAATGTTTTAAATAGCTGGCAAAAGCAGTTGGACTGATAAAAATTGAAAAACTAGCTGGTAACTGTTTGACCACTTGAAGTCACTGAAAGACTGGAGTACTGAGTTTTCAACCCAAGACAGTGGGTTTCTATTATTTAAAAAATAAAAAAATAAAAATAAAAAAATGCAGTTGTGTCACAGCAAAGGGAAGTTGATGTCTTCATACTACTGATCCTAATGTACATGAACTATACAAAGCCAGGGCAAATCAGACATACCTTCAAAGGACAGACTGGTCGGACTTTGACTACATTGTTACTTTATGCTGCTGTAATTGACAAGTCTCTTTATGTTCCTGTTTGACCAACAGTCGCTTATGGAGGAGAGCGTAGACCCACCTTTAAATGAGAAAAGTGCAGAGAAGACGCCTCCACCGCCATCTGAAATTGAAAGAATAATCCAGTACCTGCTGTCAGACGCTCCAATCACAGAATGCGAGAGAAAATATTACCAAAACAAGCTAGATTTGTTAGCTGAAGACAAACCGAAGAAGAACCTGTGTGGCTTCTCTGCAATCCAGCTGACACCCGTAGAAGAAAAACTAATGTACCCGAACACGTCCTTTCCTCTGGGCAGCCATTTTGAAGATTTGACCAGTAAGAATTCGAGAGAAGTCAACGATGACTGCAGGAAGAGACGTAGTCAAAGATATTCGAAGAAACGTTTTCTAAAAACAGAGACACAAAGTCGAGAAACGGCAAGAAAAAAAGGCATTCTTAATGACAACAAATCGAATTTCGGCACGGACATCAGATGGACTCAGAGGGCGAAGGACCACACCAACGAACTGGACGGAGACGGTTACCCTTTCAGAGCTAGAGATAGGAAACCAACCAATAAAAATCAGGAACACCGAAAGTTCATGGACAAGTGGCAGGAGTCTAGAGTGCCAAAAGGAAAACCTCTGGATTTCTTCAGAAGGATGGAGATGAGTAGCAAATGGTTATCTAGCATAAAAGAAGAACAAAGAGAGAAGGTTGCGAGACAAAAACCTCAAAGCAAAAAGACAGACAGATTGAAGCCGGCGCCAAAGACAACCAAACGCTCCTCGTCAAGGAAAGCAGCGGGGGTGAACGAGTACAAAGATTCAGGCGAACCTCTGCGGCCCCGGAGCCTGATGAAAGGTGGAAGAGCAAGAGAGACGAAGCGCAAAATAACTCAACCTGCTAAAGCGTCCAGAAAAACAAAGGCAGAGGTTTACAAAGCCTACTTTCCACCCAAACTGCCTGTTAAGTCCAAAAGCAACACAACGGTTGGCAAATGCAGTCAAAAGGCCAAATACAAGCCAAAATGTACCTCCAAAAGGATGAAGACGCTCCCTTCTGTGAAAACAGCTGAAGGAGGTCCGGAGTCAGACGGTTTTCCGTATCCAGCATTTAGTGAAGTGCAGAAGAAGCAGCGATTCCTAAGGGGCAAAACAAAAAATCAGAAAATTTCACAAAGGAGAGCAAATGGGTTAAAAATAAAGCCTGAAGCGTTCAAAGAAGCATATGAGGAAGAGGAAGAAGAAGAGCCCACAGGTACAGTGAAGAAGCACAAGCAGAGAAGCAATACCTCGGAAAAGAGGAAAGGGGGCGCCGACGAGACTCCGGAAATACTCTGCTCCAGTCGGGACTCTGAGCAGAGAGGGCCCAAAATCAGGATAAAAAGGGAAAGAGGGACTTTAAGAGCAACCTGGCTTCATATAGAGTGACAAATAAACCCCCAAAAAGCAAGCTTAAAACACATCAGTTTATTTCTGAAATAAACACATACAAAACAAAAACACAAGCTTTAAGAATCACAATAAATTTACAGTGTTTAGTTATTTTGGCACACACATCACTGTCCAGAAGTCACCTTTATTTTTATAAATTATTTTTTGCTTTTAGTAAAATTAACCTCCAATGACACACAAGTACTTATTGAAAGATATATATAAAAAAGACACCAGTAAACATACGAACCCTCAGAGCCACTTCGGAGGAAAGCTCCCCCTGCTCTTTGGGCGTTTCTCCACGTTTGTGCAATTGATGCTCGACTAAAAATATCATAAAACATATAAAAATAGAACTCTTTGGGTTTGTTTGGTCCCGACGTGATCGGGGGGGGGAAAACGGTCAGATGAGAACCACCAGTAACTAAAAGCTCATTCAAGCTTCTTGTGTTGTAGGAACCCGTTGGCGCCGTGCGTCACGCCGTTGCTGTTCACAGCCTTCCCATTGGCTGCTGCAGCAGCGGGCGACGGCTGTGGCCCCTCCTCCTCGGCCTGCAGGTAGTCGTTCACCACTTTCTGATAGGTCGGATGGGTCGTCAGCACTCGCAGCAGGTTTTCTGTCAAACATTTAGACATTTTGGTTTTAGCCCGACATAAAGCATCGTGTTTGATCGACAAAGAAAAGAAAAGAAAAAAAAAACATTGTGAATGCGCACCTTCAGTAAGCGTCCCCTGACTGGAGGCCTCGGTATACAGGTCACTGGTGTTGTGCTGTGGGATGCCAAGCAGCGCCCCCATGAGGTCTGAGAGCTCCTCCCCACTTAGGCTGCCTTTCGACTCCTGGTCAAACAGCTGGAAGGTAGGAGAACAAAGGAGAGCATTAACAGGGTGTCTGCAGTCAGATTTAAGACTTTTTTAAATGACACCTTCACTAATATTTAAGTCCAATCAAGATTTAAACAACAAGAATAGCAACAACTGAGAACTTCGTGAGGTCTGTTTGTGGCTCTCGGCTGTAGTTTTGTGCTTTTCACACTGCATGTGGTTCTCTACAGCCGTAGCTGCCATAGTGCCAAGCTCAAGTTTGTTTTTTTTCTCCACGGTATACACCTAGCCTTGTATGAGCTAGGTGTATACTGTGGTGTATTTTAAGGCCTTAATTTTATATCTATGAATTTCAGACTTTTTAAGGATTTGGGACATCCTGATCATAGCGTACATTTCTAGAAATGTACGTTTCTAGAAACGTACGTTCAAATCTAAGACCAATAACTTCTGTCAAACATGCAAGACACTTACTGTAAAAGCAGAGTGAAGCAGGGCCTTGAAGTTTGTGAAGTCGCTAAGAGCCGAGACGCTGAAGTAAAGCTGTCTGAGGTCCACCGTTTCATCCTGATGAGGAACGCAAAGAAAGAGCTCACACATGTGACCAATTATTTCACCTGAAAGTCTATTTTTAAGATTTCCTTTTTTTTTAACTGAAATTAAAAACATATTCATAGATTGCTGCATAAAAACAGAGCAAACTTTTTACTTTACCACATTTTACGGGCCACGATTGTTTTTTATGGTTGTTTAAAGGAAAGGCTAAAAGCTTCATTAAGAGATGTTTCAAAATTTTTTTAAACTTTTGGTAAGGGCTGAAACTATTAATCAGATTAATCATGACACACACACGCGTACGCGTACACACACACACACACACACACACACACACACACGAAGGCCATTTCTTAAAAAAAAAAAAAAAACAACATTCAGAGCAGTGATTAAGCCAAAACTGTACAGAAAAGAGATACATTTTGCATTCAAGATAAAACACTCTGTCAACGTGTTTCACCCAAAACTCAAGTGGCCGATTCAAATTCATAAAAGTAATACATTATTGTACTTTAGGCAATAAAATGTTCTCATTTGAAAAGTAAGTGATTTGTTTATTTGCATTTTTAAAGTATTTCTAATATGTAAAAAAAAAAATCTTAAAAAGTTAAATGAAAAATCTGTAGAATGTGCCATTTTTTTAATCAGATTAATCAATTCATCATCAGAATAATTGATTAATCTGAATAATTGTCAGCTTGAGCCATTCTTATGAAGGTGGTCTGTAACATCCAACATCACAATATTAAAAACACAGAGTATGCGGAACAAAAGAAACATTTTTTTTTTTGCTTCATTCAGACCCAAAGAACTGACTTTACCTTTGAATATAAGCCACAGATGGAGACAGCCGTTTGTTTATCCTTGAGGGAGAGAATAGAGGTGAGCTCATCTGCACTGGCCTTTGACCCCTGAGCTCCAGACCGACACCTGTCAATCATTTTGGTCAGAGCCGCTTTGATTTCATGGGCTTCCAGTCTAAGAGACCGAAAGATGCAAAAAGGAAGACAATGGTTAGTTTAAATAACACCAAACAGCTTTGGTCTAGAGATTAAAAAAAAAAAAGAGTTCTTACCCATTTTTACGCAGAAGAGACAACGTTACCCTGCCAGGAGGTTCCAGCGGTAGAGACAGGCCCCCCAGTTTGCTCACAGGGACCCTGCCCTCCATCACATGGTCTGTGGCTGGGACTCCTAACGCCCTGTGGAGCAGTGAAGAACCGTTAGGAAACGGGTCAGGTCGTGGGCGTCTTAGTCAGAAACTAAAGCGTATCTTTACTACTAATCAAAAACAATTTAACGCATAAATATGGCTCAGCTGCTACCTCTGGTGGCAGAAATCTGCAAGCGTTTCTCAAAGTCAAGTGATATAATAAACCAGTTTTTCCCGTTTGAGGAACGGGAAAAACGGGAGCGTCAATGGCAGCTCCTGTTGCCATTGACGGGAGCTGCCATTGAGGCAGACACATAACACATAAACATGTGTTATGTTTACTGTGTTATTAATATGGTCGACTGTGCCTAGAGTCTGGCTAGACGGTTTGAAAATAAAAATCCCTACATGAGCTTTCTGTGCCTAGGCTTGTCTGTCTTGATAACATATTTTGCTGGATGATAAATTGTCCCAGGAATAACTGCGATAATATTGTGGTTTTGATACCATTTTCAAGTCACATATTGATAATGGCCATTGATAATGACATGATGATGCTAGTTCACCTTCGCAAAGACAGAGAAACTTTAATTTTGTGAAGAACACTTAACACTGGAACTGGAAGATATTTTAAATACCCCAAATTAGAGATACACAATATATCAGCACCAACATCAGTATCGGCGGATATTGGTCATTTTCTAACATATCGGTATCGACTGAGTCAATATGAACAACCAACATTTATTTCCATCTTGATGCCTTTTGTTTCTTGTTGGGGGTTTTTCCCCCCAAAGGTGTCAAAATAGTAGAAGCATATATATATATATAAAAAAATACTGGTTATTGGCCAATATTTGGATATCAATATCGGCCCAAATTTTAATATATCTGTGAAATAAAATCTAAAATAAAACACGATCATAAATACAACTGATTAAGATTTCTCTGTAAACAAAATTGCCCTTCAAAAAATATTCTGAAATGATCAAACTCATTTTAAATTCTCATGCGATTAGTTGAGTAGTTGCTTATTGCGACAGGCGTGGTCGTCTCCTTACTTGGCCATGAGTTTCTGGACGTTGTCAGCGTACAGGCTGGGGTTCTTCTTCTCCTCCTCAGACGGGTTATAAACAGGCAGGTACTGCAGGACAACAAAGCATGTCATTTATTCGCAGATTAAGTTTTTTTAAAACCTTTTCTTGAGAAGTTAAAAATTAAAAATTAAAAATTTTTAAAAAAAAGTGGCCGATATGGGTAAATACAGCTTCATATCTGCTGCACCTCTTAGTGCAGCCAACAGAGAACACACCCTGAGTACACATATTTATGACTTTATTGTAAGGAAATAGGGTGGGGAGGGGGGATATACGATTCTTACCTCAACAGTCATGTTTGTATAAAACTGTGAAGCAGTGTGCCACACTGAATCGGTCCTAAAAAATAAAGAGAAAATGATACACACTTGTGAGAATGCATAGTGTGCTAATTATGACAGGAAACTCAAGAAGAAAACTTGAGAGAGCCAGTTTAAATCAGACACCAACTTCTTTTCCCAGTTATAGACTTGCTTAAATACTTGGGGTTGAACCAGTGAGACTGAATTATCAAACATAAAAATTAGTGTTATTGCAAAGCAAGAAATTAATTTAAACAAGTTGTGGAAGCTTAAGAAAATTATTTAAATAAATACTAACAGATTGAATGTGCTTCACTCATCAAAACATAATCCTTAGTACTGAAAACATGAAGTCTAATGCAACTTCTTGAGATTTACCTGTCACATCTTGAATAATGTAAACATTTCCAACAAGATGTCAAAAATGTTTTCCTCATAGTTTCTTCCATACTTGAATACACTTGTACATAAAGCAACCAAAACATTTTTTTCTCATTTTTGCCTCTCAGACTGATCAGTTTCTAAAGGAACATTTTAATGGAACAATGACCTTCAAGTATTAGCAGAACTTTTGTGTTATTGTTTGTTTCAATTGAGGTTCTGTTAATAATACTCTTAATTAGGTGTAAATTCAAATGAGTTGGTCCAAAAGGCTGAAGCTAATAGCTAGCCTGGGAGCAGCCAAGGCAACAGCAGCGAGCTGCAGTTTCAAAGTCAAATCTTAATAATGTCCTCACAATTTATGCAAATGCCACTTTATGGCCTTTATACAGTGGATGCAAACTTGCATAGAAGCTGAATTGGAGGCTGTGAGTCACAAATTATCCGTGTCAAATGCAAACCAATACTGTAATATTTAAAACGTTTATAGCAAGCAAAGCAAAACCGCACTCATACACTGCTCTGGCATTGTTTGCTTTATTCTTTCGACAGGCGATACTTTGTCGTCCAGTTTTCATATGCGTTTCATATGGGAAACTTATTGGTGGCACACCACCTCCAACTTGTGTTTCCTGTAAGTTGCCACCTGTTTTACTGCAAACAAAACTCAATTTAAATTTGAGTGGTGCTTAAAGTTTTACCAAATAGCATTTGCACAAACTAATGAGACCCTTTGAGACTACATATGGCAGAACACTTTGGTCTCGATCCCTCACAAACTTACCCGTTAGCTTTCAGGTCCAGCTATGGACCGGAAAGCTAACCTGAATATGGATTCATGCTAAAGTACGATGTTACGCTAAACTACGCTATTAGCTATGGACCTCCCATCACCTGGAACTGCTTTCAATCTTTATCCCCGTTGACAAATGTAGTACAAATGCATCTATAAATGTTCATATTGATGAACTTTGCTGCCATCAAGTGGTCAGAGTATGAACAACATCAGATTGTGGTTTATCGCTGCATTTTACATTATTTGATAGATGGGAATAGAATAATCAACAATACAATTGATCAAAACAGTATTACCAACTATAATCTTACTTAACTAAAGCAATACAAAGCATAACCTGTGATTTAGCTGATTAAATGATCTGACATTATACGTTTGTCACTAATTAGACCAATTTAATGCACATTTATACCAACGCACTTGCATTTCTACCTCCTTTTAATCAAATCCATACAAGCTTAATACAATGCAACACAAGCCTGAGAAGAAACAAAAATAAGCTAGCTTAAGGAACTCACCATGACGCCCCTTTATATGTCCATCGAACGGTGTCCTGAGGAAGAGCCATAAAAACACAGATCAAACAGTGCAAGCGGGACAAAAATGGTTTTATCTCAGAGGGGGGTTTTGTATGCCTCCCATTTCCCCATGTTAAACACAGTGATATTTGCAGTATGCAAACACTGAACCAAACAGTGTTTGCATTCATCTTTCGAACATGACTCCAAACAGTCAAAAATGCCAACTGTCAAACAGCACAAAGCTTTTATTGTACACTTGTGCGAATGCAAGTTCATACATGTTTTTGGTATGATGCAATACCAAAAACAGTAAGAACAGTAAAAATAGAGCAGAGGCACACATTGTTGTTAAATGCAGCTAACTTCACTTGCTGCTGTTCCATTTCTACAGCTCTCTAAAATCATGTCTAGACTCATGGTTCAGCACTGGGTCATTTGCATGACCAGTGCAGGCCTTTTATGACATCTTGGTGTCCAGTACATTAACTCTCAGCATTTTTTGGAACACAAACATTTGTATTCCTGTGGTTGAAGCTAATCAGTTCCTGTGGACTTTTCACACCTATATTAGGGATCAAAACTTGCAACATTTGTTAAATTTTCAGCTGATCCATTAAGCTTTCACACTTCAGTATGTCAAACGAGCCCAACACTTTGAAATACCTGATCTCCCTCTCACCATTCACCTGTGGTGGTGCTGTGCCAAGAACTGTTTAAGAAACAACACAAAAACCTCTGAAGAAGATAAACGTGCAGCAAATTAATGGTATATGAGGGCCGCACTGGGTGAACTCAAGGAATTCATCTGTCCAACCCATGTTTCAATCAACTCCAGGCCACTTCTTTGTTCCGTCACAATTATTGTTTCTTTCCATTTTGATTGTCAGAGTTCAAACTTTACAAGGACTGCGATGCCGACTGACGCAGACTGACCAGACCAAACAATGCAATGGTGCCAACAATAAACTGCACCACAACACGGTCAACAGAAACTATGATCTCGCCTCGCACCCGCTTCCTCACACACAAAGCCAGCGCACAGTCACCTTCCCATTCATACTTGGTGACAGTCACGCCCACATCGACACACCCACCACCCAGGTGTCAAAGCCGCGTGCTCCTGTCAAATCAGTAATTACTTATTTTATTCATATAGCTCTTGCAGAAGGCATGAGAGCAACTTCCTTGTTCATGAAATGTTAAGAAAAATGAAGCGGCATCAGATTTTAGCGACTGTAGGATTTCTGTTTTGTTTTGGTGAAGCACCACGAGACATTTCTCACAAAAAGACTCTTGTGTTTGTTTCAGTTACATTTACCCAGAATGCCGTGCACTGTAATATGTTTCCTAATTTTGGAGTAGTCCGGCGTTCACATATCTATTTGAACCAAACCAGAGTTCAAGTCAACCAAACCAAACCGAGACCTAGGTTTTTAGGCAGACTGAAGTTTGCTTTTTTGGTCTGCATCAGAATTTGATTACGCATTCTCACCTCCTCAAATGAACCGGACTTTCTCGGCAAATAAACCAGAGTTTGATTAAAGTGGACCAAAGAGGGTCCGGTGTGAATGGAAATGCTGGAAAGTGTTAGGAGACCTGCAATTCATCATGCATGCATTAAAGAATTTTAAGGATTCAAATATTTACATCCGAAATGTAAATGTGGATGTAAATAATTGGGACGGAATTATTTACATCAGGGACGGAAACTCTTCTCCCCAATTATTGCACTCACCACTTTGTTTGGGTAGCGCAGAAGAACTGGTTGGACAGGGACTCCAGCGACAAAGGCACCTGACATCAGGAGACAAAGAAAAATGTCTTGGAAATGTACCAAGTCAACAAGTAGCAAAACAAGAAAATGAAACCACTCCGATTATTGAGCAATTCCTGCATGATTCGTGCAAGTTTTACTCAACCAGTCAGGACGGTCTTGCTCAGGATGACATCACGTTTTCTGTTTGTTCTCGCTGCAGACACCTACCAGGCTTGAACTTGATGAGCGCTCGGCCATTAGTCGTGGTTCCCTCTGGAAACATGAGCATCTAGAAAATGAAAAGTTGCTTCTTTTATGAATTCAATCAAGTGATAGCATCTCAATAGCATTTCAAGAACAATCTAAAATAATTCTCCACCTATTTTGAGCCACAAAAAAAATAAAAATAAAATAAACGGTAGCTAAGAAGTGATGCCAAACATCAAAAATAATTCTATTAAACCAGCAGAATGCACAAAATAAATCTAGCTAGGATTTTTCATGCCATGTTTTATAATCTGTGATAATTTTGCAGCATATATTACCTACTATTTAAAGTCCTTGTAATAAGATGCCAGAGAAAATCCTGAAGAAACTGAGTAATGCTTTGCCTCCTCAATCTGTTGCCATCAACGGTTGCTAAGCTAGCTGAAGCAAGGCTAGCAGACCTTTATCCGTCACTTAAAAGAAAGTGACGGGAAAAACAGAAAAATATTTTGTGTTTTCATAAATATTTCCATTTATGAAAAAACACAAAGTGGACACTAAAGCCAGCCTTCATTC
Organism: Poecilia formosa; assembly: GCF_000485575.1. Lineage (NCBI taxonomy): Eukaryota > Metazoa > Chordata > Actinopteri > Cyprinodontiformes > Poeciliidae > Poecilia > Poecilia formosa. Next base: position 389,336 of record NW_006800069.1, read on the forward strand.
TTGATGAGGTCATAATAAAACTAGAGTCCGCAGTAAGACAAAAACAACACATTCACAACAATAAGCACATTTATTTTAAAACTATACATTTACCAGGTCTTAATTCTGTTCTCAAGTTTGCACATAAAATTGACATTAAATGACAAAAGTGTTACTGTATAATTCTGACTGAAAATGTTTTTTCAGCAGAGGAAGAAATGACTAGGACTGAAATGATTAATCAGATTAATCGCGATGAATCGATTATTGATAAAATCAACCAATTTCACAATCGATTCATTGGAGCATGGAAGTCCATTTGAAAGTCCATTTGATTAGAAAACAGCAGTAGTGGTTAATCGAAAACTGTACAAAAATAAATTAAAAAAGAAAAACCTTTGTCTTATAATTTGTTCTAAGTAGACATGGCCTCTCCTGCAGACGACCACCTGACCTCGTACCTGGGGCCAGTAGCCTTTAGAGGTCAGCCTCTCGATGAGCTTAGCAACGGCCATCTTTCTCGACTCCGGATCTTTCCTGCTCACGAGCACAGACTGGTTGAACTCCAGCAGAGCTGAAACACATATCAAAAATCATTATTATTATTATTATTATTATTATTTTACACTGCATCAAATCAGAACAAAGAAATAAAACAAACTTTAGAATTTTACTGTGCGGTTACTCCTGAAGGAAATGAAGCAGGAAGTGGAAGAGCACGCCACAGCAGATCAGATGTCGATAGAAGAAGCCACTTGTTTACCTTTAAACTTCCTTGCATATTTCTGGCTGCCTTTTACTGTGCGTCTCCAAATAGTTCTCTGGTTTGCGAGAGTTTAGTGGGAGGATTTTCAGTTCTCTACGTTCCAAATGCGAACCCGGCTAGCCGGAGTTTTTAGAACATGAATCAACTCCTCAGTCCTGCCTCTCTGAGGCCGTCAGAGTCAGGTCTGACCTGGGTGAGTCAGCCGTTTCATCCAGACTCTCAAATCAAACTAAACGGCACTCTCATCTTGTTCCTCAGAGTCATCATGAAACTGCAATTGCTGTCCTGTTGCATCATTTACTCGTGCAATTGTTTTCGACAACAGTAATACGCTAAAGGAAACTGCCCAGGAAAACAGATTGGACTACTGATTGAAAAGCGCATACCTTCATGTATGCGTTCGTTTTCCCTTCTCTGAAAGTCGACAGACGTCGAATGATGTGTGATGTTGAAGCGCCACCGAGCAGCAGTTTGAAAACTGAGAACTTTTTATTGTGAAAATGTGCGTTCCCCAATAGTTCACATGGAAATCAAAAGTCTGAAACATGATTATTAAAAAAAAAAAAAACAACGGTTTGATTTGAAGGGAATCGCACTCATTTAGTAGGTTTCACCTTCATGTCTTTCCATTAATTTGGGTTTTGGGTCAGTTAACCTCTTTTGTACCCAGACTATGTGCAATTATGTTCAATTGTGTTGTGATTTCAGCGTGTCTTACTTCCATTCTACACCATAAAATAAAACACTTTCAAAGCATTGTGTATCTGCTTTGTGGTTTGTAGGCTATTCAAGTTTTTTTATGAACTAGAGATATGAACAAGCATTGAAAAAGTTCAAATCTCACATTATTTTTCTGAAAAACTTTGAATTTCACCCCATTTCTTTTGGATCAGATCGTCATTTGAAACAATTAGACCTTCATAAATTGTGACCCCTAATCACACCAAGATAGCCTGTTTGAGAATATTGCTTGCTAGATGACCGTTTCAAACCTGCTTTGACAAATTATGAACTGATGAATGTGCCAACTCGGACACAGTTCAACCTGCTGTATCTCAGCAACAGCTCTTTGTCGAGACGGAGCAAAGAGCTGCTTTCATCAATGGGATGGGCACATAAAAAGCTGCGACTTAAATTCTTAAAATATACATTCTTAAGTCGACAGAAATACTTTAACATAAAAAAAAAAGAAGACAGCCAAATTAGCAATTAAAACTACAATTTTCAGCAGTTCATCTCAACAACCATTAGGTAGCCAACAGGAGTAAATGCAGTAATAGTAATGCATGCAATTGACATTTTAAGCTGAATCCATCAACCCAATTTATGAGTCCATTTATAAACACAGTGAGCTCTTAACAGCTGTTATAAATCTTTCTTTCAAAGCCAGAGTGACTCCATTAGCTCTGCTACATGTTAACATCCAAACATCAGAAATGCTGGTCAGGATTTTAAAGATTGTTTGAAAACTTTTTTTTTTTTTCTTTTTTTTTACCCGAAGGTGATATCAACCTATTAGATTGAGATAAAATAATTAAGCCCCTTAACTAGCCAAATAGGCGTAACTTCCTGAAGGACTGGTGTGGACACGTCCCCACCAACTCTGGCATGAAGGGGACAGTCCCCACCAATATTTCTTGCACCTTTTTTTTCTTTATGTGTATGGCTTAGATACACGTTGTATTCAAAGATGACTAATCAACCACCGCTAGTGTTCAGGCGATCACTTCCTAATGATCGCAAAATGGAAATTCAGAAACGGACAGAATGTTGTGTTTGGTGTTTGTACATTTTTGTGTGGTAAATGTTTTTGTGGGGGTTTTATAGTGTTAATTCCTGATGCACTTGAACGTAACCTTTGCTCTGTGCTCCCAGGGCTGTTGTATATTGGTTGCTATGGCAACAAGTCTGCGCATGATGTTAAGCTGACAGACTGGGAAAAAAATAACATAACCACCTGTTTTTCCACATTTTTCCCCCTGGATAAATTGCATCAGTTGTTCGTAGAACATGGCGATATTCAGAGCAATCATCAAATAGGATGAAATATTTCATAAAGTATATAGGAGCCAAAGTTTGTTAAATTTTAAATCATGGCTCCTATTAAGTAAAATTAAATTATGGGCCATTATAATGAGAAATTCGCTTTGTTCTCTTGTTTCTAGAACTGACAGAAACCAAACTATAGATTTATTAGCAGAGAGAATATATATACTGCTCAAAAAAATAAAGGGAACATTTCACTTTAATTTTGTGTGTGGCTCCAAATCCAGGCCTCCATTGGTTAATAAATTTGATTTCCATTGATGATTTTTGTGTGATTTTGTTGTCAGCACATTCAACTTTGTACAGAACAAAGTATTCAATGAGAATATTTCATTCATTCAGATCTACGATGTGTTATTTGAGTGTTCCCTTTATTTTTTGAGCAGTGTATATTTTACATATTCAAACATCAACATCTCAGCTTTAAGCCACATTTTATAGAATCCAGTAATTGCTCTACTCACCAACTGCGTCTTTATTATTTACTATATTAAAGACACATATCATAATTTATTGACTGTTTGGCATTCACATGTATGTTTTGGCTTTATTCTTAGCACTAGAAAAGGAAAAGGCCTTCCAGTGGCTGTGGGTGCATCAGCACCCTAACACCCCCCCCAAGAAGAAAAGATTTTCTGTCACACAAATATGTTTTACAATAGATTAAATAATTGTTTGCGGGAAGACAGAACGACTCTGGCTGTAAATAATGAACCAGTTCTTCGCTGGGCATTAAGAAAAAAAAAGCCAGGAGCCAAATCCTGAATCTATCACCAACCCTGCCAACCTCATGATTATATCGGAGTCATGAAAGTGCAGCCATTTTACCTCCTATGACGGGCAGCTTCGTGTTCTCGTACCGCGACACAACAGTTGCCAGCTGGGTCGGACACAGAACCAGCATGTCCAGGAAGCCGCTGTGGGGCGCCACCACCAGGACCGGCGCCTCCTTCAGGTCGGCCCTGCGACCTTTTACTTTGACCCACAGGAAGCCCAAGGAGAAGAACACGGCTCTGCTCAGGAGCAAGATGATGGGGTGGTACAGCCAGCGGCGCCAGCCCGTGACGGGCCGGGCGCGCTCTTCTTCCGAAAGGCCGGCCAGTCTTAGCCGGGCGATGGGCCACATGATGAGGAAGAATAAGGCCGCCAGCGTGACACGTACAGGGACGAGGACGCTGCCCAGGATGAGCCCCTGTCGGCAAGAGAAATAAAAGAAACGTTAATATTAGAAGATTTATTCTAGTAGTCATAAAGTAAACACGTATTGTTCGGAAACTAGATAAGATAGAATTCCTATTATTTATAATAGGCATTCAGTTAGTTTTTCTAACTGATTTTGAAAACCTCTACACACACACACACACACACACACACACACACACACACACACACCCCACCTAATATGAAAAAATGTAGATAATCCTGTCGAGTTCAACATGTCAGGCTTTACCAACCATTCTTTCCGCTATGCTGCCCTGCCCCAGCCATATTAAACTCACTGTTATGCAACTCTGTCTCTTGTTATCAGTCACACCTGCCTATGATGAAGTTCTTTATGACTTGGCTATTGTGGGGTGTAAGAAGTAGAAGAGGCGCTTTGTTTCTGTGTGAGATGCTGATGTAGGATTCACAAGTCAAGCCAGAAGCTTGACTTAAAAAATGTTACTTAAAAATTATTCATAATGCTTTTTTTTTTTTTTACAATGTTTCATTAAGTAGCAGAACGAAAAAGGCATGTTATTTGTGAGACAATAACATGAAACGTAGTCCTATAAAAATGCTGCACATTGCCTCATAAATGTGGCGCTTTGTCTAAAAATGCAATGAAAGGCATTTAGAATTTTTTTAAAAACCTGTATTTTTATTTAATTTTTTTGCCAATTGCTTCATATAATAAATGTAATGTTATTCATGAATATATTTCATATCTTATTAGCAAAAAATATTTCACCCAAGTCTTGTTTAATGCAAATTAACTATTTTTTATTGCTACTTTTCAACATCGCCTATCAGTTTCAGGCGGCAGCTGATCGTCTCTTCCCTCTTGTGACTGAAAAGAAATGAAAAGCTGCCACTAATTGCAAACGTTTCAATTTAAATATAACATCAGCAAACTCACCCTAATCCTCTGCGCTCTGGTCAGCTTCACCTCGAAGACAAAAGGATGAGGGTACTCCTCTGTTGCCGTGCAACAGTCGCCTTTCTCCATGACTACGACCCGCAGCCGACAAGCTCAACTAAAACGTCTTTAAAAAGTTGAAGGCAAGTTCTTCGACCCAAACGTCCTTTAAAAACTTTCGGGGGAGATGACCTGTTTGTAAACAAACACGAGTTCCCGTCTCGCGCCTTCCTTTGAGTTTTAAAAGTTGAAGCTAAAGTTGACAGACGCGCGTGGAGAAAAAGTGTGACGGAACGCGAGACCAAAGATTAAGGTTAAAAACAAACGCCACCGCTTTCTGTCCTACACTCTACCTTAAGCGTGAGACACCACGCTGAAGCCCGGTTTCTCTGCCCTTCCCATCTACATATTGCTTTCTGAACTCACCTGTCCCGCCCCTTCCCACACACACAGGCACACACTGTACGGTACAGTACACACCTACTCAGGGAGGTTTTGTTCGGGCGAGTCAGACCGGTCCCCGAAACTGAACGACACTTCGAAAAATTGTTGTTTTACCAGCGGGGCATACATACAGTATGTAACAAAAAAAAAAAAAGTTTAATTCACCTACAGATCACTGTTTACATGTGTTGCATCATGTCATCCACAAGGAGGTGCTGTGCTCTGCTGCTTTCCCATGGATTTGATCTTCCATGTAAAAGGTCCAAGAGTTCTTGTCTTGGTATCATTTGAAATAATGTTAGATCAACTTTCAGGTGGTTCCAGGATCATGTATGTAGGGTAACAATTAAGAAATCATGTTTTTTGTTCTCTGATGCAATTAACATTCTTTCTACAATATAGAGCCTCTTCGTTTCTAGCCCAAAGGCCAAGTTAACTATTTTCATTATAAAAAGTGATTACAGCATTAGCTTGAAAGTTTTTTCGGAGTCACCCTGTTAATTAAATTTCAAACATTAAAAGTCTATTTTTCTTTATAAATGTTTTACTTGGGAAAATTGGATAAAATTGTGATTTTACCAGTGAAAAAGGACAGTGATGATCTTTTTAATCATATGACTTACACAGGATATAACATGAATCCCAATTAGTTGTCAGACCACAGCAAAAGTTGAGGTTTTTTGAAAGGAAATCGTCAAAAAAAAAGAAAAAAAGAAAAAAAGAAAAAAGGTTTCCTATAGTTCTGTTCTGTCCAGGTTTGCAGGCAAATGCAGCAGGGCTTTTGTCCACTTCTCCATACAGATCTAGTCCTGATCTTTCAGGTTTTGGGGTTACCAAGGGTAAACTTTGAGACTGGAGACCCACATCTCTTCAGGTCATTGACCAGATACTCCCAAATAGCTATGGGATAATCCCCCAACTTTCTCACGATCATGGATTCTCTACAAGGTCATATCTTCCATGGAACCCCAGTCTGGGAGAGAATGACAGTCATCTTCCGTTTTCTGGTGTCAAAAATTGTTGCCTTCTTACCAATCTGTTTTCCTATTGTCCTGTAGCCTATCCCAGCCTTTTGCAGGTCATTTTGTCCTTGGATTAGGACAAACAGCTCTTTGGTCTTGCCATAGTGCTGAGATTGGAGTCTGATTTGTCTTCTTGTATCTTATGGCAGTTAACAAACAACTTTAAGGGGCATTACCGCCACATTCTAGATCAGAGTATGGACGACATCCTACAATACCATTGTATCCTATCCAAAATATCTTCTACTTTTAGTTTGAATACGATTGTGCGGACAGGTGTCTTGTAAACAGGTGAACGAGTCCCACTAGGCGCATTTACCACAGGTAATGAGTGGAGGATCGGAGGGCTTCTTAAAGATGAACTAACACGTCTGTGAGAGCCTGAATTCTTGCTGGTTCGTTGGTGATCAAATCCTTATTTTAATTAAAATGCAAATTAATTATATAAAACTCATACAATGAGATTTTTAGATTCTGTCACAGGAGAGGTGTACCTATGTTGAAAATGTAGACTTTTCAATTCTTTGAAAGCTTGAAAAACATTGAAAGTCTAATAAACACATATTTTCCGTAATGTGTTTAATCTTTTAACAGAATTACTGAAACAATTAACTTTTTGACCCCATATTAATTTACTGAGAAGCAGCTGTGTGATCTATAAGTCCATGTATTTATTGCAGTTTGATCTAAAAAGACAAACTTAAATGATTTTATCAGATACAATGTAAAATCAAGACAAACAAAAGGACACTTATCAAATCAGTGATGCCAAGTGAGGCTATTGGACCCAACAGGAAGCAAAAATTAACCTATTTTTTAAAGCATGAAGAAAGCATCTTTTTTCCTTCAATATATTTATTGACACAGTTGAAAACATTCTATTTCAAGCAATAAGAATTTATTTATAGAACATTTTCATAGGCAAATCAGCATAAATTAAACATACCTATAAATTAAAACTGAGTTAATGTTGCTGGGCAGAGGGTTGAAGTTGTGTTGACAAACTGAATTATTTCACTACAAACTGAATATACAACAAAATTAAAAAATTTAAAAAAAACGTGATTGAACTGAAACAATTTTTTTTGTTTCTTTGGGGAAAAAAAAGCTAAACATTTTTGCAGACTCTGCCCAACAATTTCAGGAATTATACGGACAAAATGATTTTTATTAGTGATGTTATGGTCTCTGATCTGTGAGCTATGAAATACTCCCATTAAAAATCTACTGCAAAGTCAATTTTTATCTGCACAGAAAATTACAGTAGCCGAACAGTAGTCAACATTATCTGCTATCTTTATGAGAGTATTTAAAAAAAAAAAAAAAAGGATGCTTGCTTATCGCCAGAGAGGAAGACCAAAGTAACGCTTCAGCAACAAACCCAGAAGAGAGAGGGGGCTGATGGAGAACATGGTGGATAAATCCCTGATGTTAAGCTGTGCTGTAGTAAACGTGTCTGTTTTAGCTGAGGTGGTCGAGTCTGGATCCTGATGGCGTCTGGAAATGGCTAAAAGTCAGGCTTTTGTTTCAGCTGCGATGGGCTGCCTGGTGGTGTGGCAAGAAATAGAAGAAGAAGAAGAAGAAGAAGAGTAGAGGAGTATGTACAGTATGTGACCTCAGCGGAAGTCCGCTTCACAGCACCATCCCTCCGCCCATGATCTCCATCCTCTGTCCAGGACAAACAAAAACAAAATATTATGGTGTCAGTAGAGACATCAATATCCGTATCGGTCCCGATATTGGAAAAAAAAAAAATCTAAATCAGGTATTGGTGACGATGCGCCAGATCCATAAATGCAGATTTATTTACTCTAATTCTATGCTTTGTTCTCTGAGTGACGTCTTGCTTTATTATTTATATCACATTATATTTAGATTTCCTAATTGAACTTTCTCAACCATTTGAAAGCTTTGCTGCAGTTTATTTTTTTAATGTCTGACCAAGTTTATTGCGTTTATCAGTTTCAATATATTGTTTATTTTACATTGGCTATTGCACTGGCTGAACAAATTAAAGTTTTGCTGTTTTTCCATGTTTGACCAAGCTCATGACACTACTCTGCCACTGTGGTGCAGAGTGATCAAATAAAATTGTAATTCGGTATATTTATGTTAAAAAAAAAAAGTCAGTTCAGTGCTGTTTTCCCATATCAGCTGATACTAAACCTCACATATTGGTAACGGAAGTGAAAAAAAGTCAGCCCTGTTTAACACATGCTGGACATGATGGATCATCCTAAACGTTTAACCTACTGCCTTTACCACAAAGAAAAAAGAAGAAAAAAAAAAAGAGTCCTCAAGGTGAGTGTTCCCATGCACAATTGAAGGTGTTAGAAAAACTTGTCTAACACCTTACTAGCATACCACAGACAAGAACAAGTTATGCTTGTAGTTCTGTCAAGCAGAACTACAAACCAAAGTTGAAAGTTATTGACAAAAACCACTATAAAACTTGCTGCAAGATTCAGAGCTGCAGAGGGGACAACGGGGCTAAACGGACACCTTGTCGCCCCGGTTTCAACCAAACCTGTTGGTTTTAGAAACCAGTGCAGCAGGGCCTTTTCACAGGCCTCTTCTTTAAAAAAGCTAAATAATCTGTAATCAGAGTAGAGTAATGCATAACAGGTTTGATCTGTCTTTAAGTCGCAGCTTTCACTTCTACATTACTCTGAAATCACCAAACTGAGTTTAAAACGACCTCTGGCGAATGATTTGATCAAATGCTTGAGCTGCCCTCTGTCAGAATAACACCCTGGTTGGAGAGCCATATTGCCTAACAAAAAACAAAACACCACAGCTCTCCTGTATTTATAGTTTAAAAATTCATGACATGGTACAAATCCTATTACGAATTACGACAGAGTATTAGAGCCACGTTAAGAAAATTTTAAAATATATAAAATTACAAGAATAAGGTTATTCTCATAACATTACAAGTTTATTATTGTACTATTAGGACTTTATTATAAAAATACTGACTTTTTTTCTCAAAAATACTATGACCTTATTCTCATACTATTTAAATATGACTTTCTCTTAATATGAGTTTATTCTTATTATTTCAAGTTTATTCTCGTATGACTATCCTTGTAATATGACTTTCGTCTCATATTAGTCTGACTTTATTCTCATAAAACTTTATTCCTGCATTTATTCTTTTTTCTCAGTATAGCCCTGCTACTCTGTCATTCATGAAACATCTGTGGCTCTAATGAGTTATTAGACTGACGGCAAAAATGGCATTTTGGATTATAAATATTGCAACCCTCTGTATGATACCATATTAGGAAATATCAGAATAAAACCCAGCTTGACTTATTCTGGAACAAACGCCGCGTCATCATTTATTATTACGACAACATTTGTATCATCTGAAAGGCTTCTTTTGGTAAGCGTCTACGGTCGTCAGCCTGTGTGTGTGTTTGTGACGTTACCTGTGGCGGCTCTATGAAAGCCAGCCAATCGGACGAGTGTGTCGGAAGCAGCCCCATCGACTGACACTTATAAATGGCCAACGCCGCTCCTAGGAGGTTACCGATCAGGTAGACGAGCCCCTGTAGCCACTGCTGACTGGAGCTCTCCAACAGCTTGAAGGCTGAGCGATCAGGACAAACACGGTCAGCGCGTCAGAAGCGAACACGGATTCAGAGCGGAACCAGCGGGCAAACTCAATACTGAACACTCACTCGCTGACATCGACATGAGAGCCTGTATGGGCCTCCAGGCCATCATGCAGACCATCATGATGGGGAAGATGGAGATGGTGTTGCCAGACATGTACATGATGAACAGGTTCATGGGAATCTGCTTTAGGGGCCCGAGGGCCACGTCCCAGCAGCGCTGCAACACAAAACAAGAAAAGAAAGAGAGAGAGGAAGAGAGAGAGTCAAGTTTGCGGCAAAAACAGCAAATCTGTCAAATAAACTCCTTTAGCACTGCAAAGTTTGAGGTTTGTGACAGCAAACTTTGTTTTGTGTTTCAGCTTTTGTCCGTTATGGAATATGTTGGATGTTAAAATGTTGGAAATGCTCAAGGAAGCACACATGGAGACTGTCTGTTTTAGCAATGCTAACCACGCTACCTTCTCCACCAGGTTCTTGTCGGTCTCCTGGATGCTGGTGTCGGGAACGGGTTTCTCTGAGTAGCCGATGGGGTAAACGACGTCGCCCTGACCGCCTTGTCGGTCACCGCGGCTCCTGCAAGCGGCAACAACAGTGCAGCTTTGAATCGAACTGTTTCTGCAAACAGATCAGTGCTAATGTGTGGAGAGTGGTCGTTTTGACCAACTAGAGACGGATCCATCTTGGTTTAATTATATTCTAAACACCATGTGACCAAGCAGAGGCCATCCTTTAAATTATGGCCTCCAATGTCCAGATGAACACTTGTTATTTATTTGAAAGTGGACAGAATGGCAAAGCTAGTAGGAATTGCTCAGTGCTAAAAAGAAAATGTGGGTTTATTGTGTCTGATTCGGTTCTCTTGATGTACGAAAACAGATTTTGAAATCAGAGCTTTGTGGCCAAATTCTGTCTCTTATAAAGCTTTAACTTACTGATACTGAAAAGATTATTACAGGGTTATGCAGGTTTTATCAATTTAAATTTAAAACTTTTTAAGACCATTATGAATAGCATTTAAGACCTATATAATGACAACGATGTACCAAAACTCTAAGAGTTGTTTTTCTTTTTTATTTGTGGCACTCTAGCTAACTAGAGAGCCATATGCTAACTGTAAATGAACCATATGCTAGCTGCTAATGGCTTGTTTGTCTGCTTGCCAGCTAGTTAGCAGGCAAGTATTAGCATCTTGTTACCGGTAGCCTTAATTGCCTTGAGTCAAATAAAGCCTCAAACTTCTGGCTGATAGAAAAAAAACCTACATAGAAAATATAAGACTGAATAGTTCTGCCACAACAAAATTTAAGACCTGCGATTACTATATTCACCTTTAACAAATTTAAGAAAATTTAAGGCCTTAAGTTTAGATAAATGAAGCTAGGACTTTTTAAAGGTCCTAATATTTCCAAATCTAACATGTCCCATAAAATATGTCGAAACAATAAATGAGAGTATGTTCAGTCATCCTGTTATCCGCTGGATGTTTGACTTGCATCTAACAAACCAAATGAGCCAAAAGATGTCGTGTAACATAATATGTCTTTTTTTTAAATACCTGTCAGGGCTGATCAAGCTGAAAACTGTTGTGGTCAACAGTGGTGCATGTTTAGATGGCATGCTCTGCAACTTTTTGTTTCCGAATAAATAGATTCCTGGCTAATGCTATTTGCGTATTTAAAGAAAAAAATGTAAAATGGTTATTTCATTTTGAACCATAAATAGTTTCAAGTGCCTGCTACAGTCTAGAACACAGTACTCCAGTACATATACAAAAGGTATGTAAACATAGGGAAGGTGATAGAAGAGCAGTCTACCTTGCGTTTCCCACACTGAGCTCAAGGGCCCACTTCATCCTTCGGGCTCCGCTGCCTCCTCTTGTGGACAAAGCTCCTCCTCCTTGTCCCCCTGGAGACGCCATGACAACAAACTTCACCGCTGGTCCTTGGAGACAGTGTGCACCTGCACGCAGCTAGAAAAATACATGTTGATATTCATTAAATTTTTGTTTTATCTTCCCTTTTTTAAGTTAGCAAGCAAGTATTAGCATCTTATCGGTAGCCTTTTGAACATCAAGTAAAGGAAAAAAATTTTAATGTAATGAATAAAGAAACCACAGTTTTACTGCAGAAGACAATCCACAAAGGGCTTACAGGAATATTACTTCAACTTCTTCCTCATGTCGTCATGTCACAACAACCACAAATTTTAGCAGATTTTAGTGGGGTTGTTCAAGCCTTTAATATGATACCCCTTAATAAAGTCAAAGTCCAGACCTTTCGGTTGAGAATATGTGCCAAGACGTGAAAACTTTTCCTTCTTCTTCACCACTATGCCCTACTCTGTGTTGGTGTACACTGAAGTTTGTGGTTGTAACATACAAAAAGCTCCAGGGGTGTGTGAATACTTTTGTAAATCACGTTACCAAAATGACTGAACAATATAAATGTAACACACTGACAACAGTAAAAATATTTAAATGTCATGGACAGAAACCTTCCTGGAACAGTGGATACTAATAAGCTCACAACAGTATGAAATCAGATCTGGTACAGGTATGAATAACATCTAAAGCAGAAATTAAGTCAAATCTAACCACTAATCAACGATTACATTATAAATAGCATAAAGAAGTCCATTTCCAGAAGCTGAAATAGGAATAATTTGCACTTCTATCACCTTTTTATTTGTCACAGATGCAATTTCTGCTAATTTGACACAAGCACGCTTTAAAACTAAGATTTTTGTTCAGCAGCGGGCGAATTTAATCAAGCAATAGCTTTGTTTAGAGCTTTCTGACACAGACATATGGATAACAATAAGACAGGACATTAGCACGTACTGATAGCAGTCAGGGAGATTTGGATTAGGTATTACTGTACAGATATTAGTTGGTTTAAGTTGTTCCAGTGAACACAGCGGCAGCCCCGCAGTTAGAAGTAGCAACTCGAGGCAGCGCAGGCAGGGTGTCGCTGTCAGCTAACGCCGAACACTTAAAGCCACGCGCACTGTTGGAGGTTAGCTTACCTTACAAATACATCTAAACCAGTGTTGCTGCCGTTCAAAGTGGGCTTTTTAAGAGAAACAAACGACACTGGCCCGTAAGGAGAGCCGAAGAACAACTTGTTCCGCCGACACTCGCTGATTCCTAGGCCCGCAATGATGGCGCAGTTACGCTCAGAGACGTAGGTGCACGTACACGTCGCACAGCCAGTCGTTGGTACGTTAGCGTCGCCGCCATATTGGGGAGGAAGCTTCCGCCACATTTACTTACCTACACAGGGATTTTGCGTTATAAAAGTTAAGATTATTCTAAAATATTTAAATTTTTTTATGTCCCACACATCCTATTTTATGTTTTTCCATCTTTTGCATTGAATTATATCTTAAGATATGGTCCAAAGCTATGCAGTCTACATACTCAAACTTTTTCGACAAATTATGTAGTTTGGAGAATTTATGTGATGGACCAAAATAAACTAGGATACAATTGTGATTTAAAAGGTAAATTATATATGGATTGTTCTTTTTGAGTTACCTTTGACCTCTCAGCAGCTTCTATGGTGAATGCACTATTTACCCACCTTGCAATTTAGAGCACAGGTGTCAAACTTAAGGCCCGGGGGCCACATCTGGCCCGGCGTAGTTTTTTATGTGGCCCTTTAAACTCCAAATTACATCAATAAGTTCTTACAATTTTTCACAAATCTGCAAAATTTAACATCAGCGCAATATAGTAAAAATGCCTTACAGACATTTCTAAATATTCACCACAAAATCTGTCATTGTCAAAACAATCTGAAAATATTGGAGGAACAGCTATTTATTGGTATTTTCGCAATTTAATTGGTTTTATCAACTTATTCTGGCACAATCAGAATAAGTTGAACAACTTTAAGAACATTCAGATTTTTGATATGGCCCAAAATGAAAATGAGTTTGACATCCCTGGTTTAGGGGAATGACCTGACTACACCTTTATAGATTTAGTGAAGAGGCAAACAAAGGTAAAATAACCTGAACAGGTGATCTACTCAAAACCTTCCTGTGATCCACTGATAGATCGCGACCAACGTCTTGAGCACCCCTGATCCAGTGTTATGCCATTTTCAGATGACAAACTAAACGGTGCTCTGTGAGATATTCGGATGTCAGAATATTGTTTAAAAAAAGAAATAAGACGAACCCACCAACAACAAATACAACCGAAAACAGACCAAATATAGGGCTTTTATTATATCAAACATTACCCACAGTGATACGCTGCAACATCTAAACACCACATGAAGAATAAAAAGTTAAACATGTATGTGCATCGTAGCTGTCAGTTCAGAACAATCATATTATATACAAACGTACTGACAATCAAAGCAGTGCAAACTGTATTAAGCATACATGAGTCACATATAAGAGGCACAGTGGTTCTGTACAGTGTATGCACATTGAGAAACAGCTTAAACACAGATATAAGGCGAGTGATTAAGGCTCAGCTTCTTCATGTTTGTTCAAAAGGCAAAAAAATAACATGACTCCCATAATAAAGATAAATGAATGCTGTGTAAAAAGTTGGTTGTTTCTGCTACAAGACATCTTGTGAGTGCATTTGTTTTTTTCCTTCATTTTATAAGAAAAACATTTTCAGTTTGTTTTTCCGCTCTTCTTCACTTCACTTCATTGGTTTTCTTCACATCACTTGTAGAGGCTGAGCTCTGGGCTGTGGTACAGGCACATGTAGGAGTCGCAGAGCAGCCTGCGGGTCGACTCCCTCAGAGACGAGGCGTCCACCCTGCTCAGCTCCTCCTCCGTCAGGCCCAGATAGCGGCCCACCTCGGGACACGCCCTCACCTGGGGGATGTTGAAGCCGTTCTCGCCGCCTGGGTGAGGAAGCGAACAAATGAATGTGAGGCTTTTGTGTTTGACACAAGAGAAGTGACTTGCGCTGCCCTCCCGCTCACCTTCTCGGTCTGCCATGCTGTCGAAGAACAACCAGTCGGAGGCCTGGGGTCCGTGCTTGACGAAGCTGACGTAATGGCTGGTTTCGATGCACGTCACCGCAAAGAGAGACATCCGCTGGCGGGTGTGATGCAGAGGGCCCGACCACGGCCCCTGAGGAACAGCGATCTTGACCGGGTTGTGCGACGCGCGGTTCCTGTGACTGTGAACCTGGTTGTGCACAGAAGAAAAAAAATGAACAGAATCAATACCGCTCTTGTTTTTTTTTTTTCCATTATTATTGCAACAGATTTTCCAGGTGATGAAGGGATACCTGCATGTTGCACGTCTGGCAGTATTGCTTGAGCTGTCCGGGAGTGATGTCCAAGTCTTCGTAGCACTGCACACACTCCCACTCGGCTACAGCCTGGCAGATGCTGCACTGCCTGAGAGCTACGGACACAGGTACACGCAGCAAGACATGCATTCATAAATTAACTAAAAACTGCAAATGAAACAAGCAAAACGTGATGTTAGACACAACAGACAAGAAATAAACTCTTACTGTCATCCAGCAAGTCTGTGATATCCAGACTGAGGGAGGGCAAGATGGCGTCAAACATTTTGAAGTCCTTCCCAAACCGGGGCATTAGCAGAAGTAGACAGGAGGGAGCCTGGCGGGGCAAGGAATATAAATATAAGTTCTTGTAAGATAATCAGGCTCACTTTGTCTGATCAATGTTTCAGTGTTCAAAAAACATCCCTATGCTGAGGTCGAGCTGAAAGACTCATGTCTTGGTTCTTTAGTTCATTCACGTTTTTGCAGTAAAGGTAAAGTTCAATAATGACGGAGTCAAGATGAACTAAGA
Organism: Poecilia formosa; assembly: GCF_000485575.1. Classification (NCBI taxonomy): domain Eukaryota; kingdom Metazoa; phylum Chordata; class Actinopteri; order Cyprinodontiformes; family Poeciliidae; genus Poecilia; species Poecilia formosa. The sequence continues at coordinate 405,133 of NW_006800069.1, forward strand.
AGAAAAATATTAACGCAACACTTCACAGCAATATGAAGATTGCATGTCACCTCTGTTGAAAGTAGCTAAAAGAAACAAGAACTTTTGTAATTCTTGGGTAAGTAGTCTTGTAAAATCCAGCCCCTTGTCCTTCGCTGCAGGCTTCGTCCAGAGGATTTGGGCTCAAACTGAACAAGGCTGCTGCTGATGTTAATTCAATATTCACAATATACACAACTTCTTCTTCTTCTCCTGATAGGCCTGGTCAAAAACCGACCGGAGACAATCTAATGAAGGGCAGAAAGCCTGAACTGTAAGCAAGATTGTTTTTTTCTTGTTTTTTTTTTTTTTTCGAGGAGTTGCACAGTAAGGCAATGGGGATGGTACCAGCTGGATGATGAAATCCGGAGCTTTACCTCGGCAAACTTGAGGCCGCCGTGCAGGAAGGAGGACTCCAGCAGGGACTGAACGCTGGCGACCCTCATGGACGCGGGCGAGGCCATGGGGATGGGCGAGTCGACGGGGGGCGCTGGGGAGGCGGGGAGCGTTGGTGGAAAGAGTTGGTAGAGATGGCACTCCTGAGCCTGCTGAGTCACTGATCTGAAACAGAGAAAAAGGGGAGGGGGACAGGTGTGACTTTTAGACGCGGCACGTGGGAAGGTATTTTCCCCTGGGGTTACTGAAGCCGTAAACATGATTTTTCTGGGGTTTTGTCAATGAAAGCAAATATTTAGAGTTAAAAAGTACAGTATATAGCTTCTCTTCCTGCTACGAACGTAGAAAATGACTTGTAGTGCAGCAAAATAACTCAGAGTTTCATTCCCTTAAGAGATTTCTGCAATTGTGTCTCTGGTGCGTCTCTGATGTTGTGAACTAAACTAGCCGTAGGTCTTGGTTGTGCTATGCACAGGAACACAGGGAATGGAGGGAAACGGCAACGTTGTCGCTGCGACAACCAGAGATGATGGCATTGTTTTGCTTATGAGCTACAGGTCTGACTGCAGCTGTGACCGCGTTTGAACCCGGAAGAGCGCGTTAACCTGCAGCCGGTGTTATATGCTGGTAGAATAAAGGAGCCAATGAGTAAAATTACCTGATCTTTAGGAGCGGCTCCACTCGCAGCAGCTGGAAAAGCTTGTTCAGGAACTCTTCGGGATCTGACAGACAGGGTGAGAGAGCAGTGTGGCAACATTCCTTAGTTTTAGAACAGAGCTTAAAAAAATAAAAATAAAACACACACAACTAAAACAAAGTAAAAAGAAAAAGAAAAGCAGGAAATCAGAGGCCCGGACACAATGCATGCACACCTTTTTCCTGGTTGGTGAACCCTGCATCGATGTTGGCAGCTTCCAGCAGGCGCCTCAGAGCCATGGTCTTACTGGCACACACATAGCCGTTCCTTAATAACAGAGCAACACACACACGTGCGTTTTAGATTGGGTTCTGTGTGGGGAGACTGCTTTTCAGAAACACTCAGTCTGTGTTTCCTTTAGAAAAGGGCGCAAATTTTTGTCTATATTCTGCCAACATTGAGAAAAGAAAACAGAAAGCAAACACACACACACACACACACACACACACACACACCTTCTCAGTGGGTTGACTATCTCACAGCGAAGCAGGTCCTGAGCATGTTTGGAGCTTTGGTCCGTTTCGGCGTCAAATGGCCAAAATAACACCCAGTCTGCCGAGCTGCAGCAGCAGAACAAACTGCAGACAAAGGGAAACAAATTTTTACTTTACTTGTTGTCCATTTTTTTTGATTAACAGAAAAGACGAGTCTGTCAGTATCCTGCATCTCGAATTAACCAGATTTACCTGCTCTTCTTTGACAGAAACCCAGTTTAAATGTTTCCCTGTGGGTATCTAGGTATTTGTAAGAAAATGGGTTTCAATCTTTAATGCTTTGGATATTTTTGTTCCCTTCTCCTGACTGGCACATTTGTTCAATAAAATAATTTTTATTATCTGTTGTAAACCTGTATGGTAACTATGACTTTAGTCTAAGAATGCAGGTGAACTTGAGAAAAATCCAACGAGAACAGCTGATCTTTATTTCAGGCTGGTCAGATTTGATGTAGTTGATGAATGAGTTTAGGGCCGAAACAATTAATCGGATAAATCGTGATGAATCAATTACTGAAATAATTGTCAACCAATTTAGTAATCAAATAATTGTTAGCTGGAGGATACAGACTGAAAAAAGGCCAGTTGCTGAGAAAACAAAGCTGGTTGAGCAGTAATTAAGCCAAAACTGTACAAAAAATATATAAATTTCGCATTTAAAAAAAGCAAAACGTATATCCGCATTTTATCTTTTTTTAAGATAATAAAAAATCTTTGTCTATAAATATGTTCTACCATAACTCCTCAAGTGGCATAGTTTTACCTCAACATGATTCAACTTCTGTAAAAAAAAAAAAAAATCCATTTAAACACTTTTTTAAAAAAAAATCTAATTATTAACTGGTTAATCCAGAAATGATCAGATTTTCTTAAATTTTAGGCATATTTTTTTTCTCATTTAAAAAATTTAATTATTTGTTTCTTTGCATTTTATTAATGCATTTCTAATATTGTATTAAAAAAAAGCTTAAATGAAAAACCTGCAAAGCGTGACAATTTTTTCTATCCGATTAATCATCAGAGAAATTGTTCATAGATAACTAAAATAATCGTTTGATGCAGCCCTAACTGAATGTCTAATCAAAAAGTGTCTCAATGTGATACGGAGAATGCACATTTATGCAACCAGGCTACTGCTTCTATCGTTTTTCTCTCAAACACATTAATTTGTTTCTCACCTGAACAGCGTGGCGTCCAGGTAGCAGGAGTTGAGGTGACCCTGGATGCCTCTCTTTGAGCCTTCGTACAGCTGCCTGGCCTCGTCCCCGTCCAACGGGGGAGTGTGTTCGTCCACCCGCTCGCTTCCCCAATCTGCAAACGCTGAGAGCCATGGATGCAGGTTGGAATTACAAGAGAACAGGCGACATTGCTTTCAAATCTGCGACAGGATGCAGAAATGTCCCAGCTTTCACATGACAAGGTGCAGCCTAGCTTTGGCTAAGAGGCTAACGCTTTCTCACCTATCGAGTTGCAACGCTCCACTTGGTTGACGGGCTTCTCGGGGACGGGGAACCTGGAGTCCCGTCTGCAGTTACGAAGCTTGACGAACAGCCCCTTGTTGGCGGGGCAACGGAAGTGGCGTTCGCCGAGGTAACTGCCATCTGTCCCAGCAGACAGCTCCTGCTCCTGAAACGCAAGAGTGTGGAAAAAAAATAACATGTGCTGTAATCCGGTTGCATAACCGGACACACCCTGAAAGTCATGTTTTGCTGAATCACTTTCTGATTCAACACCTCTAATTGGTTTTCTTTGGTAGGAGTCTGTCAGCATCCCACATCATTTCCTCTAAAATCTGAATATCTACCACTTTCCTAGAAACTGGCATATTTTCTGTCCCTTTAATGTAGGGGTGGGCAATCCTGGTCCTCGAGGGCCGGTCTCCTGCAACTTTTAGATGTGCCTCAACTTCAACACACCTGAGTCAAATAATGAGGTTGTTAGCAGGACTCTGGAGAACCTGACTGCACTTAGGAGGTGATTCAGCTGTTGGATTCAAGCGTGTTGGACCAGGGAGACATCTAAGAGTTGCAGGACACCGGCCCTCGAGGACCAGGATTGCCCACACAGAACTTCAAGGTTTCTCTGCACGTTTCACCAACTCAAATTTAAGACTATTAAGTGAAATTTACGACATGCTTCCACAAAAATATACAAACTTTGTCCAGCCGGTGATAAATTTGCACTTAGCAAAGATGGACGCAAACAGCTAGCTAGTTGGCTAGCAAGGATGTGTTAGCAGCTAGTTAGCGGTAGCCTCAAACGCCTTGAGTCACAGAATGCAATGAAAATATCTGAGTGCAACTTAAGCTTCTGCCTGACAGAAAAGTCCAGGAAGAATATCAAAATACCGAAATGCTTGTTAAAATGAATTCAATACATTCTAAGGTCCTCATATTTTGGATACATGAATTTAAGACTTTTTAAGAATGCACAGACACCCTGTACATGTAGTCGTTAACATAAGCTTGAACAAATGTCTTGCAACCTCCATGGCATTTTTCATTAAATTATACCGTTGTACTGTTAATAAAACCTATGTAATGTTCATTTATTTATTGTTTCAAAACTATCCACTATCATGCGATTCAATGACTATCACAAATATCACCAAGAGATATTAACTGAATCAAACATTGGACATTTATTATTAATTAAACTAATCTAGATTTGCAAGTATTTACTGATGAGAAACATAAAAACTAATTGGATTAACTCAAACAATGACAAAAACATTTACTTCTACTGATGGAGAATTAAAAAAAAAAGGTTAGACTCAAATCTTTGACTCTCACAGTGAAGAATAAGATCATTGACTTGTATGTTTAGAAAGGAAATAACAGGCGCAACAACATATTAAAATTGATTAGCTTTTGTTCGTGATTCCTTACTTTTTCATCCAACGGAATGTCTCATTAATTACAACTCTTCATTTAATTTAAAATATTTTAGCATACCAGAATGCTCTGATGTTAACTAAAACGGTTCTGTGTCATACCTGAGATCAGTTTTGTGCACAACCTCAACAATATTTAAAAGTCAAGAGAAATTAAACTGAACAAGAAAACCGAAGCTGAAGCTACACTCACCAGCTCAATTCCTGCCACCGGCTCCTTGACGGCCCCTAAATGACCAATCCATCGGATAACACCGAAGAGCGGCGGGTCGTTCACCTCAACCATCGACCCGACCTCCAGCTCCGTCTCCAGTCCCGTTCCTCTATAATCATCTGCACCCTCCTCCTCCTTGTTCTCCTCTTCGTCGTCTACAGGTCTTAAAGGCGACAAAAGGCTGTGGGAACCGTTGGTGTGCTCCGAGGCGGATACTGGTGTTAGGTTTTGAGGTTTTGGAGGCGGTAGTGGGCGCATGAGTACAGGTTTGTGTGTAGGCTTTGGAGGAGGAAGAGGAGGCGTGAGTGCTTGTTTAGCAGGCAGAACCAGGGGCATCCTGGGAGCAGGAGCTGGTGACGTCGGGGCTTGTTTAGTATTGGGGGACAATGCCGGCTTTAAAATGGACTTAGGAACTTGGGGAAGAGGATTTGGATGTTGAGATTTTTGTTCTGAGAACACAGAATTAAGAAAAAATAAAATAAATAAATGAATATTTTCTGACAGTACCACTAGGCAATCAATATGTGGTGGAAACCCTGTGGTGCACCTGCAAAAACGTTGCTGACGGGAAGCAACAGTCCGTAGAGGTGACAGGGAATGTGACAGAGCCTATGTTCCTTGTAAAGTCCGTCCCAGTTACCAGCAGGAGCATCCTACAACAATAAAACGCCAACAAGCCAGTAAGTAAGGAGAAGGATTTAACATCCTGAGACCAGATGCATCTTGCGTGGTTCGTGCTCACCAGAAGGACTCCGACGTAAGTTGAAGACGAGGATCGGCCAGGCAGCGCGCCACAGAACCGCACCTCCCCGCCGTGGACAATGCCATCCAGGCTGACGCACACTCTCTGGCCGATGTGGAACGGTGGCGGTGACGATGAGCCGCGTGGATTGTTGTGAACGGCGATGGGTGCCGACTCGGCCGTCCTCGAGAGCACGGCCTGCGTCTGCGGCTGGACCTTGGGGTGATTGTGATGGAAGCTTATGCGACGCAGGTGGGGATGGTTGGAGCGATCGTTGTTGGTACGGTGGCCGTTGATGCCATGGTTGGTGCGGCGGGAGTGGTCCCTGGTTTTCTCCGGTGCGTTGATGTTGTTCCTGCTGGACCAGTGGCGGAGGCGGATGTGGCTCACGGGGACGAAGAGGCCGCAGGCGTCGGGACAGGAGAAGTAGCGGACACCCTTGAAGGAACCATTGCAAGTTCCTCTACCTACTGCAGATCCCTGGAAGAGCAACAGGCTTTTCATGAGCAATTCATTTGTCTTCTTTTCTTTTTTTTTCAAGCAAACATGCATTAAAATTAGGGTTGAAATGATTAACCCGAATAATACAATTAATCATGATTAATCATAATTAATATGATGATTATCATTATTAATTCCATGACTGTCATGATTAATTATTATTAATCTGCATTCTACAAATCAATCATGATAAATCATTGGATCAATCTGGTGATGATCATGATTAATCATGAGCCATGATTAATGATCATGATCATTATCCGATTAATCACGACTAATCAAGCTAAATTACAATAAATCACACTAAATAATAATTAATCACGCCAAATCACAAATAGTCAAGATTAATCACGGTAAATCATGATCAATCATTTGGATTAACCACAATTAACCATGAGATTACTCAGGAGAAATCATCGGATTAATCCGATGATTAATCCGATGATTAATCCGGTGATTAATCATGATTAATCCGATGATTTATCATTTATCAGATTATAAATTGTTTAATCATAATTAAACAGTATAAGTACTTTCCAAAGCACTGTAAATATATGACAGCGAACAATCCAATTTTGTTAACCTGTCTCCTTTAACAAGGTTAGACATTTGCCCCCCTCCCCCCAAGTTACTTGGTCAACTCGTCCTTTCATATCTATGGAGTTTTCCTGGGAACCCACCCCTCAAGTATTACCTTTAGCTCCACTCCAAAATACAAAGCGCTGCTCCCTCCGCTGAGCGGCCCGATGTACTTGAGTTCGGCCTCGGCCAGCTCATCCTGACCGCCGATCAGGACCCACAGCGGAGCATTGTTGGGGAGAGAAGCCAGCTGTCGCAGGTTGTCTGGATTGTCTGAAAAAAGGCACAACACACACAAAGATTAGAGTTAGAAAATTTGACTGCATAGACATTTGTAAAAAAAAGATTTATGTCAATCTTCATGTGATTGCACAACAATCTAATTCGCTTAACACCGCTACCGCATTACTTAGTAAGTTTAGTCGAACTTCCAGGTCGGACACAGGCTCCACCAGTCCAACGAGGTCAGCCGAGATTTCCAGCAAGTATTTCTTTTCTATTTTCACCATGAGTCCATTGTCCAACACCTACATGAAAATGAAAAGGACAGGTAGTTCACACAAGGCGGGAAGAAAAAAAAAAAACTACGTTGTGTACGAAGATGACCTTAAATTTACCTTAACAGTGAATTTAAGGTATGGCTAAGATTCACAACACTTTGTGGGGAAGGTTGACTTCTGACACTTCCCTAGTACAACAATGGCAATAAAACGGTAACAAGAACAAACCTCAGTGTATATGACTGGGATTTACTGCGGTGAATCAACATGTAGCAGCGTATAATCATGAAGTTCTCTACGTGAAATACAAATAATTGACTTTAGAAGCTAATCAGAACACAGAGTCTACCTGCGACTGATTTAATTTCTTTAGATGTTTTGTGAAGCCCTCAGAGGTTTTTGTTTGTAAACAAACACCATCATGGCAACGCGGGGGGAGCTGCAGAGACACACAGCTCAGGTGGAAGAATCTTTTGACTAGATGCTCCCTCACCAAAGATAACACAAGGTAGTAGCAGTGCTGTCTTTGTGATTTTAACTGCATATGGCGGTATTTACATAACTCTGGTAACCGTGTCGACCATGTCGTGAACTCCACAAATTGGGCCTTTATGGAAAAGAGGCCAGGTGAAATCCATACTTGATTCCTTCAGCAAGGTTGGATGAATGGAAATGACAGTTTTTGTTTTAAAATGTACATTTTTAAATTAAAAATATAAACAAGCTGTGATGTTCCTTCTACAAATGAATGATTTAGCTATTTAAAATCCCATTAAAATACATTGGAGTTGATGGTTGTAAAGTAAACTGTGGAAAGTTTGTTACTGTATGTCTAATCACTGAAACACGTTTAAATCTTATTAGGGCTGAAGTGAGTAATTGTTCTAAATTACTTATTAAAATAATCGTGGACGTCAACTAATTTAGTTATCAATTAATTGTTAACTAGCGCATACAGACTTGTAACAAAAAAGGTAATTTGTTGAAAAAAACAACGTACTCAGAGCAGTTAGTCAGATAAAAAATATCTCCTGTTAAACATGTTTTGTTATTTAATCATTAATTGACTCATAAAAAAAACAAACAGATAAAACAAAACAAAAAAAAAAACAAAAACAGATCAACCCTACTGTGTATTAATGGTAAGTCGAGCAGAAAGGGCTGAGCTTTTCACATGTTGATGTCTGAAGCATTTTTTTAGCTGTAGATGCACCTTTAATAATAATAATAATAATAATAATAATAATACATTTTATTTATAGGCGCCTTTCTGGACACCCAAGGTCACCTTTATTAAAAACGACCAAGCATATGCTAAAGGTATCCTGTTACTGCATTTTTTCAAATAAAATGTTTACTTTTTTGTTTAAAATTTAATTGAATTCTTTCTCTATTTGCGTTTTTAATGTATACTGCTAAAAAAAAATAAAGGGAATATTTCACTTTAATTTTGTGTGTGGCTCCAAATCCAGGCCTCCATTGGTTAATAAATTTGATTTCCATTGATGATTTTTGTGTGATTTTGTTGTCAGCACATTCAACTTTGTACAGAACAAAGTATTCAATGAGAATATTTCATTCATGCAGATCTAGGATGTGTTATTTGAGTGTTCCCTTTATTTTTTTGAGCAGTGTATTTCCAGTGTTGTATAAAAAGGCTAAAGTGATACGATAAAACTGCACAATTTGACAAGCTTTAAAATCCGATTAATCGTCAGAATGATAGATAAATTAATCACACTCGTTGGTTGCTGTCCTAAATCTGAATAAATGTCATCCTTTATTGCTGACGATATTTAATACTGTGATAATGAAGTCCATCAAGTTTAGTTCATGGACTCGAAAGAAGTTTCCATGAAGTCAGTTAGTACCTTAACCCAGAGGGCGTCCTTTCGGATCCTGCCCTGGTCCTGTTCTTGGCAGATGAAGCCCCTGCTCAGCAGAACGAGACCCTCCAGATCATCCTGGACCTGAAGATCGGTCGAGATCAGGAACAGCTTGAAGGGACGACGCTTCCTGTTCTGTTCAGGGGGTCCTGACATCTTCGATGTGTCTGTACCAGCAGCTGCTCCGCGGCGAAAATTGAGCCCTCTTTCTCTATGAAGGTTAAAAAAAATTGTTCTCATTATGAGGAAGCGTCAAGAGTGCCACGGTATTTCCGTTCACCTGGAGGAGTAACAGCGACGTCAGGTAGCAGCCGCGGAGAAGTTCGCATTAAAACTTTACTCGCTCCCACCTCAACCAAATTCCACTTTCCTCGCACAATGTTCACTAATAAACAACTCGGACAACTTGGAAAACCAGTGTAAGACAACTCACCAACTTTTTCAACTCCGATCGTCAACATTTCCCTTCACATTTAAAGGAGCTCCGCTCAATAACAAACCGCACCATGAATCAGGAAGCAGCGTGATGGACGGCCGAAAAGCCAATCACGTGCGAGGAAACCAGACCAAGAAAGAGTCTGAGCCAATCAGAACGCAGGTGGGCGGTACCAACAGTGGGGGGGAAATTCCACATTGAGTGATTGTTGACGCTCCATGCATTTCGGAAACAGACACTTATACAATAACAACGCAGGCGAATTAATGTATGTATTTTTTTATTATCATTATTAGTTTATATAAATAGAATAGAAAAAAATATATTTCCATACTAATAAAGCTCTTTTTTTTCCATTCACAGTTCTCAGCATTCCCTCAATACGATACAAACATACAAGTTACAGTTCATCCTTCAATCACAAGTCAAAAAGTGCAATGTCATGTCCTTCAGGTAAGTTTTCGTGGCATAATTTCACACGTGATGACAGGTTTTTTTTCCACTGGAGTCCTGTCAGTTTGAGACATTATTTGAAACAGTAGTTTAAAGCATCAGGGGTCACAGCGATTACGTCCGAGGAATGTCACCAGTGACATCATACTCTGGGATACCCAACCCTTCAGGCTGTAAAAGGTGTGCTGTGCAAGTGTTGACTAAGAAAATGTAGAAAAAATTTCCACTCCACTCCATCTAAACCATCTCAGACTAAAAAGGTAAACAATAAAAGTTCATTTCTGTGCAAACTCATTTTTTTTTGACACTTATCTATTGGTCCACTCATTTTGAGGATGGAGTAACCGAAAAAAAATGTTTTGTTTATCTTTTTCACATTTTTCCATCTCTGTTTATGTAGTCAGGAATGTGCGTGTTTTTCCTGTTATAGCAGGTTGTTATAATGAAAAGCATTTCTTTGGTCCACGTCTTACAATCTCTATGCTAAACCAGTGCATTTAAATAAATCAAAACCAAAAGGTAAATCGTTTCCCTCCCACCCCACAATATAGAAGTGAGATACAAAAATATTTTTAATACATGATAAATGTCATTCCTTCAAGTCAGACATTAGTTGTTTTTTTTTTTTTTCGAGGAAGATCAAGTTTCTTTTGTAAGCCACGAGTTTTTCTCTTACAACAGTATTTGGTCATTGTGTTTCTATTGAACCTAAATTAACATGGAATTTGGCGACGAATGTGATCCAGCCTTGTTGAGTTCCCCCATTAAAAATCTTTTTCAGTATATAGAATGATACAGTACAATGCAGAGTATGCCTGGCAGGCCTTTTAGAAGTCCATGCGGTGGGAGCGTTCTCCTTCCAGATGCCAGTTGTGTTTTGTTTTTAGCAGTCGGGATGGATCGTCTTTATTGTCTCATCCAGTAAAAACGAGTTCTGTTGCCGTGATCCTTTTTTGTCGTTGAGTCAGCATCTGGTGTAAAAATGCAGCGGCCGTCTTCCTTTAAGTCTCAGCTGCTGGTTGTGCAGAAACCAGAATGACTCATCCGGCGTTGTGTGCTTCATGGCGGACTGAGCCGCCGGTGTTCATGTCGTAACGCCCTGCTGTAAGTCGGTTTAAGCTCCATTAGAACTGAGGAGTCATATGGTCGGTTTTGACGAAGTAGGTGGTGAGTTCTCCTTTCCCCTTCACGTTGACTTTTCCTCGGAGTGTGACGTCGTACCCCACGCTCTGGATAATTTGGGAGGTCTCCTCTGTCACCTGAGTTCATGATACGGAGAGAAAAAAAAGTTTTTAATGTTAATCCAATCATCTGTTTTTAGTATTGTCTTCTTTTAAAGGGGCAGTATTATATTTTCCAGGCACACCGCACTATATTACACCACAATTAAGTATCTATGTTAACTGCAGTTGTTAAAAAAACAACCTGTATATTAAATATGACTTAAAAGAAATTTACTTTGTAATTTAACACCTTGAAATTGGGCTTCTGTCTCTTTAAAAATTCCTGCTCTTTCTGAAACTCTGCCTTCAGGAAGTCATCACAAGATCCCTCCTCTATTAGCTCTTTAACAGAGTTTTTACCAACGTTGCACTGAGAAGGAGCTTATATGATGAGCTCAGCAGATGCGCAGTTTGCTAATTGCTGCTGGCTAGTCTGAAGGAGCTCCGAACTGCATCTCAAAGGCGGGGCTAGCTCCAGCCAGCCATTTTGCACAGCTGAATAGTTGCTGTGGGTGTTTTTCTAACCTGTATCTTGTCCAGTTCCCCTGTGCTTTCCATCCGACTGGCAACATTAACAGAGTTCCCCCAGATATCATACTGAGGTTTATGGGCGCCAATAACTCCTGCAATCACTGGGCCGTGATTTACTCCTGCAAATGGATAACAGACAAGAATAAATGCTTATTCACATTTCAGATAAATTATCATTTTAATATAAAAATGCCTCATATTTAGGAGTTTATATCCAATTTGTCTTTGCATTCTGTGGGTTTTGTATTAGTTTATTATTCAAAATAGCTGAATCCTCTACAAAAATGCAAAGTAAAAAAGCAGTTCAAAGTGCTTTACACCATAAAAACATAACACAGTCACCAGTAATAAACATTACATTTAGTCAAACTCCATCATCAGAATCATCAACACATGAAAAATGTTGATCAGTGTTCCAGTTATGACTAATCAAAGGCAACTCTAAACAGGTGGAATGTTTTATTGATTTAGTGTTTCAGCAGTTCTGCAGTTTTCTGGAAGTTTGTTCCAGATTAGAGATGCATAAAAACTGAATGCTGCTTCTCCGGGTTTGGTTCTGGTTCTTAGGATGCAGAGTAGACTGGACCCAGCCACATCCCTGTAAACCTCAGAAATCATGTTTTATTCATTCATTTTTCAAAAACAAATATTACCAGCAGCAATAACAATAAAGCAATATTTGTTGAACTAATTTCTGCAGATTTTTTTTTTGTTTGATTGTGCATACTTAATTTTTTTTTAAATGACAACACTTTGGTAAAACGAAACAGCAACAAAAATCAAAGTAGTGTTTGTATTTGTTTGAACTTTGATTTTAAAGACGGATATGGTATAAAATAAATGTATTCAGAAAAACATAACTAATATATTACACTGAAGAAAATTTAAGAAGTTGTATTTTTTCAGTTTTACTAAGGTGTTAAGTGATTCTTCAACTGTAGCTACTTTAAAGTAGCAGCCTCTGGTTATCAATACATTTTAATAGTTATGATGGCTTCTCAATGCATTCCCAAATGTTCAACTGGGGTTTACGGTTTTAGTCTCTAAGCAACAACATCCAAAAAGAATCTGTGATTTTTATTTTTTTTTTGACAATAAGTATTTGTAAGAATTGGTTGTGATAAAAACTTGTGGGTACTGATCTGTAGAGCAGAGATCCAATTATATATTTAAAAATCTACAGACTTTCTGCTTTCCATTGCGCACGAAAATAACATTTTCAAATGTGGTCGACATTAAAACAAATGCTCTTATTTCATGGGTTACTAAAGCTTGTCGAATCTTAACTCCTATTTTCATTTTAATACACCTTTTGCCTGTACGTCCCAACTTTGCACTACTTTGGTCTATGACACTTGCCTAATAAAATATCTTCACCTTTCTGGTTGTAATATGAGAAAATGCAAAAGAAAAAGATTTAAGGTGCAATGTGTTTAACCCAACTTGTATTTATGAATTAAAGCCGTTTATTTAGTTCATTTGGTCTTTACTGACTTTAAACCAGTTACTATGAGCTACAGGTCACCTAAGCAGAGCAGCTACATTTAGTTTTCCTTTAGTAATGCACAGAACTTGGGGGACAAAAGGCCGTTTGTTTCAATGCTAGTTTAATTTAGAACTAAACTTGATGGCTGTTAAGTCTTTTTTCATTTTTTTTCTCTTAATTTGTTGAAAGAATTACACTGACTATAGTCTGTTTTAACATCTTATTGTCTTGTATGTCTCTTTAAAACAAATCGTCCTTAAAAACAGGAACCCATGATTTACCAGTGTAAAGCTATAAACCTAGATTGTATCTGTTCATACAGTCTACACAATAGCTATCCTCTACTGTACTTCCTTTTATGTTTTTAAGAAGCTCATAAAGTCATAAATCATTGTTTTTTTGCCAGTCAGTGTGGCAGTCAGTGTGATAGTCTTTTTTGTCTAATGAAAGGCTCAAAAAACACAAATGAAAAACAAATTGGAAATTCTTTTGCATTTAAATCCTTTCTGGAAACAGAGTTTGTGCTTTAACATATCAAAGCAGTTTTTTGTCTATTTTTCAGTGAACTACCCACTCTCCTGGTAATATTAAAATGAACTCACCGATCCGGAGTTTAAAGTTGTTAAAAGAGTGCTGGTTGAGTTTTTCCAGTTTGCTCATCATTGCTATTGCAAACTCCACCATGGTGCGGACAGTAATGTAGGTCATGTCGATTTTCTGTAGGGGGAGCCAGAGATCACACTTGTTAGCAGGGCTTTTCTTCTACATGTTCTACAGGAATGCTTCTTCCCTGTGTCCGCTGAACTTGTTTTGCAAAAACGTAGCAAACAATTAATACAAGCGTTGACGTTTTTTGTGTTTTTTTCATTCTACAAACCTTATTGTCTTCTCCTGCAGGGTAGTGTCTTAGTCCTGCAGCAGCCATGTAAGTGCTTCCAATCGTCTTAATCTTCTCAACAGAAGAGAATTTGGGCTTAGACAGAAGCTGCATTGAGACACATACAGACTAAATGTTAGAAAGAAGAAGAGAGTATTTAACTTTCTTTCACATCATCTCTGTGGTCGTACGTAATCAAAGTCCAGTATGATCTCGTTGAGGAAGCGCAGACACTCCAGGCCGTCTCCGTTGGCGCTGCTCTCGCTGTAAAACTCTTTGAACTGAGGCATTGATGCGAACAACACACACACACATTCGTATGATTCGCTGTACAGGTCCTGCAAAATAAAACAGCGATGTTGTAGATGAAGACACTTTGAACTGACGATTAACTTGTCCCAGGGTTTAACATCTGGGAGCATGTTGACTGAGATGCAGGGAAATGTTGACAAAAACCTTGCCAAAAATGTTTGTATGTCTCATTTTTAGATAAATTTATCATCCAAGGTTTAATACTGTTTTGTTAAAAGCTCATATTTCTGTGTGTCTGTACTAGGGATGCAAGATATCAATCAGTTAATCTAACGTTGATTGATCTTACTGATTGATTATTTGAGAAGCTGCCATTTTCTTAAAAATCTGAGATTTCTCTTGTATCAAGATGGTAGTTGACTAACACCAACGGTTAATTGTTTATAATACACTGAATTAAAAAAGACAATTACATTTGAGATTATTTTATGCCAGTTGTATTAAATACTGACTGAATAAACAGAAAACGGTGTTTTTCTCACATTATTAAACTAAAAACAAAATATGAAAAGAATAAAATATGTGAAACACTTAATTCCCCATGATCAGAGAGACGTTCATCCATACAGAAGTATCTGTGGTAGCTTTGGAAGGAATGTTAAAACTTTCCTCCATGAAGTGCATTAGCTTCATGGAGGAAAGATCTGAAAAGCAACAGCACGTATTGGCACAACGTTTTTTCATCACATCGCAATTTTTCTTAGTTATATAGTGTTAATATTTCTAGACAGAATGACATAAAGTGCATTTTCGATCCCAAACCGACTCTGTTTGGACCGCTTCTCTTCCCCATTCTGGTATAGCCCCACCAGCTTTGTTTCTGTATCAACTGGCTCCGCTTAACGATAACCACCGGCGCCCTCTGATGGATGTGAGCCAAACTACAACACTAAAAGAAGATCTAAGCGAGCGTTTAAAGTTAATCGAACCAATTCTAATCTAATAAACCATTAATTGCTTGCATCCCTGCTCTGTCCTGTTTTTACAGTATTTACTTGATTGCTGACGGCTTTGCCCATGAAGAAGGAGGCGACGTGAAGTGGCATGACGTTCTGCAGGAGGAGCTTGTTGACGTTCTCCATGGTCTCCATCTCCTCTCGCTCTGTTTGGAAGCAGCACTCCAGCAGGAAGTCTACGCGACACGTCAGCTCATCCTGACAGAGAATCACACACAACGTTTCAACATGCATCGACTAATTTGCTACGCTTTATATTGTGTGGTAATTGACAAAAAGAGACGAACCCGTCTAGCCAGAATGAGGCACACAATGTAAAAGATGACCAGCCAGATCCCGGACATGATCTGAGGGTCCTTCAGTACCCCGACACTGCAGACAAACACAAATATAAAGTAATTCTAGAGTTGAACAGATCAATACAAAGGCCAACCCACTCACCCTTCCTACTTCATCTAACATAGATGTCTTGTTTCTAAGCTGGGTTTGCATCCCCCGCCACCCAGGAGGGCTTCTTTCTATAGAAAGCAGCTAAATAAATGATGATGATCTGAAACCGCAGACAAGGATTCACAATCTGGGCTCGACGTCACGGACAAAAGGGAAGAAATATAAGACCTTCCCGAAGCGAGGCTGGTGGCGTTGTGACTGCCGAGGGCGGTGAGCGGAGGAAAGTTTAACATGCGTAGCGTGGTTTTCATCTGCACGCACTCAGGGACACATAAGTCAACAAACCGAAATGTAAACAAAAACAAGATTTCAGTAATTGATTAATCTACTATTCCGATGATTAATTGGATAAAACACATAGACACATCCTGCAGGTTTTTTCATTTAAGCCTTTTTCATACAATTTTATAAATGTATTAAAGGATGAAAATAACCCAATAGTGTCACGATCCGTGTTTCTGTGTGTTTGAGTTTTTTCCTGTGTAGTCCCGTTCCTGTGAGTCTCAGTCCTGTCCTCCCCGTTGATTGCTCCCCAGGTGTGTCTCATTCCCCTGATTACCCCGTGTGTATTTAAACCCACCTGTTTTCTGTGTTCCTCGTCGGGTCCTTGTCTAGGTTTGTCTAAGTTGTCGTCTATTCGCGCCAGTTGAACTGCTAAGTCCTGGTTTGCGTTAGCTCTCGTCTCCAAGTCCTGTTTATCAGTTGCTACCGGTATTTGGCTGTGTGCCTGTCTCTCTGCCGTGCTGCCTGTGTTGGACTGTTTTTGAGCCTTCATTAAATCTTCTTCATCACCATAACCTGGGTCTCAGCGTCTCTCCTCACCACCAACACCCCCAGCTCATGACAAATAGTTTAATTCCTTTCTTTTTTAAATAAGAAAATAAGCATATTATTTCCTAAAATGCAGTAACATAGCATTCCTTTAGTGAACGCTTGATCACTTGTAGCAAAGGATGCATCTGCAGCTAAAAAATACTTCTAGCATCCAAGCAGCACCAGTAGTACTATGCATGGGTCACTCACTGTGTGTGATTTTTATCGTAGAACACATCCACAAGGCAACTGGACTCGTTTTCGTAGACTTTGAGGAAGAGGGCTAGGTACACCACCACAGCCAGCGTGAGCAGGAATCCCTTCACAGAGAAGCAGATCCTAACAAACACCATCACTCCCAGCATGGCCAGCAGGCAGCAGTACAGGTAGTACTGGGTGTTTCCACCAAAAGGAGGGAGATCAGAGAAACAGGTGCAAACAGGTGAGGATATGTTGTTCAAACTTGGAACGGAACAATTCAGAGCTTTGCTTCAGATCCTATTACTGCAAATACAGTGAAACTTACTAGATAGTTAATAGTTAGCCAACAAAGTTAAAGATTAATGTAAACTATGGGAAATGCAAACACATCGAGAGAAATCAATGTTAGCACAGAAAAAGGTACAAAAACTGTTTCCTGTTTCCATGAATGAGCTTTCAGATGTAGAAAGAAGATCTCATAATCTGGTGAGACACTCACAGGCAGATTATACAGTCCGTGTCCTTCTAAATATGTGGTGTTAGTGACCGACGTGCAGTTTCTTCGTGGGAGGACGATCTGGAAAGAACACAGACACAGTGGAAATAAGACCATCGAGCAAACAAATCGACCGAACGATCGAAAACAATACCTACCAGGTTGAGGATGGCCATAAGCAGAGTGATGAGGATACACAGAGTGACGAGGAAAAGCCGCACCACCGCCCTGGCAGGGAGGTTGCGTGACAGCTTCTCTACCCACTGGACATTTAATGGCAACTTGGAGTGCAATTTCTGATGAGGAAAAAGTGAAAAACGTCACTACGGCTGAGTCTTTTCAGGACACAGATAACTGGCGATCATTTCTACTTAGAAACTTAGGAGGAGTGAATGCTGCTGCTGGGTTTCCTTAGATGGAAAACGTTTTGCATCAATTTGAAGAATAAACTGAACTTGATGCATTGTTTGATAACTAGGTTAAACTGGAACTGATTTGATTATGTTGAATTGACTTTTTTTGTAAAATACCTTTTAATATGATGTGTTGTGAATTGGCACTATTTGAATAAAATTGAACTGATTTAAATAAGATGCATTGGAGGGATTCATGTCTTAAACATGCACAACAATGTGTTGGTCCATAACCTAAAATCCCAATAAAGAGCATTAAAGTTAGATAATATTCAAGTGGTTTGACTTATTTTGCAAAGTGGTAAATGTTTCTTTTTCTGTAGAACTTCATTTCATTGTAGCTGATCTCAATTAGCCTCAGTTACAACAAGTCACGCAGCGTTAATCTGATGTTGACATTGAAATTATGCAAAAACTTAGACGTTACCTTCATGTATGCAACAAAAGAAATGACCAGAAGTGCCACCATTACGGGGAAGGTCACACCGTAGGACACTGCCATTTGAAAGTTCCTATGACAGTAACAAAGTTGAGTCAAGTTAATCTGCTCACCGTAAATAATAATGTTCAGGACAATTAAGATGTAGCTTTATACACAATAGAGACAACGGTTGTATGCATGAAGACGTTTTAAGAGCTACTTACTTTTCAGAGACAAGCATCTGGACGATGAAAAGAGTCACGAAAATGATGAAGATGCAGCTTATCGAGTAGTGCAAATTCGTCACCTTTGAGAGGCGGAACTGGAAAGCAGTTTTTAAAAAAGCTGGTTAGGGGTGATAATATTTAGTCTTTTCAGTCACAAGGTTTCCTGTGTAGTGCCCTGCCAAGGTACTAATACTCAAACTTTTGTATATTTTGTCACATTAAAACCTCTAACTTCAATTGGTTTTATATGGAGTTGAAGAAAAACGACACTTTGACTTGAATGAGTGTTCAGTTCAAACTCAGTCAGAGTGGATGGACCTCATTAGTGGAAAGGAGTTTTCATTTATAACGTTGGAAAAATGTCTTGTTTTGAGTGAATCAATCTGCAAGGGTAACTAGTACTTTTTTTATCAATACCAAGTGATTATTGACTACAAAGCTACTTGTAAGCTAGCTCTGTGTTATATCAAATGTTCTATGATATTTGCACTAGAAACTGGACCAAAAATACTTGGTATGATTTTGTTGTTTGTTTTTTTTTAGTAAATCTAACAATTTCCTGTTTTGAGCTGTGAAACTCTGCAGCTCTTCCAAAGCTACAATCAGCATTTGGGCAATTGGTTGCACTAGATTTTATTTATTGCTGTCTGAGTAAATGAGCACCACATTTTTCAGATTTTTATTTCTGAAAAATTTTGATTGCCATGTCATTTTTCTCCTTAAAATTCACAATTCTACTAAGATTCTTGTAAAACAAATTGAAGTCTGTGGTTGTAACGTCTCAAAAGGAGAAAAAACTGAAGGCATATAAATACTTTTTGCAAGAAATTTTTTGTGTACATACTTTTAAGGAGCATATATTAGGTTTCAGAAGAAAATATACCTGTTTCTCGACAGTGAGGTCATTAAACAACAGAGTCAACCAGTTGAGTTTCTTCACTTTCCTCCTAAATGAAAAGAAACAAGGAAACATTGGAGAAATTTAATAAGATAAATCAGTACCTGGTAGTTCTTTTATACTGTCGTTATATTTTAGAAATTCAAAAAGATGGGAAAAAAGTAAGGGCATCTGCAAGTTTCAGCAAGTGAAATTTAAGACTTTTTAAGACCTTTTAATGCCACCATTAATTAAATTTAAGACTGAAAGAATTAAAAATATAGGGGATGGTTGAGGGAACTTACTGTATAGCAATCAAGACTAAGCAAAAACTGTGAACCCGGCTTTTGAGTCCATGATAAACTCATACTAGCTAGAAAACTAGCTAGCAAGGCTATATCAGCCTCAACTGCCTTGAATGCAATGAAGATGTTTGACTTCTGTCTGACAGAAATGACCCACAAGAAAAATAAAACTACATAAAACAGTAAAGCTGTGACAAAATTTAAGACCTGTGATTCACATATTTAAGACCAACTTACATGTTTTTAAAGCATTTAAGACATTTTAAGGCCTTTATTTTAGACACACAAATTTAAGACTTTTTAAGGATGTCTGGATATCCTGTAAACTCACCCAGCTATGTCCACTGTGTCCAGCGATCCCTTTATGCTGCTATCGATAGACAGACTAAAACAAATGAAAAGACATTATTGATGGCATCCTCTGAGAAGACTGGAGAGAAGGTTTCGTTTAGCTCCTTTAAGCTGGATGGATTTGACTTTGGAGTAATTTTAACAACGTCTCTTTAAGAGATTCTCGCCGCTTACCGGTTGGGGTTGTTGTGAAAAGGTGGTTCTCCCTGGAATCAAACACAAACATAACAGGCACTGTTAGACTGCCGTACAATAAACCATGATCCATGATCAAACAGCTGTGAGAGACAAAACAGAGACTGCCCTGTATGTCCTTTACAAAACGGTCCAGTGGGATGGAGAAGCAGGAATACGTCCTTACCATCGATGTCAGCCGTGGACGCGGTATGACGCCTTTGAGAGGCTTGAAGGCCTTCTTTTTCTCTGGGTTGCTCAGGTCTGCGAAAGGGTGGATGTTCTTCCAAGATTTGAGGTACTGAGACATTCGGACGGACGCCCGCTGCTTGTTCTCACCCGCTGGCTGAAGTTACAGCAGAGGCCATTCAGTTATTAAAACAACAGCGCATACTTAAGGAAAAAATCTTTTAATACACATTTTAAGCTAATGTTTCCCCACAAGGGCAGGTTAAGGGGTAGGGGAGTTTTATTTATATAGCACATTTTCAGGAACAAGGCAATTCAAACTGCGTGCGCCTACCAGATTAGGCCTTCGTGGAACGCTGCTTGTTTTGTTGGGGTCAATAACCAGGAATGTTTTTCTCCCGTTAAGGTGAGTATTCCGACTTTCCCCATCCCCGTCCTCCACCTCGTACGCTCCATTCAGGTGCTGAAGTGTTTCTTCGGTTATGTGGACTCGCCTAGTTAGAAGTTGAAATGTTTCCAGAATAGATTTAAACTTAAAAATGTTGCTTTTTCACTGAAATTAACTAACATTTTGCATGGTATCATACAGTTTAGTTATCAGATAAGGATCACTTTTCTTACCCAGGAAGGCCTCCAGACTCCATTTGATTGGCTAAGGTGACATCGTTTGACCAGACGTCATACTGCCACTTCTGAGAGCCAATCACACCGGAGAGCACGTTGCCAGAGTGAACGCCAACCCTCATGTTGATATCCACTTCTGTAGCCCGTCTAAGTTCACTAGAAGGAGGCAAACAAGTAGCTAAAAATCAAAGTTTCACTGAGAAAAATTGATAAAATCAAAGAAAATGTGGATGATTCTTTTTCAATTTGTCAGATTGATTAATAAGTGTCTTCACACCGTATTTAGAGCTCTCTCCTTATAATAAGCTAATCTAGTTTTCATGTTATTATTAAATACATAATAGAATTTCATTGCATTTAATATGGAATGTAATAACTTTCCACACCAGAACAGCTTTTAGTTTGCTTTCAAAGTCCAGAAATATTGCTCCATTCAAATGAAATGGAACCAAATATTGCCGCATTTGATTTGCATTTGCCTCATACATGAATTTCCCAGGAATGCAAGCAATGAGGCCTCCACCTCCTGGTCTTCAGCATTTGCATCAAAGAGTTCAGAACGGAAAATAAAATGGATTATGCAAAATGTGTTATTTTAAAAGTGTGGGGAAAACACAACCAAGGTACTAATACTCCAAGTTTTGTATATTTTGTCACATTAAAACCACAAACTTCAGTTCACATGTCAACGGTACTTAGACGTGTGCATCAACTACTGCAAAAAAAACAACAAAAAACTCTTAAAGGGGAAGTATTATGTGTTTTCCAGGCAAATGGTGCTATTTTATAGCACAGTCAAGTAACTATGTTAACTTCAGCTGTTATAAAAATGCTTCATATGTCAAATATGACATAAAAGAAATTTGATGTTGTAATTTAACGCCTAGAAATTGGGCGTCTGTCTCTTTAAAAATTCCTGGTCCTTCTGGAACTCCACCTTCAGGAAGTCATCACAACAACCCTTCTCTATTAATCCTCCAGCAACGTTTTTACCAACATTGCAATGAGAATTAGCTCATATAAGGAGCTCAGCAAATGTGCAGACCCACTAGGTGTTTGTTAATTTCTGCTGGCTAGTCTGAAGGAGCTGAGTGGAGGGCTGCTCTGTGAGACGTTATATCGGAAGCTAAGAAACTGCATCTCAAAGGCAGAGCTAAGTCCACTCAGGCTTTTTGCACAGCTGAATGGTTGCTATGGAGATTAAAAGATTTCTCAAACATGCATGAAACGATGAAAGTAACACTTTGCAAAACAACTGAAAACAACAACGTGTAAAACTTTCTGCATAAATCTATTGATATCTAAAAGTGATTGGAAAGTTGCTAAGAGCTGATCAAATATCAAAATGTCATTTTTATAAGCCAAAACCTAACAGAAAAAGTGAAAAAGGTGCATTTCTAAAATTATTTTGGAATTATTTTGGAACAAAGAAAATAATTCTTGGTTATTCTTTTTCTCTACTGATCATTTGGTGATCTTGTACGTTGTAAATGCCGGTATAACACATTTAGATAATTGAAAAATTTCTTGGGGAAGGGTTAGACAAACTCAGATAAATCCAGATGGACTGACTTGATGGCGGTGCACATGTCCAGGCCCATCCGAACGCAGTTGACGGCGTGGGTGGGAATGGGGTCAGGGAGGCCGGAAACACAATAGTAGCAGTCCCCCAGGATCTTGATGCGGAGGCACTCGTTCTTCTGTGCTCAGAAAGAAACCCGGGGGACGAAAGAGTTGGGTCTTAAACATCTGATTAACAGAAAGCTGTCTATCACAAAAATGTGATGTAATTTGCAGCTTTACCTTTGCGATGTCGTCAAATTTGCCAAAAAGCTTGTTGAGGACCGCGACCAGCTCCTCAGGCGTACAGGTGCTCGCTAGCTTAGTGAAGCCGACAATGTCTGCATACAGGATGCTGGACAAACGCAGAGAAAAATAAATATTTAACATATGGTGAAGATAAAAAGGAGCACATTTACGTTTTTGGTAGGATGTAGCAATCAAAGCTAACAATAAGCTAGTCAGGGTCTGTCACTGTGTAGAAGCAGAGCTCAGGAAGGAGATGTGACAAATGTAGTCAGTAAATTAAGTCTTCACTATAAAGTTATATTTATCAAGAACAAAATCAAAGAAACTTGCAGGAAAAACAGCAACCACAGACACTTAGGTAATAAGAAAAATGTGTGTTAAGAAGTAGCTGTTTTATTTCTTTCAGATACACCCTGAAGTGAGGTGTGCACTGACAAAGTCTTCAGCCATGTCTCATTTCTTTGTAAATTAGTTCTGACAGACACATTTTCATCTAAGCCTGTGAAAAGGCCTAGAGAAATATATAGTTTATTCTGTATATTATTCTGTATATGTCTGTAAATGTGAAGCACTTTTTCCACTCCAGTACAACTCAGTTCAAAACTTGATTTAATTAGTTTCTTTCTTTCCTTCTCCTTTCCTTTCTTCTCTATTTCCTTCCTTCTATTTTCCATATCTCCTTTTTTCTTTCTTTCTTTCCTTCCTTTCTTTATTTCTTTCTTTCTAGCATTGGCTCAGTTTGTCACATTGTGGTTGTAGTATGTGGAAATCAATAAATATCTAACCCCCGCTACTTTGTTGCCCCTAAATAAAAGCGGTTATGCCCACACCTCGCTTCTTTTATTTTTATTTGAGAAAAATGTTGGAAATTTAGTCTCGTTTCCCACTCCACGTCACATTTCTGAGCTGCTCCTTGTCGCTCCGTCACTCTAAATCCCAATAAAACCCGCAGAAGTTTGTGGTTGTGATCTAACAAAGCGTAAATACTGAGGATCTGTAACAGAACCAGTGAAGAGCGATCAGCGATCAGCGATCAGTGATCAGCGATCAGCCAACCCTCCACCTGCGGCTGTTACCTGACGTCCCGGTGCTGCCGAATGTAAAGGCTGTGAAAGTTGGGGTGGCTGCTGGTTTCTTTCGTCTCATCGCCCTTTGGCTTGGACAGCCTCCTGATGACCTCACTTTTCAGCTCCACGGCGATGTAGCGTGGCAACACCGACAGCAAGAGCCCCTCCTGTGTCGGATGAAACACACAGAAAAGGGTGGGAATGTGTGAGATGAAAGCGAGGCGGGACGTTTCGAGACTCGAAACCACCAGATTTCTGTCGCTCAGAAACGACAGGGATGTGTTCGGAGCCTGTAAAAAGAAAGTCGTGTTTGCTCGCGGGGTTGTGTTTCATCTCTTTGTTTGCCCGCCATGAATGGTGCCCATTTGGGTTTGCCTTTTCTATTGCTGCTGAGCCCTCAGACGAGTGAATGATTAATCTATTGGCCTAATAGCAGGGAAAGCATACAGGTACCAGGCGGCGGCTGGTCAGCAAACGAGGCCTTTAATGAGACCAATTACACAGACCCGTTTGTAATCCAGGTGAAACAAGCTGCCTAGAAAGACATTAAGGAGGGACTTTTCGTCCGACTGACTCTGTCCTTTCCAAACAAAAGAGTACGGAGTTACGAGAATCAGTGTGTTGTTACTGTAAATATGATTATACAAGTGTTTCAACCTGCTGATACTTCTTCACTTCCTTCTGGGAGCGCACGGCGCTGAACTCTTCCCGCTTCTTGTTGGATGCCCTGAGATCGTTCTCGGTCATCCACAGGTGGAAGACCCCGAAGCAGTTGACGCACACGAACAGCACGGCGTTCGCCACCAGCTGAAAAAAAGAGTTCATCTGATGACTTCTTCGCCTTCTGGACGTCACAGCTTTCCATGAGACACGACGGCAACATGCAAATTAGGCCGAGACAGGCCAAACGCTCCTTTTGTTGCTTTGCATTTGTCCTCAGTAAGATACATAATGAACGGTATTATTGAAGGTTCCTGTTTACACATGAATAAGTTGTAAAGCAGTGACATATCTGCCTGATCATTTGCATTTTTTCTAGAGGAAGTAAATCATGTTGATCATAGAATACAAAATACTTTTGTGCATCTTCATGCTACGTCTGAATTATAATCTTTATGGGAAAGTAATGTTGCAAATATCTCAAAATTCCTTAGTATCACTCTAAGCTGTTCATATTGGATTAGATTAAATAAATTATTCAGTCTTTTGAAAGAACTAAAGATGGTGCTTTACCTGTTCGGCCAGTTGTGGAATGTTTGGACGAGTGTTTGCATTCTTGACAGGGACATACACACTGATGATGATGATGTGAGAAACACTGCTTCCTATCCCAACTATGAGGGCCCAGGTCAGTGAGAGGGGCAGGACTGTGTAAACACTCAGAGACAGGAAGAGGAAAAACGCCACCTGAAGACAAGAAGAGAGCAATGGGACTAAGACAGGGTTTCTGCAGCTATCACCAACTCAAATTTAAATTTTCTAAAGACATTTTTAAGACCATTATTACTGAAATTTAAGACATGCATCGCGAGAGAAGTGTGCAAAAGCAGTAGTGTCCAGAATGCACCTGGCATCATATGCGTTAGCATCGGAAGTGAGCCAGTGGCAAAGACAAACATCGTCCAGCTGGTGATAATTTACACTTGTCAATGATAGACTCAAAAGAGCTAGCTGGGCAGCTAGCAAGGGCTTATTGGCAGCTAGTTAGCAGTGGACTCAACAGACTTGAGAATAAAAAAATCTATATAAAATATAAAAGAGTAAATAGTTCTGCAACAAAATTTAGAACCTGTAATGTATTTAAGGTAAACTTAAAATATTTTAAGAAATTTAAGACACTTTTAAGACCATTGTGAATTAAATTTAAGAGAAATGTACAAAAGTAGTAGTGTCAAGCTTTTTTGCCCAGAGTGCATGTGGCATCATATGGATTAGCATCAGAAGTGAAGACTGGTGAAGATGAACGTCAACCAGCCAACTGCCGGTAACTTACACTTCGTAAAGTTAGTGGTAGATGAAAACAGCTAGCTAACTAGCAAGGGCTTATTAGCAGATAGTTAGCGGTGGGTTTGATTCAAGCTTTTGCCTGACAGAAAAGTCTCATGAGAAAAGTAAACAACAGACTATGCAAGAGTAAATAGTCCTGCCATGACAAAACTTGAGACCTATGACTTACATTAACTTACATGATTTTAAATTAATTTAAGACATCTTAAGGTCTTAATTTCAGCTACAAAGATTGAAAACTTTTTAAGGACGTGCAGACACAGTGACCGAAGCAAAGAACGAAACTCAATCCCATTTTCTATTTTAGCTGCTTCTCACCTGTTCCCATGCGTTCACCTCTCCCCCTGTGAAGATGAAGACCATCGCCGTGACGTAAAGCATCCCCCAGATGAAGAGCGCCAGCGCTCCCCCACAGCGTCTCACCGTGGCCACCCAGGGCAGGCATGCGAGCACGATCACGTTCAGACAGAGAACCACGCACACCACCGACAGGGCACCAACGTGATCGTTTAGGTAAGGTTCTTTTGTCTGGATAATGCAAAAGTTAGCAGATTAAGGTAAAGTTTAAACAGCAACTCTTACAAACAACATACAGTTTTCTTCTTTCATACAAAGTGTCTTCCTGGGATAACATTAAGTTCTGGAAGGCCTTCAGAGATATCTGCCTTTATCTCTGTAGACGTTGCCTATCAGGCTAGGAGCTCAATAGTGTAAAAAGGCTCTACCATACTTTATCCAAAGCGAAAAAAATCAGCTTTTGTTGACTTAGCGTGACAAAATTTGCATCATTTTGTTTGGAGGGAGGCATCCGACTGATCTTCACGACACCAACGTGTCGTGAAGATCACAACACGTTGATTGTGATCAGCGTGTCGTTGATCCCTGTAAGATCCAGTTATTTCACAGAGCTTTGTGCGAAGTGTTGTGTGATTGGTCGGAGGTGTGTGGGCGTGTTTCAATCAGAAATGTACAGAAGCGTTTTAATTGCCAGAACCTGGGGATAAATTCAGAAGACGTAAAACTTGTGCTGTTATAAAAAGTTTCTTGTCATAACAAGATTAAAAACAAAATATCTTCTCATTTAAATCAGAAAGTTAGCAACAGTAAAACAGCAACACCTTTTGGTCTTTTTAGTCGTCGTCTAGGAAACAGGGTGAGAAGGAGGAGAGTCATAGAGAGCAACTTAATGCCTTCTTAACAAGTCATAATCTGTCTGAGGAGCGTATTTTTACATCTTGTTACAACGAGATATAAAACTGGTCACATTGTAACAAGGAACTCATTAAAACAAATAGTATATTGTTATAACGAGATATAAAACTGGTCACATTGTGACAAGGAGAGCCTTAAAAGCCCTACAGAAGGCCTACTTCTGCCTACCTAGCTGATATGAAGCAAAATCATCAACATGAACAAGAACATCATGTAGCTTAGGACCCAAAACCGCCATCAGAACGCCACTCTTCCCTGGCTTTGTATGGGAAACTATTATCACACATTTAGGCGTGAAAGTGTATCCTAAAGATTGACAGTCACATGAGTGGAATCCCTGTAAGACTTGCTTTTATATCCCGTTGTCTTGATTACTGTAAGCCGATTTCCTTTGGAACTAGCCAGGCGCCTGCTGCTTGCTTCCAAAAATTCGTTTTCATACAAATATGTTGCTATTTCCTCTCTGTGTCACTTTATTTTAATAAAACTGTTTTCGTCCACATCATAAACCACAGCAACCAACTTTTTAAAAAAGTATTTTTGAATGCCACTGTATGTTTATTCATCTGAAACTTGACAGGTTATGAGCCCCGATCGAACCAAAACAACTCCTGTTGTGCCGCAGGTCTTATTTCTCTCTTTACGGCACAGTAGAGTACAGCAGCAGTACAGTGGGAAAAAAAAAGAATAAAAAAACGCAGGCTCTATTTTAGAGGCTTTGTCAGGTTATGAATTAAAAGCTAAAATCAATTTCATCAGCAAATCAATCAAAGGTAATACAGGAAGTGTATGCAAAGCATTCCAGTGACTGACCTATAAACCCATCATCTGCTCATCTCTCTCAACGAGACGGAGCAAAATTAAAAAGCCTTTTTTCATTTGCATGAAAAGTGGACTCTGCTTTAAATGTGACACTTTAATTTTCTTTTCCATGAAACAGAGGGAAAGCCTACTCAGGCTGGTAATGTTTTTGCAGTTACTATAGTTACTATTTTATTTGATGTTGCCATGAGTTCGCTTTGAAGACAGAACTATAAATAATAACACAATTATACACACACACACACACACATGCACGTGATCATATCCAAGTGCAGTAAACACAGCATATCAAACATGTTAATTGCTCCTGCTCAGCTCTGCGTAGGTGTGACGTGTTGTTCCGTTTCTGGGGAGGCGCAGGGACGGCTGCATGGGGAAGCTCTGACGTAAGGACGCGCGATCTGAGCTGCTCTGACGTTGGAGCAGCAATAAAGCTTTAGGAGTTCAATGGAACCGCGTTCTGAAAAAGTCTCGCATCTTTAAATGTAGGCAAATACTGCGGGGATACTGGAGACTGTTTGCGCCGACTGTTGACACGCGCTACTTTATTTTTACTGGAATGAAAAGCATCGCAAACCGGAGCGCAAGAATGTCCTGGTGTTTTCACAAAAACAGGTTTAATGCTCCATTAAGCGCCATGGTTAGATTTCGTTTTTAAGTCGTTGATTTTCACTGTGATGAAGTAAAAAGTCTGACCTTTGACTCGGAAGACTAAACGATCTAATATATCAACTGATCATTGTATAAAACAATCGGGGACTAAATTCTTCAAGATAAACATTTTTCCAAAGCTGAGAGGTTTGACCTGGTTTTGATTGAAATCTCAAATGTGAGAAATTCCTGCTTGTTTTATTTCCTGCTAGGCAGTGTTGTGGACACAAACATGTTCAAATGAGTAACATTTTCTAAGAATCGTACAACCTAAAGTGGTGGCAAGCGTCCCAGAGGAACTTGAACTCATGATCTATTTGTGCATTAACAGTTTCTTCAAAATGAAGAGTTTCAACACAGTTTCTCCAAGAAAAAAAAAAAGAAGAGGATCTGGGCATAAACAGCAAGGTCATGCTCCTACACACACTCCTGTAGTAGTGGAACTGATTAATTTACGTGCAGTGAATAATATTCAAGTGAAACAAAGTTCTACAAAGTTTTCACTTATAAGTTATATAA
This sequence comes from Poecilia formosa, assembly GCF_000485575.1. Taxonomy (NCBI): domain Eukaryota; kingdom Metazoa; phylum Chordata; class Actinopteri; order Cyprinodontiformes; family Poeciliidae; genus Poecilia; species Poecilia formosa. Next base: position 433,955 of record NW_006800069.1, read on the forward strand.
CTTTATAAGTTTTGACTTATAAAGAACAGGCTCCAAAAAACTTGAGTTTGGGCCAAAGGTCAAAATCTCGAGAATAAAAGTCATAATATTAGCAGAATAAAGATGCAGTTTTACCAGAAGAATGTTGCAAAATTACACAAAAATAGTTGTTTTAATGAGAAAAAAAAAGCTTCACGGTCTGGCATGACCAGCTCAGTTCGTAGCTAATTCTTTGAAATGGACTAAGATGTTTAAATAATCATTTGCTTTACTGATAATAATTTGAGTACTTCCTTCACCGATACTAAAGAATAACTTCACAAGATGCTCAAACATTCCTTATTTTAATTTCTTTGGTATTTTTCGTGTTGGAATTCTCATAAAATTACAACTTGGTTCTGGTAAAATTATGTCTTTACAATTTCGACTTTATTTTCATAGGACAAATCTTGTAATATTATGACTTTATTCTTGTAATTTAAAAAAAAGTAACATTTTAATTGAACACGCTTGTCAAACAAGACGCCCTGTATATACTGGGATCAAAAAATAAATCTCGATTAATCGATAAAATCAATTTGTAGCCCTTTGTTTGTGCTTCTGCAGTGGATTGACACATTTCATTTTATTCTGAAAAAAACAATTTTCCTTCCATTTCATTATTATAAGATACTTTATGTTAATCAGTTGCATAAAATTTAAGTAATAAATCCAAACATTGAAGTGTAGGAATATTTTTTGCGAGGCGCTCTGTGTGAATAAGAGCTGCTGAAATTAGTGTCTAAAATATGGATTATACAAGCACTAAGAAATGTGAGGAGAACTGAACAAGTGAATTAGCTAGAAGAGACTGTATGCAGTAACACACATCATATTTGGAGCAACTTCATGTGGAGAAAAGCAGCCAACATTAAGTCTGAACTTCACTGATTTAGGGCTGCAACTAACGATTAATTTAGTTATCGATTAACCTATCAATTGTTCTGACGATTAATCTGTTAATCGGATCAAAAAATAGGCACATTCTGCAGATTTTTCATTTCAACATATGTTTAGAAAAACATCTGTTGATTAGTTTTGGATTAACTGATTAACAACTGGATGGCAAAATGTGCCCAAAAGGATCATTTTTACAGCATTTGAACCAGGTGCAGCTAAAACTAGACGACTTGAGGAGCTTTTAGTAGAGCAGGTTTACAGACAAAGGTGTTTTTTTTTATCTTAAGTGCAAAATGCATCTATTTTTTGTACAGTTTTGACTTAATTACGAATGAGTGTGTTGTTCTTTCAGCAATTGGACTTTTTTGAGTCTGCACACTGTTAATGATTAATCGATTGCTAAATTAGTTGATTAGTTTTATTACAATAATCAATTAATCCAGTTAATGGTTTCCACCCAGTACTGGTCTATTGAATGATAAGTCGTCCTAGCAGACTTGTGGAAGACAAATGGAAAAGAAGTTGAAACACTGAAGCAGACAGACACTCGCTCACGGTTCATCTCACCCTTCCTGTAGTGGCAATGACGATGATGATGACCACGCAGAAGATGATGGACAGCAGCAGGCCCGACAGCATGGCTGGAGTCTCCTCAACGCAGCGCAAGAAAGCTCTGCTTGTGGCCTGATAGCAGCAAAACACCCCTTCTTTCACACTCCGTCTAGACCGGGTGCTCTGCCCGTCGATGTCGTCATCCTCGAGGTACCGCTCGGACCTGAGGTCCACGCTGTCTCTGGTTTGCCTAACGATGGACGATCTGGGCGAACTGCCATTGGTCGAGTTTTCCGCTTTCGATTTGCCAGTTAGGTCCAACATGGAATCGCCTCCGATAAAGTCCAGGTTGCTCTTCTTGGCCTTGTCCGAATCTAGGCTGATCCCAGACAAGTTGACGGGGGAAACAGAGCTCATCTTCTCCAGCTTCTTCGTGTCGAGCTCCAGCAGCTCTCCGTCATAGAGGTCCGTGCCAAAGCTGCTGCAGGCGTAACCGGGGCTGGACTTGGTGCTGCTGTAGTCCGAGTCAGTGCAGCTGTTTGCCTGCAGTGGAAGGTTCATGTCGTTTTGTAGCTTATTGCCAGATGGATCAACCGGGGACTCCTGATCCATGCTCACTTCTCTCCCCTTCAACAAAGAAATGGCCTTGAGAGGTTCAGGAACATGCGCCGTCTTCACCTCACCCAACTCCACGGAAACCGGGGACACGCCAACTCCTGACAGGCTCTTTCCAGGAACATCTTGCTGTTTGAGCTCCAAGTTACTGGCTTTGCCCTTGCCATCGCTGGAGATGACAACAATGTTTGGCACTAAAGCTACCTGTGCTGCTTCTTGTCTGGGCCTGAATTCATCCTGCAAAGCTGTGGACTCGTCTGGCATTGTGATCCGTCAGCTTCTTGCCTCGAGATAAATACCTGCGAGCGCAATCTTACAACTTGTCACAACTTGTCGCAGGGTGCTTGTGTGTCGGTTTACAGTGAGTTTGAAGTGCTGAAAGGTCCCACAGATCGATAAGGAATCTTTAACTCGATCTCCTTCAATGAGTTATGTCCCATGTTTTGAGGAAGACGAGCGTCTCTGCCTAAGAAAGAGAGCTCAAAATGAGTATGGAGCAAAGAGAAAACACATTTATAATCAATGAAAAAGAAGCACATCTAAGAGGAAAAGTAATGAGAATAGCACAAGCACAGCCTGTACCTACCTTTGGTTTTAGTGCCATTTTCATAACACACCACTTTGAGACATTTCCCCATTATGCAAAACGAGTTAGTCCTCTTCCCCCGTGACACATACGCCTGCATACCGCACATGTACTGTACAGCTGTTCAGGTGTGTACCGCATTGAAATGTCAGTGACTCACCCAGTTCGCATTAATAACATTTTTTCCCATCAACACCTACTGCCAGAGCTTCAGCCCAGCTCTCTTTCTGTGGCTTCCCTCTTTTTGCCTCTTCTTCCCGTCACAGAAAACCGCCTCTCTGGCCAGCCGGTGTTTCATGGCTACAGTTCCCCATGCAACCTGTCGGCTCCCTTGTCACGTTAATTCCAGGATTAGACTCAATTTTTTTTAATCTGTCTGTCCTGCAGTGATAAATCTGATTTATCACTGTTCCAGTAGGGATTATGCTGAAATTCATCTCACCTGGTGTAGCCGATCAGTTTAACTCTGTGTCGTTGTTCCAGCTCAAATCAGAGGAAAAAAATACTTGCAGCCCAAATGACTCTAAATTACTGGTAATCTTTACATGAGCTGCTGTTCTGGTAGTATCCTTTCCTCCTTTCGGCTGGTTTCACTACTCTGTTCTGTTAGTCAAAGAAGTAATTTCCTAAAAAAAGGGGAAGTTTCCAGAGCTAAAAGTCAAACTTAATCCAGGAATAGGCAACTTCTACTCGTCTGCTCAAACAGGCTCTACTTGGATACCTGAGTGCAGTCTGTTCATGGTGACCAAAGAAAACTACAAATAAATACATAAATAAAAATACACAAAGATGAAAAGCTCTACCATTCAGATGCAACGAGAAATCTCTCAATCGTAACACAACATGCCCTCAAGGTGTGATGAGACACATAAGAATATCCCAGTGACTAAGCAAAACATCCAATGCATTTTGTTATTATTGTATCTCAAAGGTTTATTTTTATGTACACCATCAGCCCACTGGTAAAATGTTTCAAGTTTTATTACTAAACACAAACAGTGGATTTACATGAAGTCAATATGGTGGAGGAAAACAATATTTTATATTCTTAAATGAGAGTAAATCCTGACAACCTCCCACCCAAATTAGAATAAATAAATACTAAAAAAAAAACTATAGTTCCTTAAAAGGCTCTTAGATCCTCCAAGATTTTTTTCTTCTCAAATTAAAGAAACCAAATGTCAGAAAGAACAAGTTGCAAGAATACATAAAAGCTACAACATGCTATAGTTCCTTAAAAGGAACTATAGCATGTAGTTCCTTTACATGCTATAGTAAATTCTGGAATGTGAATGATAAAATATTATTTAATGTGATAAAGTAAATGCAACCTCTTGTGTGTAATTATGGATGGTAATAAGTCAATCAATACAAATTTAAAAATGTTTGGTGGTGCTATATAAAGTGTTAAAAAAATCTGTTCACATTCACCTAAAATAAAAATAATCTTAGCCGTGATAAGGTCTCACCTTTCCCCGGTTTAAAGAGTTTGGAAGAAAATTTAACAGTAAAACATGACATTAAAAGTATTGCTCACTTTCCCTATTCAAATAAAAGGAGTGAATTCACTAAAAATGAAAGACATGTGCCATGAAGATAGATAGATATTCATACCTTATTGGTTGACAAAGTTATCTTCGATCTCCCTGAAAGTCCAGCTGACAGGCAGGACGTGGTTGAATTTCCCTGAGTCTCCGTCGCTCCGCGTCCTCTCACTCATCTTCCTATCGATATCAAACAAAACTGAAAAGGCACAATAAACATTACCGAACTAAAACCGAGCCAAAAACAAAACAATATCCGTCGAAATCGTTATTTTTCGTTGCTGAAAACAGCCCTTAGAAAGTCCGGGTCTCGATGCAGCGCACCAGCCTTTCCGAAGTTTGGCTTCGGGCGCGAGGAAGGGAGCTGAGTGCGAGCGTGGCCGCGCGCGCCTGCGTGCGTGCGTGCGCGGGGGCGCGCTGGTCCAGCAGCAGCAAAGCAAACAGAGTGAAAGTAAACAGAGAGACAGAGGGAGAGAGATGGGGAGGAAAGACGGGGCAAAGATCAGACTTTCCATGAAACGCGGTGGAGAGGCTGACTGGTTCCGTGTTGCAGGATTTTATTCAGTTTTTAAAATTGTAATTGTGCTGCAAAATCAAGACTCTGGTCTGTCGACGGATTTACTTTTTATTTAAAAAATGAGCTAATACAGTTAGATGGAACAAATCAACGTAAAACAGCATCATTAAAGTAGACTTGTGAATGAAATAAAGGTTCAAGTTTTATTCAGGTTCAAGTTCAACATCTCAAAGGTGCTTGTAGTGTTGGTAGCATCATGCTAAGGGGATACGGTTCTTCAGCATAGGAACAATAAAGCTGGTAAGAGTTGACCAGAAGTTGGATAGTGGTAAAACAATCTAATGGCTTAGGTTTTCCTCTTCAATCTGACTGAGCTGCTTTACAAAAACTAATTGTAAAAGTATGAAAAAATAAACATAACCTAAAAGACATGCAGCTGTAATTACAGAAAGATGTTTCTAAAAAAATGTTTTTTAATTAAAATAGAATCAGGCTGAAATAAGCGCACTCCACACTCTTCAGTTTTACTTTAGTGGTTTTCAGACTTCAGATTATGGTTGCAGTAGTTGTACAGGTTGACGAGGTCAAGCAGAGGAAAAATAAAATTAGACAAAGCAAAGGAACAGCACAGAAAGCAAACAAAACGAGATAAACACAGCAGAGACGGGATTTATAAACAAAGACGAGGAGAGATTAGTTGGAAAATTAGATCAGTGTGACAAAGTTGTGGAAAAAAACTGTTCAAACCTGAGATTAAAAAAAGAGAAAATGAAATCATGGATACATAAAATGAAAGAAGAGATGACTTAATAACCATAATTATAATTTTGATTACTTTTGTTATCATTTTAGACACAACAGTCCTGTAGACATCATAATAACAATGTCCAAGCAGTTATTGAAGATAGTACGCAACAGCAGCCGAAGGTTGGTTTTAGTTAAAACATTTATAGTTATTAATAAATCAAAAATGCTGCCATTTTAAGCGAAGAAAAACGAACTGACTCAATTAACATTCTGTTCAAAGGTTGTCTCTGAATTTGTTTTTCCCCTCTCTGTCGTCTTGTCTATTTTTTCCAGTCGAATAGCTTTATTGGTGTGGCAATATTTCCCCACATTGACAGCCACCGTATTTTTATGACATCAGCAAACACACATGCTCATACCTGACTGTAGATGGCACAGATGCTCGCTTTACTGCACGGTAGAGTGTGTATGATGCTGAGATCTGGAGGATTAAAAATTTTGATATCAAAAGTCTGTGTTCATGTCTCGGGATATACCTTTTTAAAATTAAATTTTGTTTAAAAAATGTTTACTTTAAGTTTATGTTTAGTGCTGTTGTGGATGAATGAATAGAAGTGAACAGTTTCAGTTTTGTGAGACTTGTTTGTTCTTATTATAGTATCATGGGGAAACAATTGAAAGGAACAAAAGCAGAGGGATGCGGATGTAGTCCAAGTGTCAAAGTATAACTTCAAGGGCGACATAAAATTCATCTTGACTTTATTTTTCTGTTCAGTTGCTGTCAATAAATAATTAAGTGAAAATATTTTTAAATTCTTACTATTGTTATTCCTCTGGAACAAAGTGCGGCCGTCATAGTTAACAATTGGGCTGTTTTGGGATTAAACTAAACTTCCACAGCCCTAATGTTTTCCCTCCACTAATCAATGACAAATTAGAAGACTGAAATATAAAAACACTGTTGGTATTTCTTCTAAAATGACCTGATTACCAATAACTTTCTGATTGTCTGGGGTAAATGTACAATACGACACAAAAGCTATATTTTCTTAGCCACTCTTCAAAATGGAGCTATCAGTTTAAACTTAAACTTATCCATGTTTATGGACAGGACAATAATGAAAATCTTGCGCCATTGCCAAGTGTGCCATTGCGTACGCCACAAAATCACTAAAATGAAAATAAATTGTATCTGTTTGGGTCCATTTAGTTGAATTTTATTTTAGAAAAATAAATATTAATGACAAACTTTGTCAACAAATGTACAGAAAAAACAACAGGTTAACAAGTTAAAAAGACTAGGAACTGGAAAAAGGACTTTGACAAAAAGTGTTTGAGAAATACAGCTAACAGCAGATAGGGTAAAAATCTAAAAAATGATCTGCCAGCAAAAGTTTCCTTCACTTATTATCACAAACATCGACTCTGATTTATAGAGTCTAGAGCATATTTGACCGTGTCGAGTTTTCAAATCTCACATATTTACACCCACAGGCCTCATCTGTATTGTTCCTCCCACACAGAAAACAGAGATAATTTAAAAGACAATCTGATATTTATAAGATTTTTGTCCCATTCTGGAAACACAAGACAGATCATTTTCAAGCTTTCTTGAGATTAGGACCCCGTCAGAATAGGACAAGTTATAGAGACAAGACTGACCAAAACCAAAAATTATGAAATATTAAAATGAAAGGGAGAGCCTAAGCACAGGCTCGCCTAGAACACAGTTCGTAAAGTGACTGCCTCTAAATCCTACAGAAAACAGTATTTATTACCAGAAATTGCATGCATTGTAAACTACCATTTTCCACTATGCAGACAAGAAGGTTGGAGCTAAACAAGATGACTGCTAATGTTCATTCAGTATTTGGAGGCGTGGCCAAAAAGGACTGAACGGCTTTATTGACTTCCTCTGCTGCCATTGCTAAAAATATACGCAGACTACAATACTAAAAGGAAGCAGACAATTTATGTCGTTGTTCCCAACTTCTCCTTCTGTTCACTGATTGGTTCAGTTGAAATTCTACTGGAGGAATCCAGGCCAATGGCAGAAAGCCCAGAAGGAGCAGTGAAAGGAGATGAGAATCTAATTGCATATATGAATGTAGCGGCCAGATAAGAGAGAATCCAGGACTCACTCTGAAGAGATTATGCAAAGAGCATATAAATGTCTCCCTTGTGAAATGTTTTAAGAGAAGACTCACAGCTGGCGAGGGTGATAATTGTGTCACATGATTTTATTGTTAAAAGAAAAAGAAAAGGTTCCCATTGAACACGTGTGTTTACGTTAGATTCCCCCTCTCCCCCCACCATCTCCCCCACCTAAGTGTACGACTATTCTATTGCAACAAAAGTAGCATTTATTCAAAAGTTTCCAAACGTTTTTTTCTCAGTAACTTCGCAGAGTGCTGTACGTGTCACATGGCGGAAGTTCTTTATCATTATCAGTAGCCCTTTAATCTCCATCTATAGCGCCAAATGAGTTTAAAAGTCATGTTCAGGATGTTCCCCAAAATAGACGTGTTGACTTTTCGCTCCATTGTTGCAGGCCTCGCCAAACCGGTTCAATGTGAATCTATTCTCGGAAAGACACGGCACCATATTCTTCTGTGAAGCTAAAAAAAAAAAAATTCCTTCCTGTGTAAACACACGAGTATGCATTGTGCTATAGTTTTTTAGAAATAAAACAGAAAGTCACAATAGCAGAGCACCAATCACTGCATCTGCATTCTTTTTCAGGTTGCAACCTTTTATTCTGATTCGGCTCAACTCTAAAACTGTCTGGGATTGGTACGTTTCCTCATTTCAAATTACAGTTTTGGATAAGTTCACTTTAGTCATGTCGGTTTATTGAACAAACTGGAGCTTTGTTCACTGCAGCTTTTAAGTCTTTCTGAAACACGCAGTGGTTGCACTTTGCAGAGAGGTTCCTTAATTTAGGGACGGAACATGAAACTTTGGCAGCAGACTAGGAAGCAGGTTAAAACAGGAAGCTGCTCATGTGGATTTAAAGGAACCAGCACTGTTTTCATAAGAAGCCTTCAAGAACTTTAACCCTTTTAACAACATATTTCATCACAAAAAGGTAAAAAAAAAGAAAAAAGTTACATTTGGCTTCTTCTTATCCGATAAATGGAAGTGATGTCTGACCCCTGGTGGACAAAGTGAAGCACTGCAAGTTTAGTTCAAAGTTTTGCACAACGGTTTTTTTTTTTCTTTCAAACCAGTTGAAGCAGATTCCAAAATAATGTGCTAAATTAGCGTGTATTTTAAATGTCAAAGTGAAAAAAAAAAAAAAACTGGAAGTGAACCGACTTAAGCACAAGAACTTCCGGTGTTTAGGTTCCAGCTTTTAAGTGCGTAGTTCATTCCTAGAACTATGGACTTATTTCTGTTATTCTTTTGCTAAAGTCAAAATGAATGTGATCAGAAAAATTGACAAATTTGAAAATGCTATTCTAGAAATGTATTACAACTGCTATACACAATAATCTACAAGCATACACTTCTCAACAGGCAATTTGAACTTTTGATCTCAACCCCAAGATGAACTGGTTCCTATTTACAAACTACTTTCCTTGAAGAAAAGAAAGCTATATTAGCATTCCATCTAACTATACAAGTTTGATTTTCTTCCCAATAAAATTGTTCTCAATAAAAATATTTCTTTTTCTTCTTGTCAGGGCAAAACGAGTTTGGAACTGTGACTAAAAATCGACCGGATGTCGAACTATTCATATTTTGATGGCTAACAGTAAAAACAGCAACTTTAAATATTGAAACTTGAGTTTATCCCACCTGTGTCCTTCCAGTTGCCATTATGTCTCGTGAACACAAGTCTACAGACACTACTGTTGAAGATGGTGAGTTCGATGCATTATTTTCACCACAAACAGGATGTAAAAGACAACGGAAATACCACAGGAATGACTTTAATAAGCTCTTAAAATTTACAGATGTAAACACAGCAAGTAAAATGATTTCAATAATCAAAAAGTTAGTGAGATAGTAACATGAAAAAAAATATATATATCTTGATTTGCTTTAATCTCTTCGTTTGGTCATAGTTTTGCGTACGATTGTCAAACCTGACAATATTAAAAAATAAAATAAAATCAGGGACCAAATGTACAAAATGTTGCAGGGTTTGGTTCAGTGTTTCTATAAGAAGTTTTAAATGACATCTGCCCACCTACACCGAGCATCACATATTTCCACCTCTGCATAGCTGTTAAATATAGAAAAATGGAAAGTTTTTTGCATTTCTTTCTCAAAAATAAAATCTTAATAGTCAGAAACCTACCATTTGTTAAAATCAGTGTGTCAAACACTAATTTTATTTAAAAAAAAGTTATAAATATCTTAATTAAAGGTCCACCGATTATCAGGTGTTTACTTTGTTCGCTCATTAGCATGCTAGCACCACCTAGCATGCTAATATTTAGCCCTTCCACTCGTCTGATTGAAATCTAATGAAGAAATTGGTGTTGGAAGCATAAGGGGGAAAGAAAGAATCTCCCCGCTTAGTAATTGTGAACTGAAGATCAAAACTAATTCATCCAATCCGTCTCTTTTGAGACACGCAGACCAAACCAAAAAATATGTTGCTAGCTTAGCTCTGTATTTATGAGTTAGTTTTATACCTACTCTTTGAAAGTAAGAGTCCATTTGACAACTTTCACTGAGCCGAGGGATCCAGGAAGGTGTAATCTACTAAACGTATAGCTGAACCATTTGCTAAAAATAGAAACACATTTCTTTTGACATTTACATTTGTCCAGGAGCGATTTTCCAGGCATGTTCTCCTCATAACTAAAAACTGGATTCATAATTCTCCTCCAAGTCAGAGCTTAACACAACCAACTGCTGTGGCTAGCTGTAGCAAGTCTAACACAAATGCTACGTAGAATTTTTATTTTTTTTTTTCCTTTTTCTAATCTGTTTAATGGAAAATTTACCTTTGAAATCAACAACAATTGCAGTCTTACGGGCTCATAATTGTCGGCTCATTTCTCTCTGGGAAATAATTCCAGGTTCACGGTGCAAAGCAACAGTTTACTGAAGTTGTGGATTAAAAGCAGAAGCTCAAATAAATATTAAGACTTGAACATAAAAGGTCCTGGCAAAGGCAGCACAGAGGAGACAGAGGAGACGGGACGTTCTCGATGATTTGTCGACGTTTTGTTGCATCTTTCAGATAATGCACAGATTATCTGTAATGTGTAGTTGGAATTGCTTTGGTACAACACAAAGCCATTTAAGCAGGAAAACGTTTTATCAAAAAAGGAAAAAAAACAAACAAAAAAAAACTATTAAATAAGGAGATTTCTAGTCCTTCTGCTGCTCTAAGATGAGATCAGAAAGCACATTTATGTCCCTCTCTGCCAGATGGCACTGCAGCACCAGCGTCACCATGTTGTCCTGTCCCTCGAAGATGTTGAGCAGCTGCTCCCTCAGGTGAGCCGTCTCTTCGGGGCTCCTGTCGGGGGTCACCATCATCCGGTGGCCGCCTGCCCCAAGCTGCCTGTGCTGGCTCTCCGCCTCCCACCTCCGACTCCTCCCTCGGCCGCCAAACGCTAAAGAGTCCACGGCGCCCCCGGGGGTTCGGTCGCGGAAGTTTAAGGGTTCGGTTTGGGAGCGAGGCGGCTTGGTGGAAGGAAAACTGCTTGCTAAGCCGGCGAACGAATGATTTCCTGGATCGGGAGTCCTGAAGTGAAACAACAAATGGAATGAGGTGGAAATAAGTGATGGTGATAAATATCAGCCTGATACAGACGTGTTAAAAAATGACTAACATCTGCCGAGTCCGATGTTAATGATTAATAGAGAAAATTGAACCAAAAAGACTTGGTTCAACAAAGTACTGACCAGTAACTACTTACTTTTGTACTTGGGTAACTTTATGGGAAAAAAAATAATTTTAGGAGTAGTTCTACTACACTGTACTTTTTAGTTTTACTTGAGTGATATTATCACTTAAGTAAAACCTCTGGGTAACATCGGCTGTTTTGAGTAACTTGATTAAATGAAGAACACGTTTTAGCCAAAAATGCACCAGATTCAGGGATGCAGCTACAGTGTAAAAATGGACTCAAACTATATGCTGCGCTTAATATGATCTAATTTGGAAAAGTATTTAAATTCAATTTGTTATTTTGTAATTATGTTATTTGTTTTTTTGTTTATTTCAATTTAGTTTTTAAAATATCAGAACTTGTCTCTCTTATGAGATTATTATAAAATATTAAATCAGATGAACTGATCCAGTACTCGGTTCTTGAGTAGGATTTTTACCAAATTCTTTTTCTTTTTTGCCATTAATGGAGTAATTTCATGGATGGAAACTTCTTACTTTTACTTGAGTGAAAATATTTTGATGTAGTTAAGTCCATCTATTGAGTATTCTAGCCACCTGTGGTTCTGAGACGGGATGTCTCCAATGTCTCAAGATGGACTCAGATGAATGCTGAACATATTAAAATTTTATCTGATAACTCATGTTTTCCTTCCTATCCATTTCACAACTGTGCTAACACTGTTAGCCTCAGGCTAGCTGGTTTGTTACCTGTGCTCTGAACGTAAGAAATCGTCCAGGTGAGGCCCTCCTCTGCCCAGCGGGTCGTCTGGAACCATAAAGAGATCGCCGACAAATGTGTATTGAAGAAGTCTGAAAGAACAACAAGAGACGGATTAGAGCGACAGCTTCTGCTCCAGAAAATTAGACCTAATCTATTCTAACTCTACTAGCTAGCAGCTAGTAGAGTTAGCTATTAGCTAGTATTAGGAATTAATGGGAATTAAATTAGTCCCATGTTGGGTTCCCTGATGGAAACCAACTTCAGACGGAGGATTCTGGGAGGTTCCTGAAGGCAACAATCCAACTCTGAGTGGAAAACGGCAAACGCTGCAACCCGAACCTCAACCTCAACTGATACCTCTTTTTGATGATGTCCCTCCATACAGGCGACTCGTCTGAGAGGTCTCTCAGGTTGTCGTTGGTTACTATCACTCCATTTGTCCTTTGTGCAAGCTGCAGGATCAGTCTGTGGGGGAAAAAGGGAGAGGAAACGTCACAAGAATGGAGCAGACTGCCTTACAAAAGTATTTACACCCNCTAGTAGAGTTAGCTATTAGCTAGTATTAGGAATTAATGGGAATTAAATTAGTCCCACGTTGGGTTCCCTGATGGAAACCAACTTCAGACGGAGGATTTTGGGAGGTTCCTGAAGGCAACAATCCAACTCTGAGTGGAAAACGGCAAACGTTGCAACCCGAACCTCAACCTCAACTGATACCTCTTTTTGATGATGTCCCTCCATACAGGCGACTCGTCTGAGAGGTCTCTCAGGTTGTCGTTGGTTACTATCACTCCATTTGTCCTTTGTGCAAGCTGCAGGATCAGTCTGTGGGGGAAAAAGGGAGAGGAAACGTCACAAGAATGGAGCAGACTGCCTTACAAAAGTATTTACACCCCGCTATCCTTTCCACACGCCGACACATTTTAGCCACTAATTTCAGTGTTTTTAATGGGATTTTGTATAACAGAAAGACACAAAGTGGAGCATCAAAATCACTGATTTTAACCTACTTAAGAAATATTTGCAAAGAATTTTGACATTTTCCCCCCTTCATCAACCCATCCAAAACTTATATATAGAATTTAAAAAAAATGAGAAATAAGAAATAAACAGATTGGACACAAAAACACTTTTATTCTTCAAATAACTTAAATAGCTCCTTTGTGTGACTCTTCATATCAATTTGCAATAAACTCACATTAGCATTTTTTTCATGTGGATTTTGTGTAAATTTACGCAATCACAGAATTGATTTATTAACTTCCATGTGTTTCTTGGTCAGTTACATCAAATTACAATAAAACATAATGAAGTTTTTGATTGTAGTTTGACAAAATATGGAAAAGCGCTGCTCTCACTTGGCACACACACACACACACACACACACACACACACACACACACACACACACACACACACACACACACATACACACACAGCACAGACAGGTGTTCCTTTCAGTACATATCTACCTGTCATCATAAGAGCTGATTCTCTTGCCATGGACCTCTCTGGAGGGGGTGTAGGAGAGCAGGCCCAGGTTCTGTAGGTCCGTCATATAGTGCTGCTCTGAGAAACAGGAACAAACGACACCATGTTTTGTCTGCTCAGACGGGGGAAACATCCAGGTTCAAGGCGAGCACACACACACACATGTTTGTGTTGCTATCTTTGTGGGGACTTTCCATTGACTTCCATTCATTTCTACAGCCTAAACCTTACCTTTACCCTTTTCCTAACCCTAACCATCACATACCTAACCCTAACCAAAACTCAATTCATACCTTAGCCCTAACTCTGACCCCTGACCCAAAAACAGGGTTTCCCATGGTGGGGACCAGGTTCCGGTCCCCACGAGGAGCAATTGGTCCCCACAACGTAGTATATGTCAGGAAAATCGTCCCCACAAGGTATTACAAACAAACGCACACACACACACACACACACACACACACACACACAAAGAAGATGACGGCCAACTGTTACCTTTTATCCTGGGGTCATTCTTCTGCCTCCACTGCGGCACCAGAGCGCTGATGTGACGATGGCCTCTGTCCCAAAAATGCTGGACGGCCAGAGCAATTCCTCTGCAGGAGAAGAAATGACCCAACCCGTGACTGCAGAAGACCCAGAGAGAGAACGTTAGTGGATTTCTGGAGAGTCTGAATCATTGTAGATCGTTACTTCTGCTATTCTCTAGCGAATGAAGGAATAAAGATTTAAACAATTTGATGAGAAAATTATGTTATATGTGTGATCATCTGGCATTTTAACATTTCATATAATCTGCTGTCAGACATCTGAGTGTGTCTTTGCGCCAGGGAAGTCGTTTGGTCCGGACCAAAAGAGGACTTTATTTTGTTCTATTTGGTGCAGTTTGCTTTCACATTGTGCTTTTTGGCAAACGGACTATAATTTCTAAAGAAAGCAGAAATACTTCCTATAAGTCTGAAAGATGCTCCCTGTACTACTTCTCACCTCATTGCCACGTTGCTCCCGTCGATAACGATTGCCCTCAGGTTCGGGTTTCCGGGTTCGTCTGTAAGCTTTAGCTGGAAGGGGGTCTGAAGACCCTCCAGGAAGCGCTGCTCCCCTGTCACCACCACGGACGAAGAAGGCGATATGAAGCTCCGTTTATCCCTCGTTCTGGTGGAGGGCGGGTCACTTGCGAAGAAGATGTTGGGCTGAGCTTGATGCTCTTGCTTCGAGGAGATCGCAGAGTGGCGCTTCGAGTTTGGCACATTGATGTGAGTTTGATGCGTTTGCTTGGAAGTGGCCGGGTCGGGCCCGTAGGTGGTTTGGCCCTGTTGCTTGTTGGGGTGAAACGGCATGAGTGGAGGACCCAGAGAAGAGGCGTAGGTAGGCATGGGGGGCCCCTTGACGTCCTGCAGGACGTCTTGGTGAGGTCTTAACGTGTTTAAAGGCTGGTTTAACTGTGAAACGGGTTGATTAGGGGCCAGCTGCTTTGGTTTGTTACTCCAGGTACGCAGGTCTGATTCTGCTAACTGCATAGACCGCTTTGGCTCTTTTGTTTGTCCTTCATCAGGATCTCTTTTATCTTTGTGAATAAAAAACTCTCCTTTTGTCTCAGTCTCGGCTAGTCCGAGATTTATCTCTTCTTTTTCCACCAAGACATCATGAATCTCTCTTGGTTCTTTCTTGGAGCCTTCTGTCTCCTTGCTTTCCTTTTTCTGCAGTTCTAGAAGTAGCTGGTGAGTGGACCCCTCAGACAACATGCTGTAGATTTTGGTCACATTCTCCTCAGTGTACCCACATGTAGCAGCTGCTTTCTTCATTACCCCCAGGACAAAGTCTTCCTGGTGTTCTGCCTCCTGAACATCTTCGCTACCCCGTCCTTGTTTGTGATTTCTTATCGTCAACTCCTCGCCTCCTACTTGCAGTCCTTCAAAATCTCCGTTGCTATGCTTTATTTTACGCCCCGCTTCCTCCGTGTCCTCATCCTCTTTGTGCTCCGTCTCACAGGGCTGCTCTTTTCCCTGGTGCAAAATAACACCGTGTTTTTTTGTGCTTCTACCGCTACATTTGTTCTGCTCACGGTCACTGAGATCCTGCTCCTGTTGAACTAAGTCCAGAATCTGTGACGCCTCTTTAGGCCCCGTTTTTTTAAGAACACGTTTTACAACATCCTCCGTGTACCCCATGGCTGTGAAGAACTTTAGAAGAAGCCAGAACTCCTTGTTTCCCATTGACAACTGCCACTCTGGCTCTTCACTGTCCCCTTGTCCTTCACCCGCCTTGACAGTGATTGCCTGTTTTTCGAGCTGTTCCTCTTCCCCCACTTCCTGAGGAGAGTGCAAAAGTCTTTCCTCGGCCCCTTCTGCTTTCCCTCTGGTGCCTGCAGGAGAGAAAATATCTTGGAGAAAGGGGTCCTTTGCTGCAGAGTCATAAGTTGTAGCCTTCCCTTCAGCCCATCGATCGGCGTTACTGAAAGGATCGGGAAGTGTTTTCTTAGAACTGCTGGCTTTGTCCCAGTCGTCTCTGGAATCGTTATGTGATTTTGCACCTGTATCGTCACGCATCGGTTCTGGGCTTGGACTCGATCCAAGGCCCGATTCTTTCACCAAATCCAGTAGGATTTCCTTCACAGTCCCTGGAAGTACGAGAAGATCCAGAACATGTCTGTCCTCCCACTTCTCCACCAGAGTTTTGAAGGCCCTCCGTGAATCCAGTGACTCGCCCAAGACTCTGTCCCCCATCTCAGTGCGTTTGGACTGTGTGCCTTCATACCTCACCACTAGGTCTGCGATCAGCGAGTAGGCTCGCACCACCGGCTCGGCTAGGCCTGACACGAGCAGGAATCCAGGCGAGCCCACCTGTTTGGTCAGAACAAATGACATTAGAGTCAGTCGACTGAAAGGTCCTGAATAGGTTTTTCTCTTTTTGGTCACTGGAGCTCAATTAGTTTTGCTTTAGAGATTATAATAAAAACCTTTCTTAAACCACAATCAGTGGTAACTTTGGGTTCTTCTGAGAGCGACTCGTGGAGTTGATGTGTACGGAGTTGCCTTTTTGTCTGTTGCTACTAATAAAAAATCTTTCAAATAACAAATGATAAGTTAAAGAAAATCCATAGGGAAGATTTTCATCGTGTTTCATTTCTACTGTCACAGTTTAAAGTTTTGAACTCTTGTCACACCGTTGCGTTTCCGTCTTTCCTTTCAATGGCAGGACAATAACGCTACAGCAGTTTAAAATTTGATCACCACATAAAGGCTACAGCAGATTTTTTTTGGATACGCAGAAAAGTCTTGCTGCAGCTCTCCTGTGCACCAGTGCAACAGAACTGTGACTTATCGATGACCCAACTCAATGAAAAAACACTTTCTTTACAGACCTCACCAAAAGGCTTCAAGTGACCGAATGAGACCTGCTTTCTGATTTTTTCAGCAAACCATTCTCTGACCACTTGGGGGCATTTGTAGACCATTGAAATTTAACTCCCAAATAAGTAAATCCTTGGTATGAAGAAAGTGTTTAAGTAGGTAGAAAGTAAAATACCCGGTCATGATTCAGCAGAAACTGTGGATTCCTTGATTTCCATACATAAACTACATGGGTTGACATGAAGAGAGGTGGCTACTTTAAAAATGTGACAGGACTTGATGTTTAACAAAATTCTCTATTTCTTCCCTTCTAAACCTGAGTAGAATACAGAGTGACGGCAGCTTTAATTTAAATTTGGCAACAGATGTTTTCCTTGTGGTTTTTTTCAACTGTACGCATGGCTATAAACAAACACTTTCAGCGACTTAATGGGGGTGTTGATGTGAGCAAAAAGACTGAAATGATGA
The DNA here is from genome assembly GCF_000485575.1 of Poecilia formosa. Taxonomy (NCBI): domain Eukaryota; kingdom Metazoa; phylum Chordata; class Actinopteri; order Cyprinodontiformes; family Poeciliidae; genus Poecilia; species Poecilia formosa. Next base: position 451,327 of record NW_006800069.1, read on the forward strand.
ACTACATCACTGTCTTTTTTTATGTTACAAGATGCTGCTGGTAGAATTGCCTTTACGGAGTGGTAAGTGTAGATGGTCAATCTGAAAATAATAATTTCTTCTGTAATTTCTGACTCTTTAATCTTGGTCAAACAGTTGAAGGGAGCAAACAGTTCATTGGTACAAAATTTCGCTGTTATGTTATTTTCTCTAGATTTAATACCATGGAAAACCTTCAAAACCCACATCTAAAAAGGAAACTTTTGTGAGGTAATTTCAAAGTCACTTTTTTTATAAAATCCGGGCCTTTTATCTAATAATGAAAAAGAAAGTGATTGGAAAGCAAATTTCCCTTCAGTTGCATATTTACTTTTTTATCAAACTTGTTAATAAAAGACGAGAAATTCCCGGCCACAGCTTTACTCTGTTTCTAGTCCAGGCAGATTTATTGCTGAACAGCATATGTCTCAATTTGAGCCGGTGATGCAACACTGAAGTTAAGTAACCATGTAATTTTTTTTAAATCGACAAATATGTCATTCTTAGATATCACAATGTTGCTCAATATTAGTGTTGCACCAAAAATTTAAAAAAATAAATAAAAAATAAAAGGCCAACTTGGCATGACACACAAAGATATTTGGGGAATTTGTTCTCTTAATCACTATGAGTAAGAGAACATTATGGCAACATTTATTCCTCATAAATTGGAAAATCTAAATACCATTTAGGGTCATTTGCAAATTTACCTTCACATTTTGATGACTGATAATCAAAATCTAGCTGATTGTATGTTTTCTAATACTCAGCTATCAAAAAATATATATATGTACACACGTCTCTGGTTTCTCCTCAACTTACAGATCAGACTTGAAACATCCAAATAAATACTGGATGTGAAGCCTGATGGTCCGTGTTAAAAAGTCAGTAGAAAATTATTGGGAAGGTTTAGGGTTAGGGTGCGACTTACCACGATGAGCGCTGAAGTGTTTTTGATCAGGCTGTCCATGAACAGCCCTCTGGCTCCACAGAAGATGCAGTGAAGGGCCCCGGGATACGAGAGCTCCTGCTGCACCTCCTGATTTACGACTCCCTTCACAAATAACTAGAAGAGAGAAAGACTTCAGTTCAGTCGCGTGTTTTCCTTTTACGTGACAATAACTCTACAGCCCCAGACTGAATGTAATGCAACCTGTCCGCGTTGTCAAAGCATATTTACTATCCCATAAAAACGAAAGATAGACAAGTTTAGACATTCTGTTTTTGTGATTGTTTTATGTTAGAAAGTATGAAAAGTCACTTATACATAAAATATTCCTTGAATAAAATGTCCAACAACAAAACTCCTGTTGGAGGGTTTACACATTTGGGATGAGATTGAGGTTTTATTAATTGTCTAATTCTATGAAAACTGATATAAAGTTGGTTTCTTCCATGCCTCACTGTGCTTCTAGATAACTTGAAGACGTCTTCCATTATTCTTGAACAATATGGGCAATATGATACAATCACCAAGATATTGTTGTGTTAGAGTAACACAGCAATATCTTTTATAACTCTTTTATATAAAACCAAAAACGCAACACATATTGCAACAGGTGAGGGAGGGTCAGTGCTACGCCACTGTACACTTCATTCGGTCATTCTTTCACTCTTTCGTACTCAAAGGACTTCAAACCGTGGGGACGGTGTGATGGAAAATGTTCTTGTTTTGTGAAACCGAAGCTTTTCATACCTTTTGATACAGACGACCAGCCCACTCTTAGGGACAAAAATAGTGACAGGCCTTAAGAGCATGGAGCAAAAACTAAACCAAAAACAGAAAACCTACAACGAAAGAGAGAGAATCTGACAAACAGAAAGAGAATTTTTTTGAAAAATTGAGCACAATTCACGGCACAGCTTTAGATCACCAAGTTGCATAAGAAGCAAAATAAAGAAAGCTTTTAGTTACATAACGTCAGTCTCTTAGGATAATTCCCTACGCCATATTTTAACGTCAGACCACATGCTACTGACAGCATTTAAGCTGGCCTTAACATTTTAGCTTATATTAACTTGCACAATTTTGCTTGCATAATAAATTGAGTAACTGTGTTAGTCAACATGCTAGTGTTGCTCCAAATACTGCTGACTTCATCTAAGCTACACTTAGCGTTGTTGCTGATGTTAGGCATTTGATCGCCTGATTTGAGTCCGACCAGTACGCACACTCTGGCAAACCCTGTTTAAGTTTCTTAACATTTTTGGAAAAGAAGAAGAAGAAGAGAAAAAAAAAGAACAAATTATGGGAAAAAAATGATGGAGTTTAGAGTGTAACAGGTGTTCTTATAGGCTGAGGGCAAATAGGCAGGGTGAGGTAACAGTACAAGGTGATCAATATTAAGCAGACCTCTCAATTTGGCCAAAATATGACTTAGGCAAATATGTTACGAGGCTAACGATGAGCACAGTCAAGTAAAATCCAAGTACAATTAAAATCTGGTTAACCCTTGATGCAGAAGTTAAAAATAACCTACAATATATAACTCTTCAGATTTGTTATTTTACAGACGGATGAGGAGCATCCTGCCCGTTCTGACAAAAAAAAAAAAGGAAAAAAAAAAAGGGAAAACACCGAGTCTCTACGAAGGTCAGGGCAGCAAGCCGCAGGTGAAAGCAACCCGGCTGCTACAAGTTCAGAAACCATCACAAAGACAGGAAACAAAACCAACCGTCAGGTCGAAGCCATGATGTGTTTACATCTACCACGTATGCATCCAAGGTGGATCGACAACATGCCACAGAGCAGCTTTCTTAATGGAAATATTAACTGCAAAACACGCAAATTCAGAGATTGTTTTATTTATTTTTTTTAATAGCATCAACCGGAAACCCTGCTGAGGTGATTGAGGTTTTTTTGCTCTTGCTTTTCTTGCTTCCCAACATGACACATGTGTAACTCTGGCTGATAACTTATATTTGTGTTACGGCGAGCCAATAGACCAGATAAATGTCTCAGCAGCCGAAGAAATCAGCTGTGTATAATTGGATTTGTAATATTCTAGCGACCTGTCTGAGGATGCATCATACCCAACGACCACCGACAACAGGAAATACGCACCAGCTTAAAATCAGTACATAAATATTCAGTAGACAATATAATGTCATAAATCATATAGCAGTAGAGCTGTCAAATTTTACTGGAAGATAAATTGTCGTAGAAATTATTGCGATAAACGATAATATTGTTGTTTTGAGACCATTTTCATGTAATGTACTGATAACGACATAATAATGCAAGCTTGCCATTTCAAGGACCAATACACTTTGATTTTGCACAGAACATTATAAACTGCAAATAAAAGACATTTTAAATACCCAGAATAAAGACACAACAACCAAAAAACAATAAATAAAAAGGAAATAAAAACCACATACAATAGAAACCAGAAATATAAAGAATTACAAAGTCTCTGTACACAGACTTGCCCTTCAAATAATATTAATCATTCGAAAGGAAATTATCGAGCTTATTTTAATTGATCATGTGGGGTTTTTTATTTTTATTTTGGTCACTTCATGCCAAACATAGCCGGTTGATTTATAATCGACTTTGTTTAAAGTAAAAAAAAAAAGTGGTAATTAATATAATCTAACAAGAGGTAACTATAAAATATTTTTATGCGTTTGGTGTCATATTTCATAAGAGCTGAGATGATCAAATGGGAATTGAGTTAAAGAGGATGTAAAATAAAATCTCTCTGATAGGTATTTTCTGAACCTACATAATGATTAGGATCAATAATCTATACACATGCAAGAACGATAACACATAATATTTCCAACACTCTCAAAAATTGTAAAATAAATGTCATATAAGATTGAATATGTTTTTCAGAATTATTCTGATTTACAGCCTAATTTATATATATTGAAAAAAACACTAGGAATTGAAATAAGCTGGCATACAAGGGTTAATTACATAGTAATCAAACATTTTATTTTCAAGTACAAAATGATCACATTTCGGTCCAAGATGGGGGAATAATTTGGCAAAGGAGTGAACTGATCTGAGACAACGTGTGGCTTGTTTTTATGCTTCGGATCGTAAACCGAAAATTATCAAAAAGATAAAATATATTGCAACTAAGTAGTAACACAAAACACACAGAAAGATCCAGCAACAATTGCTTAGACACCAGATGTGCTGCCGTCATGTGATTGTGCAACAACAGACTTTGCTCAGTTGAACTGATCTGCAAATGAAGTGACTAATTTTCCATTAAAACAATCTAAGTTACAATAGTTGCTACTGCCGAGTCAGCGAGCTGCCTGCAACTCTGGCCATGAGACTTCTGGGTGTGACGCCCTGTTGTTCGGCATTCAATAACTAATCAAGTCATCTTCCAGAAAGAATGACGCTTCACTTAAGTTGGTTACGCATCTGTATTGGAACGTACGGGCGGATTTGCATACTTCTTGCACAGCTTATGAGACAATTAATCAAAGTGATTGAGGTATGAAAACATTTGGATGTGATCCTTTACACAGATCCAGACGTTCAGGTGAGAAAATACCTAGAGATGCAACGATCAGGACGCTACTGATTCCTCTTAGTCCTGAACTTTCAACCAAAAACTGGAACTAAAATAACTTCAAATTATTTTTGTAAACCCTTGTAAATAAAGGTATAGCAACTGTATAAACAATTATAACGGCACAGCTTCCTAACATTGATCTCATTTTTACTCGACTCAAAACAAAATAAACATTAAGAACATGCTTTGCAAAAAACATCCTTTGCTTTTTACAGAAAAAAGTATATTTTTTGTGGTTTAAAGTAATTAAAAAGGCAGAAAATAAAATATTAATTGTTCAAATTTTCACCTACAGATCACTGGCCAATTGATTGGTAGATCAATAAAAAAAAAATCACTAATGTCTTAAATAAGCAGTGATATTACTTTAAGATGTGTATCATATCACTTATAGGTCCTATTTGTTTTAAATACTTATTGCTTTCTTAAATAAGCAGGTTTAGTGCTGATCTATTTCAAAGGCTGATTCTAGACACTAGAAAATTCAACTGTTTTCCTCAGACTTACAGATTTTCAAAGTTTGTAGACAGAATTCACACTTGTTTATTTAGTTAACTATAGTCTATAAATAAGTAAACCTAATTTTGAGAAAATGCATATAGCACTGAAGAAAAAAAAAGGTGGGGGGCCTTCCCAATCTCTAATATTAAAATGAGGCTAATTAAGCAGCCGAGCGTCTCCTAGGTTTAAGAAGCTTAATTATGCAAGTACAGAGCTGCCAATGGGTTTTGGTTCCATTGCTGTCAATAACAATAATAATAATAGTTTAAAAAAAAAAAAAGAAAAGAAAAGCATGCTAACGCCAACAGCGGCTTGTCATTTCACCATCTCCTGCCAGCACATGCAGATGAGCTTTAAAACCCCCGACTTGAAAAGTCAGACTGGTTTCAGAGTTAGTCATCCAACACGAAGCTTTCAGAGGCTGTCGTGATCTGCTGAATTTACCATGCTAACCATATTAAACCACTGGTTTGTTTTAAGTTTAACTGTGGCATTAGCTTAATGGGTCATGGTTCCACTTCAAAAGTACATACGAAACAGTCTGGAAACTGCTGATCTCCAGAGTGTCTACTGTAAAGACCTCGTGCCCTTGCTGTGACCTACATGTGATGCATTTCAAGGTCTGCACAGGCGGGTCGGGATACACATGCCAGTACCTCAACTCAGACATCCAACTACTTCCAGCAATGTCGCAAAAACTTCATTCCATGTTAACATCATTGTTTGAAACCTTCCCCACATCAACAGAAACATCCAACAGAAGGAAAACGTCCAAGAAGCAGGTCTTCATTGAACGAAACACCTAAAACCAGGAAAAGGCGTCTTACTTTGGCAGCTTTCACGTCGGTGCTGAGGCCTTGCAGCTTCAGCCATATCTGACCGTTGTTCCCGTTTGGCAAATCGTCCGCTCCGATTCCAAATGTCACCCTGAATATCCGCTCCACGGTGCTGTGCAGGGAAGTCAGAGATCCCCGCAGCATCCCGGCGCAAGCAAACTCATCCTCGACCTCTGGATCTCCGCTCCCTCCTTCACCTCCACTGCTCCTTTTACCGTCCATCGTGTGGTCTCAAATCGGTGGCTAGGAGTCAAGCATACTGTGAAGAAAAAAACACACAAAACATTATCTGGTTAGGTTGGGTTTAAAAATGCTCTTGAAAAAAATAGATTCTGACACCAGCTGATGCTCATTTTCATATCGTTGACGGACACAACAAGCCCCAACTACCTGGTCACAGCTTCTTCACTTCTGGTGAGAGGATGGAAGAATATACCAAAAAACATAACATTTAATCTTAATTTAAGCATCTGGTTCTGAGATAGGTTCATATTTATGTAAATAAGACGCCTAAATTAGTTCAATGGATGAATTTTTCAATACAAAGTCTGGTAATCGTACTGCTATGGAGTCCAATCCCTTGGTCGGATGTCACTCTCTTCAGTGTGGATGCTGTAACTAAGCAAAAATTTTAACAGGGTCTCTTCAAGTTTCACCAACTCAAATGTAAGACTTTTTAAGACCGGTATTGATGGAGTTCCAGACCTGTATCTCCACAGAAATGTACAAACTTTGTCCTAAATAGACCGATAAGGACAACATTTAAGAACTGTGATAAACATTAAGGGCTAACTTAGTCTTTTAATGAAATGAAGACATTTTAAGAGCCTCATTTTGGATACATGAATTTAAGACCTTTTAATGACGCGTAGGCACCCTGTACACGTTAGCTACATTTAGTATCTGAAAGAAGTTTCAAAAGTGAAGTCAGTATTAGATGTGTAAAAAGTTATTTTAAAAGGAAATAGTTTTTTCTAGGACATGTATGCATACAGTACAGTTGTGGTTCACTTGGGCTGTGAGAGAGAGCAGGAAGGATAAATGGGGCAACACAAAGTTGTTCTGTTTTATTCTTTAGAGCATTCCACTGCTACATGCTGAAGCTGGAAATATCGCCTACCTTTGCTGAATCTCAAAGTAAATGTAAGACTTTACGGCTTATTCTCAAGGAATACACGCAGAGACTTATGTTTTTGTAACACTCGGCTTGCAAATTACTAATATATTAAGTTTTAAAAACACTCACATCATATTAACTTTTCGAATTAACAATAAACCTCCCTTTTCCAGCTACTGCTCTTAATAAAATGGCAAAAAAGGCTATCAAGAAATCACTTCAGTGATGCTCTTACAACTTCTTGTAGTTTTTAAAGACAAAACAAAATCAGCAAAAATCGGTAACAGCAGATTAAGAGATTTACAAGAACAAAAACCGAGTTTGGAATTGGCCACAAATCTCTTATCGCTACATCTCTAGCTTTACGGCCCTGATTAACATACAAAGAAGTTAATCAATGAAAAGTGATCATTTAAACAAAAATGCATTTGATTATTTCAGCTTAGTCATCACTGAATTGAACATATATTTTATAAGAGTTGTACACAGTTAAACTGCTAATAACAAAACTCAAGAACCGTGAACCCAAAGAGACAATCAGGGGACAACAATACCATATTGTACTACATTGTAATATGCTATATTGTCAACTATGGCTGAACGCATTAACAGCACCAAGCCCTGCATTTAGGTGAAATTTCAGTCATCAAAGCCCCAACCAGACACCTGAAGGAATCACAGGTCATGTGATTTTTACCGTCTACGTTTTTAAGGTGTAATAAGCCACTCACAGGAAAACTAAATAACTTTTAAAGTCTAAACAAGAATGAAAATAATCACAAATAATCAGTGTTGTGTTTATCTTCCTTTCTGAGAGGTGAAGGATGTTTGGCATCCATTTGCTTCTGCTCAACCAAACGCTGCTTAAGCAATCCCCCCTCTCCCTCAAACACACACAGTACTTACAGCAATAGCCAGCATGACGCTTTTATGAAGAAATCTAAACTGAAAGCAGCGATATAGCTGTGGGCCTGTGAGGTAATACGGCATCTGATTGTTCGGATCTGTGAGAGAGCGTTCCTGGCAGAAATCAAACCAGGAAACAACCGCGATCCTCGTGTCGGAAACACAACAACATAACTTCAGAAGAACTTTCAACATTAATCCAAGTCGTAAACATTTAATTTGGGAGGGTTTTGGGGAGGGGGATACCTTACGTTAAGGTCGTAAGAAGTCCTGCGCGTTGGTTTCTAAGAGCAGCTGGTTGCCCAGGTCTTCCGCAGTCATAAAACAACAACAAACAAGCTGAGAGTCCAAAGTTCCCCCGCTCAGCCTTTTTGCTCGGTGGGGAGGAGACGGACGGGAGACTCGACGGGGCCCACGGTAACGTACAAGCGGCTGTCCCCGGTGGAGCTGCGGGCCCGAACCCGAGCCGCACATCACATCAGCGGCGAAAAAGCCCCGAAGACAAAACTGAAAGTAAAGCAGGCAGTTTATCTCACAGGTAGCGCCGCAGGCTCGACGGGGCTCAATGCGAGGGCAGTAGTATTATCACCATAACAGAGTTCTGCGGCTGCGCAATAAATAAAAGCAGACTGCACTTCCCGCACGTTCTCTCAAATCAGCATTTTAATTAAAAATGCGCATAATTAGCTGGACACAATTAGTTTTTTATGTTTGTTTTTAAACATATTAGGCTTATACAACACATTTATGGTTCAACTTTGAAAAGGTGCGTTTTGAGTTGTGTCAGAGTCAGAAACAATGTAAAGGGGATTTCCAATGACGTCAGAGGTGAATGTTTTGGGTCTTTTTTTTAACCCTGTGCTGCTCTCACGAACCTAATTGGTTACGCTTCTCTTGAGCATAATATTTTCCACACAACTCTGGTAAAACCGTGGCTTATGCCTTCTCACTAAAAAAGCCATTTAGGGGAAAATGGGGTAGTTCACTCTGTTAAACACAGGAAGAGACGCATTTCCTCCAGTAAAATATATATATTTTTTAAAAAGTCACAATGATATGGCATTTTCCTAAATCATAGCAGCATAAATTCCTTTGTCTTCCTTCAACCAGTGTGAAATTTAGGATTAAATGGTCATAAATAGTGAAACATGAAAATTCGGCTCAAAAAGTACCAATGCGAGACACTGTAAAGTCCAATATGTACGTAGTGTTGACAATACAACTTCAAAAATTTCCCCAAAAAGAACAAATTGTAGTACACAAAGGACGCATAAAATAAACAAAATGAGATATGTTTTAAATGTGGCACAAAATCAATTTTAAGGAAAAAAAAAACAACAGATGATTTGGAGATACAAAGTAAGTTTGGTTAAACCTGATAAAGATGTGGAATTCTGAAAAATGTAACCAAATTCATCTGAACAATGATCAAAAGAGAGAGAAATTTAAACAAAAAAATCCAACAAAATAATAAAACTTAAATGTGAGTGGTGCCAAGAGAAACCTTGTTTAGATCTTTTGTCTACAGAAGCTTATTGTTTCATAAAAGGCATTTTTTATGAAATAGTTACTTTTTGAAAAGTATCGTGGACACTAAAATACTTTAAATCAGACTGTGAAAACCTTTCCTGAGTAAAATATTTTTTGATAATTAAGACAACGTTCAGTCTAATCTTGTAACGGTTTTGTTGCTCAATCTTTGTACATATTAATGTTCCTTCATCTGTAGGCGTAAGGATAAACAATTACAGTTATTGCTATCTTGGACGCATCATGTAAAGTGGAACTATCCTGAGGCATTAGCTGAATATGAATCCAGTTAGACCCCTCTTCAGTTCTAAGAAATGCGAAAATAAAACAAACAGAATACAAAAGACCTATAGGCCACATTCACACAGCCTAAATCCGCTTTTCTTGCCCATATGCGACTTTTTCAAAGCAGTCTGAACGACCCAATTCCAATCTTTACACCCTTCCAAAATATCCAATCTTTGTCACTTCTACAGGTGGTACTAATTCGGATACATATCCAGTTGTTTTAAAGAGCCTGCAGTATGAACGGTCATGTTGCATGTTAGCTGACTTTTATGTCATTGATATGAGGCATTATGTGTGTCGTGATCCTGCACCAGAAGAAGCCAGACGTTGTAAATCAGGACGTAAACAATGGTAAAAAAAATGATAATTATGAACTTGTGAAGTGTGTGATCACAATGCCACCGCTCAAAGCACTGATTACACATTCAAACAGACCTCTCTACTGAATTTGCAGTCGACGCGCCACAAAAGACCATTGCTATTTGTTTTCATATTGTTAGCTTCCTCTGCTTTATGATCCTGTAATGATAATGTAGTTCCCATTGCTGAATCTGCTGCTTTGGAAGCATAAATCTTCTCTTGACACTCCCACTGTTTGTCCAAAAGTATTTTTGACGTCCTAAAGTCATGAAACCTGACTTCTCTGGGTAACACTTCAACCTTCGAAGTGGTTGTGCTGACAGACACACACACACACACGCACACACACACACACACGCAAACACACGCATAGGTGGCTGTAAATGTAAAAAGTACCCTCATTAAGGACTTTCAATGTTGATTTTTGTCAGATCAGAGGTTTGCTGCTCCTGAAACTGGGATAAAAACCTCAACCCTTGATCTTATCGTTGTCGTTTTATCACTTCCTGAAAAAAGTGAGGCAGTGCTTTAGCTCTTACCTATGACTATAAATCTCCTGTTATCTGTTTCTTTCACCCCCTGCTGGTGAAATTAAACTAAATTCTGTTGTCGTTTACAGAAATGCCTTGGAATGCAACTACATTTTTAAGATAAAAGGAGTAATAATAATAATAAACTGGTTAACTTCTAAGACTTGGAGGCATAAAATAAACTCAAATCTTTTACAATTATGAGGAAGCTTTGTTGAAGACACTCAACTCCTGAATCTGATTGCTAAAATAAGCGACTTTAAACCACTTCACAAGCTGAATAAGTTACCACCTGTAGGAAAAACAGCAGGTCTGCACAGAGTCGTAGGCTTAAAGTCAAAAAGATCAACAGGATGGAGTTATAAAACCCCACACATTGTGCAACCCGGAAGCAGAAGTGAGTGGGATTATTGGAACGGCTCAGAGTGCTTTCAGTTCTCTATTCACTAAGATCGACAACCTGGGAGATGAACGTGGGGGAATAAGAGGGGTTTTTTGCCCTCCTGAGACTCTTTCATGACAACTGAATGATGAGAGAGCAGAACAGATCCCAAAGGGTGAGTAGTCCCCCTTTTTCTAAAAAAAAAAAAAGAACAAAAAAAGAAAAATCACTTTGATTCATTAAGCAGTGCGACCTCGTAGTAGAAAGGTTGTTCGGGTTTGCGTTTTTAGAATGAAAAAGTTTTTTTTTTTTTTTTTTTACTGTCATTGATATAAACAAGCCGATGTTCAAGAGGGAACTGCTTATAACGGGTGACTTGCTCTGACTTTGAATTTTCCGCTGAGAACGCTGAGCAACAAAAGAACATGGCTTCCTACTTACAGGGTGGCATAGAGGAGAAGGGAACACATTAGCATAGAGTCTGGGCAGATTTGTTTGAAAACTAGACATCTGAAAATGAAGCTTTGAGAAAAATTATTCTCATTGATGTGGTACAGGGAGGACTGAAGACTGAACCACACCCTGGGACTTTTCTGTGAGGTACTCTGACAGTAACACCTACTTTAGATGGGAGAGGACTTGGTGAAAAACATTAACCTCAAACTGAAGGGTGAGGGGCAGGCATGTGAAATGTGCTGTGTTTCTAGTTCCCAGATTTGTTTCATTGGTTCTGAAACCAAACTACTACTGCTCCAGAGACAAGATAAAGAAGTAGCTTAACTCCTTAATGACCGACTTTTGACTTTAGTAATTTTCCTAACTTTTGGCTTTATGTTGATTAGTCAAAAAGGTTAATTTTTTTCCCTCCCCAGTTTGCTGGTAAAATTCCTCATGTTTAAGGTTGTTGTATTCCTGGATGTACATACCAAGACATTTCCCTTTTTGAAGTTGAATAAAACAGATCCCACAGGCTCCAAAAATGCATAAGCATTAGCAGTAAATGGAGAATTTTGTGAAGATTGTTGTAACACTACCTGTACAGACGTTTTTAAAAGCCTTCATGCTTGCAAGTTATCTGTAAGGACACAGTTTGTTAGACAAAAATGTGTTGATTTTCATCCATTTATTTGTCAGAGGAATATTATTAACACCTAAAAAAAAATAAGTCAAAAAGGAGTTTTTCTTTATGTTAAAAAAAAGGCTAAGATGAAATTACTTTCACCCTTCTATTTAACCAACTGGATTACATGTGTTTCGTTCAGGTGTGCACCACAAGATGTTTGAAAAGTAGACCCACTAATTTGTGTTGTTTAGGCTGCATTTCCTGGCACCACGTTTTATTGACTGCCATCATAAACTGGTTGAGCTGCGTTTAGCTTACCTGCTGGGAACATCCAAGTGCTGGCTCAGTGGCAGCCTTCAGTAGCAAACAGGAATCCAGGAGGCAGCTGCCAACTCAACAAGTTCAAACCAAAACATCACAGAAGGTTACCATGACAACCGGTTCTGTGTTTACACTATGGTACAATGATCATTTACTTAAATTACATTTTTTTTGGCTTTTATTAATTAAAACGTAAGTATAGTAGAGTTGGAGGCAATCATTTTCAGTGTTACATGTATATTTATATAATAAAAAAAGAATAACATGTTATAAGTTGTAGGATTGTTCCTTAAATAAAATAATGCAAATAATTCACTTTCATTCAAGATTCTGAAGCAACAAAACAAACAAAAAATCCCAATGGGGTGAATATTTCCACAAGGTACTGTCCATTTTCTATAATTCACCCATAATCTGCTGAACAGTAACATGATTATGTGAAGCCGATTAATATTTGCTAGCAGAAGGTCACTCAGTTATTTTGATGTAATCGTGGATCATAATCTGTCATATTTCATAAAGGTTAGCAGGCCAATCAATAGAAATAATGTATATTACAAAGAATCTGGAAACAGAATATAAGTAAATGAAATTATTACTAAGATTTTAGCATTTCAATATGTAGATCCAGAATTCATTTACCTAAGCTGGTGTATCTTTACATCTTACTTTCCACACTATTTTGATTGCTTGGCATTATTTGTTTTGGTAACACTTTATTTGAAGGGGGATGAATAAGACTGACATGACACTGTCATAAACATGACATAACACCTGTCATGAACTGTTTAAACTTTACCTTTAATAACATAAAGTTACCTAATTTTTAAAGTGCAATCAGTAATACTTTTATAACAAATTTATATCAGTAATGATTTCTTGGTTAATGTCAAGTTGTCATAACAAAGACATTTTGAATAATGTCAACTTTGTATTAAAAGTGTCATAATTTACCGAATGATGCTTTATGACAACAGTCATAAATATTCATGAAGGCTTATTCATGTTTATGACAGTGTCATGTCAGTCTTATTCAACCCCCTTCAAATAAAGTGTTACCTTTGTTTTCATATCCATTGTTTAGCTTCTTCTAACAATATTCTGATATACATGTTAAAACTGTAGTCATATCCTATAAAAAATAAACATAAAAGCACCAAAAGCCATTGGAAATGTATATTAGTTTAGAACTCTTTTAAGTTTTGAGTCTGAAAACTCTGTTTGATTTAAAAGATCCCCATGTTCTCTCATGATATCTAATGGCGTCTTATTGAAATGTGAACAGGATAATAAAATCTTCAGCTTAACCTACAATGAAAGGGTCTAATGTTTTTTTCTAGTGAACCATGGCACTCCATAACAGTCCTGCTTTGAAAGTGGTTAAGGACACTGATCTAGAGGACTGGGAGGTGATCGGATCCGGAGGATTTGGACAGATCTACAAAGCCAAACACCGGCAGTGGTGTGAATTTGTGGCCATTAAGCTGCTTCATTATGACGATGGGTGAGTAATGAATACGACTGGCTGTTTAGTGGAGCTGCAAAACAACATACTGATGGGAAAACCTGCAACCACAGGACAGGCCAGGCTCTACTGCATGAATTGGACATGATGCAACAAGGATCAAACCGCCACGTCCTTCAAGTCATTGGGATTTTTAAGGGTCAATCACCTTCTTCAGGGTCGTCAATTCAGCTGGGGTTGGTCATGGATTTCATGGAGCGAGGATCATTGGCTGACCTCCAGGTATGCAGCTGGTCCAAACTGAATTACCTCAACGGCTTTGAATGTTTTACAGTAAAGTTTACTATCTTGACGCAATGCACTTCCGCCCAAGGGTATTGTTGTGCGTTTAGAGACAACCCGTTTCACAACTTTCACAAAGCTTTGATTGGGTTTTTACAACAAGCTGACCTAGAAAGTCTAAGAAAAATGTTGTGGTTTGGATTGCAAGTATATAGTGGTCATGAATGAACTGCTGTAAGAGCAAGAGACATGGTTTGTGGCATTAAAAGATACCTCATGATGCTCATGTGGCATCATGTTTAGTTTAAAACAATTTATTTACAGTAGAAAATGGCACAAAGTAAGAAAAGGAAATGAAAGACTATGGAATACCTCAACTATGTCATCTCTCTTATCAGCAAACTTTACAAGGACCCCCGCCCTGGCCACTGGCTTTCAGACTGACTCACCAGATTGCTCTGGGTATCAACTTCCTCCACAGTATCTCCCCTCCTGTGCTGCACTTGGACCTCAAGCCCAGTAATGTGCTGCTGGACTCGGATTTAAACGCCAAGGTGAGTCCACTGGTTCTGGCAAGAGCTCCATACATTTACCCACCTGGACAAAAGTTGTTGGCAACACCTCTGTTAATAAACAAAAAATCTGAGTCCAGCAGATTTTTGGTTTATCTGCCGGACAAACAGATAAACATGGTCCCAAGCTACTTTAGGGACCATATTTACACTAAAATATGGTCCCTAAAATAATTTGACAGTACTTATAATAAATAAAAATCTACAGAAAATTAACTAATGAGAATCAAACATTGATTTTTGAATTATGGTTCAGCAGTCTTTAATAAAACAAACTAATAAAAAGGGTGATCGTACCATTAACAACCTCTTGAGGCAATCACTGCAATCAAACACCATTTCTGTTACTGTTATGGAAAAAAAATACTGTGTAAATTGATGTGCCTTTGCTCTGGAGTTCACCTTTTAAATTGTTTTTGGGTGAAAAAAAAATCCTATAGCAAGACTCTGGATGAGAAGAAGTAAGACACTGATCAAAACCTCGCGAGGTGAGAACAAAAATACAGAGTCAAAGGAGTCGCAAGTCCTTCGATTCTGGCTGCCTTTTGTAGGTTCTGGTCAGCAGATCTTATAACACCAGGGTGTCACTGTTTGTGGTGTTTCCCAACAAAGAAAAGAGGCTTGTTTGAACCACAGGTGTGAAGAGTTTGATTGTTATGCACCAAGGATTCTGTGGAGCTCAACACAGATGGTCTAGCCATTTGCCTTTTGTTAAGGAAAGAGGGTCTGTGTTTGACGGTATAGGGGACAGCTTTGATCCTGATCAGTTCTGGGTCGGGAAAGTAACGCTTGGATAGTCTAGAGAATTGCGGGTTTCTTCCCTGCTGTTTTATGGCATTGTTTTATGTATACGAGAGCAGCTGACCAATCAAACTATTTAGGTAATGAAAAGGAGTGGGCCAATGAGATTGGCCTACTCATCATGGGCAAACGGCACATTTCAGCTTCTTCTACAGATGTTCAATAGGATTTAGAGCAAGGCTCATAAAAGGCCAATATAGGAATAGTCCAATTGTTTGCTCTTAGACATTTGGGTTATGGGTCTTCCAGCTGAGATCAAGCTTTTGTTTTGTGGAAAAAGAAAGCTTTTCCACTGGGCAGCACATTTGTGTTAAGAATGCCTTGATAGTCTTTTAAAATATATAATCCGTTTATGGCTGGCGCTAGTGGCTTTTTTTTTTTTTTTAAGTTTTCCAACAGTAGGAAGACAGGAAAAGCAGGGAGAAGACATGCAGGAAAGGTACAGCTGCATACCTCTGCCCGCTCTACTCACTATGCTACGTGACGTCCAAATTCCTTGATAGTTTGAGATTTCGTCATACCCTGCACAGATTCAAAACATCCTGTGTCAGATGCAGCAAACCAGTCCCAGAACATAACAGAACCTCCTCCATATGTCACAGTAGGAAAGGTGTTCTTTTCCTTTTTGAGTCTGTGAACATAGAGCTGATAAGCCTTGCCAAAACGCTCCAGTTTTGTGTCGTCTGTCCAAAAGGACATTCTCCCAGAAGCTTTGCAGCTTGTCAGTGTGAATTGTGGCAAATTCCAGTATCACTTTTTTTTTTTTTAAATCAAATCAAACTTTATTTGTATAGCACATTTCAGGAACAAGGCATTTCAAAGTGCTTTACAACATTAAAAACAGAAACACAAAGTCATGTAACATTGAATAAACAGTAAAAAAGAGAAAGAGATAAATTTATCATGATTTCCTCTTTAGTCTTTGGCTCAAACAGCAATGGATAGTGCGATATTACATTGATGTACCTTGACTTTGGAGTTCCCCTTTAATTTCTATGTTCAACTGTAGTCATAGGAGCATCAAGCTAACCGGAGATGCTTGTATTGCCTTTACCTTTATCATGGTAAAGGCAATGTTCTTTCTAATCTCCTGAGACGATCCTCTCCTTTGCTTCCTGTGGTCCATGTTCAACGTAATGCACACCATGTCACCAAACAGCCCACTGACTACTTGTCAACATTTAAATAGGACGACTGACTGCTTGAAGCTTGAAGGCACCGGGAATGCTAATCTGAGGACACACATTAGTCTAACATGTCCTTATGGTCAAAATATCTCTAATCTTTTGTAGAAGTAGCATTATTTTGGTCCAGGCTTGTTTCATTAGCTTGTTGTGGTTTCTGTTGAACCACAATTCAAAAGCAATGTCTGATTTTCAGTGTTTTTTTTGTTTGTTTTTTTTTATGATTACTTTTGTCAGTTTCAAATTATTTCAATGTCATTAACAAAGGGGTACCAACAACTTTGTCTGCAAGTTAGATAAATTATGACCAGGCAAAATATAATTTTGGTGTTTATAATTCTAAACTGTAAAGATCTTTAATTAGAAAAAAAAAAAAACAAAAAAAAAACAGATTACACGACCAAACCTTAACCAGATTTAAAATGTATGACTAGGAACCAGCCAATTTAAGTGAACTCTGCATTTACACCAAGAAAAGTGATCAGATATCTAGTCAGAATTATTCCACAAGATTGTTAACAGAAACAGAAAGTTCAAATTTTCAAAGAGAATTTTAAATTGACATTGTTAGACATTTACTGTGTGTATGTACCTAATTCTATTTGAAGTAGAGCAAAACTGAAATTTGTGTCCAATTCTCATTTTATTATTATTCTCTAAAGTTATATGTTCTACACATCATTGAAAAAATGGTTTAAATAAATGAAAAAAAGACCATAATTTGAGTGATTCGCGTTGATGAAGTTTAAATAGATGTCTCACCAGAACAAAAATATGCTCTTTCGGTCGGATATTATTCTGTTCCAAAATCCAGGGCAATCCAGTGAGATGATTTATTTTTGTCAAGAAGAGGTGTTTCCCTTAATGAAATTATTACAAACTAAACTGTTAGCCTTAAATTAATTTGATGTTTAATTTTGGATTGTTTATTTTTTTTTATGTTTCACAAACATAATTATAAAATGGTATTAATATTACGGCCTGATTGTACTTATATCCTCTCTTTAGCTTACAGATTTTGGCCTCGCCAGGTTTTCCAGCAGCATCACTCGAACTTCCAAGAAGAACAGCAACGATACAGGCGGCACCATCAGATACATGCCTCCAGAGGCGTTCGACACTTCTTACAATCCCTCACGGGCCTTTGATATCTACAGGTAGAGAGACATCAGGGCACTTTTATTGTTCATCATGCAGTTTATGTCTTTCATTCCCAATAGGAAGTGAAAGATATGAGGAAATGTTTTTCAGATGAATCCATCAACTGAATGAAGCTCTCGTGCAATTTCCTCTTTTTGATGAAATGGCCGTGGGCTCCATTTCTTTAGGTTCTGATTACTAGCAACAAAAATAATAAGGAGGTGAGTTAGCTGCTGCAGTAATCTCTGACTCTCTTAACCTCTGTTTCAGCTTTGGTATACTGCTGTGGTCCATTGCAACAGGAAAAAAACCATATCCAAGTAAGTTCCTAATTTGTTCCAGTGCTGAGTCATGTTTTTTCAAAAAGTCTGGAAAAGCATGGAATTTGCTTCTATCATTTTCCAGGTTTAAGTAAATGCAACCATGTACTTTAAACCTGTTTTTACTCTAAACCACTTTATATCAAAGTATTCACCTCCTTAAATGTTTTACCCTCATACAAATTAATCATGAGAAACAAAATTGGTCTTTTTTTGTTGACAAAACACTTTTAATGTCAAAGTGGAAACCGATTTCTACAAAATAACAATAAAAAAAACAAAATAGAAATATTTTACACAAAATAAGTAGAATAAATATTCACCCAATTCAAGTCATTATTTAGCAGATGCAACATTAGGATTTCAATGTCAAAAAGTCAAATTTAGTTTTTTACTGATTTGCAAAAGCAACAAAAAGGACAAAACATCCAAGCAGGTGATTACTTTTTGTAGGCACTGGAGATCCTAAATTATTTTTAAAATGCCAATCAAACCACTAAAACGACTATCAACAAAAAAACGTAAACTGTGCTTTAAAAAAATCTGCATTAGCCCTCGGATGTTCATTTTCTTTATTTGAGAAAGTTCAAGAGTTCCAGATTTGGAGATGATCTAAATAAATTCAGATGCCTCAAAATCTGTGAAATGATCCTAAGCCACTCCCCTGGATATCAGAAGCCAGTGGTAGCATTTATTGTGTCATTATTGTGGGACACACTATAATATGGTATTTTAATTTGTACTCAAAATTCCCAGAATATTACAAAAAATATGCAGAAAAAACATCAGGAAATTTCAGCCTGGAAAATGCATACTTTAAAAAAATAAAATAAAATACACAGATGTCCTGTTTTGCAGGTTGACTTGTAATGCTAAAAAATGAGTTGGAAGATTAATTAGTG
The DNA here is from genome assembly GCF_000485575.1 of Poecilia formosa. Taxonomy (NCBI): domain Eukaryota; kingdom Metazoa; phylum Chordata; class Actinopteri; order Cyprinodontiformes; family Poeciliidae; genus Poecilia; species Poecilia formosa. The sequence goes on from NW_006800069.1 coordinate 470,386, forward strand.
AAAAGTGAAGTGTTATCACTACTGAAGTGTTAACCAAAGTTTTAGTCTTTATAAAAATGAATGATTTGCAGTCAGCATTTCCCCTCCAAAAAATCCACACTTTAGATGTATCCATGACAACCACCATGAAATTAAGTCAGTTACTTTCAGCTTATCTTGAAGAATCAGGATGTATAGTTAACATCCCAGTGAATGCAGATCAAAGTCAAAATCACTGAGAGAGAGGATGTCCAATTAGCAACTCCTCCTGCTGAAAATAAATAAATAAATAAAATTTGACAGATTAAACCATTTGTGACTTTACTGTCACAATTTTTTTTAAATCCTTGAAATGAAGTTATTGAGAATTGGGGTTATATGGGTGTTTATACGCCAAACAGAAGAACTGAATTTGAACCACTACCAAGAAATACATTTTTAAACGGCATCATCCTTTATGCACGTTCAACTTTCCCAATTTAAGCAACTGTCTGTCCTGTGTATAATTTTCATCTTGAATAACTGGCAGGCAAGATGTAAACAAGTTAAGATTTTTAAATGTAAATTTTACCAAAGGGACATTTGTAACACACCTTCGACTCCAATCTCCGTCTTTCCTGCAGATGCCTTGTCCGCCATAGTGCGTATCCGCATCCCGATGGGAGACCGTCCTTCTCTGGACGACATCAGGTGTACGGATGCCGGAGTGGCGGGACTGACAAGACTCATCGATCTCATGCAGGAGTGCTGGCGCTCAAATCCCAAACAAAGGCCTTCCTCCCGTCGTAAGTAAAAGTGGTACAGTATGCAAAAATTAGAGAAACTGATTTAAAAAATACTCATCAATACAAAAGTGCAAATCTGTGAACTATCTTGTGTTAAAAAAAAAAAGTATGTTGAATTTGTTAACGCTACTACATAATTTTCAGCCACACAGCTGCCTGTGATTAGCATGTCCGCTCGCGCGCATTCAAATCTCACCTCATAGGTTCGTCTGGGCTTTGAAATTCGTAGATTTTGTACAGGGCCAATCAGCGAACAGAAAGAGAAGTTGTAACAGATGACATCGATTGTCTGCGGTTTCAGCAGTAGCCTGTAGTTTCAACAATGGCAGCGGAGGAAGTGAACGAAGCCGTTCAGTCTGCGTTTGCCACACTTCCAGATATTGAATTTACATCAACAGCCGTCTTGTTTGACTCGGTACTTTTCTCTTCGCGGTGGAGGACGGTTGTATTTCCGGTAAACTTTATAACGTCGAACTGGCGTATTACGTCACGGCCGAACGTTAGCGACCGGGTAAAATTCAAAACTTTATCAGAAGTCCAGACCACGAAGCAAAGTAGAACAAGACGCTGTTTATTTATATATTTTTATTTTTTTGCCAGGCTATACTGTTATACCTACATCAACACAACTTAGATTAAACAACAAAAAATAATTCCTGTTGGCAAGTAACTGAATGAAGCCTCTGTGCATAACTTTGTTCAAAAATAACCAACAATTACAAGTGAATAGAGTCAAACTAAACTGATTAAAGTATCTTTTTTCATCTGGTGAGAACAGTCCTAAGAATCTCACTAAACGTGAGATTCTTGAAGCTAACGTGACTTTGGTTTGTCGACAGAATGCACAACTGTGATGGAAGAACTGTTCAAGATGCACAAACCCGCAATTCATGATGCCGTCCACCAAGTCCTGCAGAAACTGGTGAGGAACAAAGTCGAGCCATCTTGGCGTGATGTAAAACTTAACATGACACATCACAATATTATTTTTATCAGAAAATTTTGCCCCGGTCTGACTCAAGTCTTTCTCTTCCTCCTTCAAGGACCAAAATGAAAAAGAGAAGATTACACAAGGGATGACAAAGCTTTCTGTTACTGAGACTTCAGGTCAGTCTGATCACATTATTAGACAATTACGCCTGGCTTCTGGAGGTTCGACTTTTTACTTTGACTTTTCGTTGTTCCTACAGCAGAACCAGTAAGAGCTGCAGTGGCAAACATTTGTGACAATGTGCGGACAGGACCTCCGCCGGTTCAGGTGAAAATTCTGTCAGAATGACTGAAAGCGATTGTGAAAATCAGTAGGTCAAATGACCCGGTGTCAAACCAGAGTTGGGTTAATGAATGAAAACAGTTTAACATCACCATCATATCTCAAGATCACCATCATCTTTATGGTGGGAACAAGAGAAAGGAGTGGTCTTTAGCCTAGTTAAACAAACAAGAAGAAGAAGACTGCGATGCTAAGTCAGGACAGGGGAGATTCTTTGTATTGCAGCAACTCGGCCAGTCCTGCGGTGTTGCCACACTGCAAATTTTTTCTGGTGTGAGGAACTATTGTGCACATCACTTCCTGCTTCACTAGGGGTATTTTTGTTTTTTACGGGAAAGGGTGGAGAAGAAAGCAAATGTAAAAGTTATTTCAACATTATTTTAAGAAGGTGATAGAATTAAATGGCCACCTGTAATTTTGCAATTTACTCAAAACAAACTGGAATTTATGTGAAAGAGAGAAAATTTGCTATGTAAAGATGCGATAATTCTTGTCTTGTTCTGTGAGGGAATACTGATACAGTTTAAGTTAGATGTGTGGAGTCATGATTTGGTTTACAACCAACAATTTTTTCATGTCAAACATTATTATATGTGACAAAAGATTTATTTATTTATTTATTTATTTAATTCATTCATTCATTCATTCATTTATTGCATGTTTCAGGAAATAGCCAGTGTTTGGCCAGGAAATCAAGGGGACAATGCAACAGTTGAAGGTGAGAAAGACGCCGATATCTGACTCGGAACAAGCCATCTGTCATGGTTTCACATGAGATTTATTTATTTTAATTTTTATTGTTTGTTTTTAGATTCATCACCTGGCAGGGCTACAAATCAGTGTGATGTTGATCAGGCCCGCCTAGCAGCAGACCATGAAATGAAGTCGTCCTCTGTAGAACCCACTCTTTTTCCATCCAACGACAAAGCAAAATATCAGCCTCTGTTACTTCTGTGTCAGGTATGTCGATTATCATCAGACAGTCTCATACCTGCAAACAGTCGGACCACGTATCCGTCAGCCATGAGCTGCCATCACCTCAGAGGAAAAAATATTGGAGTTTTATTCCCGTTATTAACTAAAACGACAAAGTGGTAGATTATTCTGACCTGGTTTGTCAGAACAAAAAGGTAAAGTCAAACAAATCATGAGATGCAACCGGAACGGGACAATCTTTAACCAGGCTCACAATCTAGTTTTACTGTATTTTTTAAAAAAAAAAAGCTTTCATTGGAAATCATCCCCATTTCGTAAATGAAGACACATTTTTAAAAAGCTAGTCTAAAAGAGCTAGTCTGAGTAAACCTTTACTTAAAGTTTAGCTCTAGTTCAGACTCCTGCCCACTTCTAAAGCATTTTTCTGCTGCAAATAGGTGCTTCAAAAACATTAAATGAAAGTTGTCATTTCACTAAAGCGTTCCCTCTGATTTGACATCTTCAGACGTATCAGCATATTCGGTTCCACCCAAAACAGAATTTTTTTTGATCAGGCGTTCTTTTCTCCGCAGCGTCAGTTTTCCAGCCCCGGCACTTTAAACATTCACTGCTCCAGTGTGACTGGACTGCAGTTTGGACACAACAACACGATGCACATCAGCCTCTCTGGCTCCTCGGAGAGAAAGAGGCACCCAACGGCGCCATCTACTGTCAGCTCATCACAACACCGCACAAGTACAGCTAATCCATAGTTTCCCAGAACTGTTTTTTTATTCTCTTTTTCAAATAAAACAAGATATTTGGTTTAGCTTTTGTATGTTAATTATTTATTTCTTGTAGCATAAATGCATTTAATGCAGCTTTTTGTTGCTTTTCATCATCTTTTAATTACTACTACTGTAATTCATTTCACTTCTTTTGTTTGGAACTGGGTTTTAGCAGCGGGCAAAAACTCCAGGCCAGCTTTTTGCACAGTCACCATTAAATACAAGCCAAGACGGCTGCTGTTTTTTTTTGTTTTTTTTTTCACCAACTGTGGTCAGAAAATATCTACCGTCAGAGCGCCAACATGCCTTAGGATGCCAGAACTTGCCTTCACAACCATCTGACTATAATTAAAAGAAGCGAACGTTTGATTCGAAGCTTTTCAGGAATGTGTTTTTAAGAAAGGTGTAGAAGCTGAGTTTTTCAGTTTTTCATTTTTTTTAGCGGGTCATTAGTTTCACTGAAATAAATATTTTTTATTATATTCTATTTTTGCAACAAGTTGTTTTAAAGATATGGTACATATAAATATAAATTAAAGGTACAAATGCTACTTTTTGATATATGCTGCACTATTTTTTGCTTTATTTTGTAGAGGCTTTGGAATCAGCGATTTTAATAGTAAATGACGAGCTTTAGAGATTTTTGAACAATGTGTATTATGTGAAATGTTGGAATTTAAAACATTTTTCTTACCTGATGAGTGCTGTAACTTCAGTGAAGTGTTGCAGCAGGTGAGCGTAAAATACTTCAGTTGTATCGTCTGTTAAAAAGATTATGAAACTATTTTCAGGTGCGGATGAAGATGGATTTGGTGTGGGTGTGTTGATGTGTGCTGGATTTATGCTGCGCTCCATTTGGTGAAGGAAGACAAACTTTCTAAGTTCCAATATGTAAAAATCCACAGAAATGCCTCATGACCTTTTAATTCCAACTTGGAAATTGAGAGTTGTGCCACCAACCAATGCCACACAATCCAATATGGTTGCTGCATGCATAAAGTACTGCGATAAGAGTTTATTTACCCTTCAGTGGTATATCAATAATAGTTTTCAGCCTTGGAGGTAAATGGAACGCACCATAATCCTTTTTATTTTGTTATAAGTGAACAAAATAAACTGAAAACAATCTCTTCTTTACTTAAAGAAAAAAAGTTTATTGTGATTCATAAGACGTATTAAATATTTGTGCTTACATCTGTCAGTTTTGTCTACTTTTTTTAAATAAGATTTACAGGATTTTTTTTATTTTACTATCATTCAGTTTTTTAAATGTGCTATATAACACAGATTATTAAGCATATTATATGGTGTACATTGGCAAGGAGCTGGTAATTATTCTGGTGCTGAATGTCCGGTTGTTATTTACAATTGTCATTATTCATATAATTATCATGGGTCAATAAATTTTCTTGTCCTGCTATGAGAGTCTGTAATCATTTTATTTTATGTAATATAATTTATTTCCAGTTTTTTTTAGCACATTAAATTGAACAGGTCTACCATAACATGTTTTTAATTGCAAATTTCTGATAATTAACAAGTCAGTAAGTTATACATGTCATTAAATTGGGAAAAGGGGTAGGATTGAGTAAGTGTTGACTTCATCCTGCACCTTTTCAAACAGATAAGGAGCAGTGAGCTAATAATTTTGTTCTCGGTTACGTACACGCACTCGTTTTCTCAAAGATTTCCAAACAGATTTGGAAGTCTTTGACCTTTTTTCCTCTAGTCTCCACATAACGCAGTTTTGTACTCCGTACACGAATTTCCAAAGTGCTAACACAGGCCTCTGCTGAGTCCCAGGAAGCTGACACAAATCAGTTGTGATGGTCCAGCATGAACCCAGCGAGCTTCTGGCTCTGGTTCCCACTTCCACCACCAGTCCTCCATCTGCCACCGGATCCACCGCAGAGAAAGATACGGAGGACGGTCTCTGTACATCAGCAGGAGCGAAAAATGGATGTCACAGCTATTTGGGACTCTAAAAGCAATGCGTCGGTTTTAATAACCGTAATGGATTTTGATATGTTGGTGCTTTAATGTAATGTAATTTAATGGCGCCTGAATGGGACAGTAAGAATCTTCAGGTAAACTTTCAGTCTTTTCTATGCAACTTAAAAACTTGAAGATAAGCAAAACCTAAACAAGGTTTATCTCTGGCTGAGTTAACCACAGATATTTTTTTCCTAGATACGCAAATTTCCTGTGTTCTTCTCTGTCAGATTGTAAAAGGCAACGTAGCTTAGGCAGGATTGTAATATTTAGGTACAATTTTAAAAAGTTACTTAAAAATAAACTTTTTTTTTCCAATTACGATTTTTTTTAATTTTCAGTTGGTAAATGCATAAAATTGGGAAAAATTAAGATTTAATGGACATACTGTATGCTTTAAAATATAAATTAACTCCAAAATGTTATTTCTTTTACAAATAAGAGATCAGTACAGCACCCGAAACAATTTTCAGGGTGCTCTCACTTGTAACATAGGGAGAGGAATCTGAATGGACGGATGGACGGAAGGAATAAACAATGTTAACTATATGAAAAGCATTTCCATCAGTGGATATAAAGGAAATATTCGACATCGAAGCTTTAAATGTGCATATTTATTTTTTAAAATTTTAAAAACTGAGCTTTTGAGCATGCCATAACTAACACAGTCAGTAGATTCAAAATAAATAAAGAGATGGCGGTTGTTTTTGTTTTCTTTATTGTCAACAAACACATCCTACATTTGGTTTTCATGCATCAAAGAGGCTACACCGGATTTAAGCAAGCACATAAACACACATTAAGTCTGTGGAACAGATGGCGAGCCACAAAAGGACCGTGGTCATGGAAATTACATTCAAGACTGTTTGGTGCAAAGTCAATCCATCCACTCATCTAATTCACATCTTAACCTTCCCGCAGTCCTAACTTGAAGATGCTCAGGAAGAGCCCGGCAGATGTCACGGTCAGACAGCAGGGAACTGATGGGGATATCTCGTCAGCCCGTCAGTTCCCGAAACCAGGAAACGCAAGGGGTCAGGGAGACTCTGCCGGGAACACACACAGGATAAAAAAGTTCCTGCAGTCCCCTTTTAGGACTGCGGGAGGGTTAAGCAGTCCAATGTGGATCCTAAAATTACAGCAGAAACGCATCCGTCAAACCCTTCTAACCCGTCTAACCCCTTTTGGGAAATGAACCAATTTTTATTTTATACTACATCCTACCTCAAGGAAACCCTACAGTGGGAAGACCAGAAAGCCAGAGAAGGTGGAGTACTTCCACCCACCCATCAGGTTTCCCCTCTCCAGTTTAAGGTAAGCCTTGTCCCCTCGCTCCATCAACACCAGCCCTGCGTTGGTGGCTGCTTCCCGTGTCACATCCTGGTCACCTGCAAAGGCCGAGATCACCGGCCAGCCGTTGAGAACCAAGCTTACCTGGAAAGACAAGGTGAAGTAGAAAAGTAGCAAGAGGATTTGTGAAACTGCTATGGACAATAAACAAATGGAAACAATATTCAGACATAAGTAGGAGTACAGTTTTAGCTGAGACTTTTAGCAATTTTTCTCACTTGTATCGTCTGCCGGTTGTAAACCTTAACAACGTGAAAGCTGAAGCTGTAGACTCCTTTTCTGGGTGCTACGAAGATGCTAGTTGCCGGGTCAAAATGGCTGCCAACGTTCACTAAAATCTATGAGAGGAGAGAGAGAGAGAGACAGAGTTCCTCTTGATTAATAGTCAAGAAACTCTTGGCAAAGCTAAATTAGAAAAACATCTGTTGAAGATGTTTTCCAGCAGTTCAACATGTCTGCTCTTTTTTTTTTCTTTTAAATATTTTGATCTTTTAATGCTGAAGAGAGAGGCAAACATTAGGATTGGTGGGAATGCTTAAAAATAAATTAAAGAAAACAAGATCAGATTTTTTGTTTTGCCATTCATCCAGTTGCAAAGCATTACAGAAAGCAGGAGAAACTTCCAAAAGTGTTCACTGCTTTCTAACAAGCAATTCTGCACACTGCTTTAAATGACAGGCAAGATAGATCAAATAAGGATAGATTGTCCAATGGTGTTCTTTAGTGTCATGAGGTCAAATTGTGAATTATGCTAAGCCATGCATTCGTTGTCTATTCCCAATGGTGTCCACCAGGGGGCGCCGGAGGCCTCAGAAATTTGGAGAGAAGATATGAAAAACAAATCAACAAAAAAAAAAACCCATTTAATGTTCTGCTGTTGTTATTTAAGTGATTATTAATAAACCTATTTTCATGGGGAGACTGCCTTGCTCCTGCTCATGATACTTTATCATTTTCCACTTATCAACTGAAGCCAGTTATACCTACAGTACTAAGATTATAGCTGTTAAAAGACCATATGCTAAATTTAAGGGCTGTAAGGTTTTGTTAAATTGGCTGAATTTATAGAGCACGTTTTTAGGGATTTTACTGGGAACCTGACTTCAGATTGTTCAGGGAATGCTTGTCTATTTGCATTTTTTTTCCACAAAGTATGTCAGAAATATTTGAAAGAAAATGCTATGGACTGGTGTTACAAAACTGCCAGTCCATGAGCAGCATTCATTTTCCTTAGCGCAGATTATTTTTACCCCCAAGAGTGGAGATAAGAAAGATGGCAGTTTCTACTGAATGTATTCATGCATATTAAGGTATATTTGGTGTTCGAACTATTAAAATAGGCAGTTATAAGTGTTCGTAGAGGGTGCCTCAAGTATTCATAGAATTTTAGCTATTTGTGGACGGCTATCATCCCTATAACCCCCATGAATACAAGGGGTTCTCTCTATCAGTTTGTAACTCTGCACCTTCCTGCATATTATTTCAACCCACCTGATCAAAGTAGATAGTCATGGTGCGGTTGCTCATCTCGGACGGCTCATGGTTGGTGTTGCGTATGGCTGAAAATGCCACCCGACCCGTTCCTGACCTCACCGACATGCCCAGAGCGTTACCCGATGGCTCCGCCGATGGCGTGGAGTCGCACACAACCAGACACTTTCCCTCCAACACGATCGGCTCAGTGTCGTTCTGGCAGCTGACCCCCGATGGCCCCCACTGGCCAATAAGGAGCAGTCCGACAAGAAAGATTAATTGGGGAACCAAGGAAGGCGCGGGGTTAAAAAATGGAAACGCCATAGTTCCAAATTAGGTCAAAGCTTTAGTGACTTCTTGTGGTGCAAATCTGCTTTAGCTACAAGGCCATGCTTCCACCAGAAAAGAAAACACACCCCACGGGATCCCCTCGTGTCATTTAGTGGCTCAGGTTCGCTCTGGTTGAATTTATATTCCCTTTGAAGATGTCTTCTAGTTGGTATCAAGATGACAGGTTTTCCATTTCAAACGATCCACCAATGAAGGGGAATGTGTCCAGGTCCCGATGCGACAACAGGTCGCTGGGGTTGATGGAAGAGAGTCTACAGCCTGCGGCCTGTGAAGCAGTGAAACATGGGATGTTTGATAAATATGTGGAATCCTTTGATTATGAAAAACTGTGAAAAATATCCTTGATGCATACAGCAGATAAACATACTATAAGTAGTGCAAAAATATACATCCTGCTTAGGTATACTTGTCCATTCTTTCAGATTGTTTCTACTTGAAATGGAATCATAAACTGTATAACTAAACACAGCTCATTTTCAGAGAGTTTGTTTTCATTTTCTTTGAAAATACATCACATTTCATTTGATGCCTCATGTCAAAACAAAATCTCAATCACAAAACATGCTCTATTTTCAGCACATTGCTAGATGTTGTCATGAACGTAGCTCTTCAAGGCTTATTTGTCTGCATCCGATCAATCAATCATCCAACCAAAAAAAACCAGTCAGTAATATATGACTGCAACATAGAAACCAGGCACTGAAATGAATAATTCCTGTTATTATCATCATCATCTATAAATGGGCTCAAATTTCCTATGATGTTCTAGTAAAACAATTTTTTAAAACTAGTAAAACACAGTTCACAATGAGTAAAACCTGACTATTAATAGAAGCCAGATTACATGGAGGATCAAAATAAGTGATTAGGTAATGTTTTGGCCACAAATTGGCCTGCGTCAGCGCTGCCAGCTGGATTCAGGGTTCGGGAACGTGGACGGTCAGAGTGGCACCACTGAGAGGCCATCTGTAGGTAAAAACTCCCACTCTCACACATCTTTCCTGTTTGATCACGGAGTCCGCATTCCTTCACATCAACACTCAGCATAAAAAAAGATTAACCTAATCTTATCAGAATATTAAAAACACTAAGTTTTGTAAATGATTTAAACAAATGATGCATTTTCTTCAGAAAAAAAAGTCATTGAATAATTTTTCAACGAACCACTAAATTTCCCATCAACATTGTCAACACCAAAAGCCTTTCTGCGTTAAAAAACCCCAAAACATTAAGACATGCTGAAAAGACTCAAATAGCTTCACTCACCTACTACATCAGACAGTAAAGGTAGCTTGTTGTTCTGGGAACATTTAAAGCCTCCCAAGAGTCTACTTCAGCCTTTACCTCAGGTTTTATCTCTGCTCCTCCTCTTTTTATTCCCTCTCTCTGCGACTATCTCTCTGTTCCAAGGAACCCCTGTGTTCAAACGCACGTTTAATCACATCAAGCATTTTCTGGTTTCATGCCTATTCGGCGTCCTACTGTACTTGTACGCCCTTCTTTATATCCTCATTTCCCCCAACATAACTCTACTGCCAGTGGGCAAAGTAGGTGGTAAGAGCAAGAGCTTTAAAATTTCCCATAAAAAAATTTTTTTAGAGGGCATTTGTGGTTATGTTCATGTTTTTCTCCCTTTCAGTTGAGTTTGGATTTACTATAGTTTACATCTTCATGTCTGAAGTGGAAATGGTGTACAAAATGTTAAAGGAAGAAAGTGGGCATCATTCTGAATTTTTGATTTTCAATCATTTAAGGTTCTTGCCCTATTTTACCCCGCTGATCTTTGTCCATACTTACCTTGTTGGGCCCTTGGGTCTGCCAAAAAGCAGCTGCTGCAGGTACCAAGATTCAGGAGAAAACTCAAATGGAGCAGGGCCTTTTCTACTGTTGTCTATTGTGACCTACCTTTGCACAGTAGAGGGGATTGTTCACTCCCTACTATCAAAATTGCCATAAAGCTGTTTTTATTCCCCAGCTTTTAACCTGGATTGTTTTAATTAGTTTCATTGTGTTTATTGTTTTGGTTGGTTTTATATCATATTTTAGCACATAATTTTTGAATGTATATTTATAGTATACAGTTACTGAAACATACATGCGTACATACACTACATGGTTGTTTTAAAGTGCTTTATGAATAAAGTTGCTGTTGTATAGCGTAATGTGGTGCAGTATGGCATACTATGATATACTATGGTATGGTATAATATGGTGTGATATGGTATACAATGGTATGGTGTAGTATACTATGCTATGGTATGGTGTGGTATAATATGGTGTGGTGTGGTACAATGTCACCAAAAGTTGTAGACCAACACCAAACTCAGACATCAATACTTAACACAATAGGTCATATTAGTGATGTCAAAGTCTCCATCTCAAATGTGTATTTTTAGGGTGAATAATTTCCTGGGTATTTGTCCAGTGGCGAAAAGTAAAATTGCTTTCTGAGAGAAGTAGCTGGTGTATTTCATAGATCAGCATCTACCCACTGAAGCCTGGTTAGTTTCCTCACAGCAACGTCATTTATCATTGAAAGGTCAGCTAATGATAGTCAGCAGGAAAGTCTCTCAGTCATTACACTCAGACAATGAGAAAATGTGATTCACCGCTGCACTTAATTATAATTAGTAAACACTGATGAAGTACATTTAAGTCAACAGTAATTGGTTTATTTTCATAAAAGAATCTGCAGACATCAGCAGATGTTTCTCTTGGACATAGAGTCTACTCTGGGTAATAACCGCGGTGTGACAAAACATGAGAAACATTATGCTCACAAACATAACCACCTCAATGATCTGACTGCTGACTCATCTAGAAATGTCTTTTGTCAGTGGCATAAATTGTTTCGTATCGTTGCTCCTCAGTTTGGAGTTTTCTCTTCCTTCTGAGCCAAGTTTCCAGTTTCAGTCTCAGTCATTTTTCTTGAGATGAGGATCTTTAGGGGAAAATAAGAGAGCTCACCAAGACCATTTCTGTTTTGCCAGTTTCAAGCCACAACTGCCTTCAACATATCCTCCTCACTAATGATTTTTTTTTCTTTAGCAAGGAAAGATTCAATTTCAATATTTACAGCATTTCCTGCGGTTTCAGACAAGTCATTAAAAATTAATATGTTTTTGGACTGTGAGAAAAGGGCCACACATATGCACATGGAGAACATGCAAACTACATGCAGAAAATAGAGGAGCAGAGGAGACAGAACAAGTTGAGACATAGACAAAAAACAGAACAGCAGGACAACTTTCTGATTAAACCTCAGAACTCACTTTTAACTTTGACATGATGGTTTTCTCCCTCTTGCTCCCCCTCGTCTCGCTGTAGACCTCACATCTGTACCTCCAGTTGTCCTTATCTGTGGGCTCAGACTGAGGTCTCCAGTTTTCAGCAGGTCATATTCTACTCTGTCCGTCAGCAAGACGGACAGAGTCTTGCTGAATCTGTCCGTCGGGTTTTTCAGTGTCAGACAGAGGAAGTCGACCTTCTGCAGCCATTTCTTCATCATCGTTCGATCCGTGTAAAACCAATGCTGCTGCTCAGGCCGGTCGCAGCAATTATCATACACATGGACCTTCCTGTCTTTGCTGCCCATCCACTCCACCCTGCTGTCCTCTGGAAGGAGAGCGATGGTGATGCAGGGCAGCAGGACAGACTCCACCTCTGAGTTCACTTCAAGTTTTGGAACTGAAAGGATAACAAACCTCAGCCTCTGCATTTGCAATGACTACTCTTTGTACTCGTTTACTCTTTGTTGGTCCTGTGGCGCGTTTACCAACCAACTTCGTATTTAAACAAGAAGTTTCAATATTTTTCTTCATTTAATTATCCCTTGCTTGTCTTTAAGTATCAAGCCGAGACATTTTCTCACAGCTTCATAACCACCCACGCCTGCATTTCCAGCTGTGACACATTCCATTAAGCAGTTTCTATTTCTCCTTCTCCAAACATGTTCTGGCATTGAGGTGTATGAAGCCATGAAGCTGTAGGTGACATTTTATTTCGTTCTTCCTACAGGCATGTCTAAAAGTGTCCAGAAACGATTTAGTCCAACCTTGTTCAAATTCGGGAAACTGCTTCTCTTAAGTTGATATACAACATCAGAGAGCAGCGTTCAGTTATCCAACAAGTGTTTTCTGGTAGGACTGTCACGAAATATAAATCAGATTTTTACTTTTGTGTTGAATGTGTGTTTTACAATATATTTACCACAAATGACAAACAAAAAAAACTTTTCTGCAAAATTCACCAACTGCACAGTTCTTGTTAAAGAGTGTAAGATAAGTCGTATTTCAAAAGAGCAGAAGAAATCTTATGTTTTTGAACAATAACATTTTTTATTGCTAATCTGTTGCTTGGAGATGGGTGTGTTTACTAGTAACCAAGTGCCACGAAGTGAACATCGGATTTTTACTTTTGCAAAATGTACCAACGGTAAATGTCTTGTATCTAATCAGGTAAGCATTATTTCGAAAGAGCTTATGTTTTATAAACTATATAAATTGTTATTAATTTGGTTTTAAGAGACAAGCGGGTTATGTTCTGGTAACGAACTGCCACGAAGTATAAATCAAGATTTTTTACTTTTGTGTTGAATGTGTTTTATAAT